>NC_058130.1:46719133-46790199 GCF_016433145.1 Gracilinanus agilis
GGACAGGGGTGGGGGGGGAGCGGCAGAGCAGCCAATCAGCTTGCAGCCCATCAGCTGACCTGTTTTGCTTACACCAGGTGCACGCTGGCTGCGGGCAGCACAAAGCCGAGGGTGAGAGCAAACGAGCGAGCTCACGGGTGGGCAGGCAGACCGAGGCGGCAGCCGCGACCCCATCAGCACCAGTGCCAGCCTGGCCATAAGGACCCGGGTCCAGCTGCGGCGGGCGCTGCTGGGGCCAGTAGCACCAGCAGCAGACGACAGTCACAGCCCCGCCACCCCGGGCTCCCCATCCAAGGAACCTGCCTCTAGTCTTGGCCGTCACCTAACTGGGGGAAGGAAGCAGCTGTGGCCGCCGAGCCCCACCCCCTCCCTCCTAGAAGCCAGTCGTGGCTCTCCAGTGCCGGTCCTCTCGGTTCCCGGCGTCTCGGTGCAGCAGCTGTTGAATGTGTTGCTGCCTCCCCGGAGCCCCGCCATCCCCCGGGCTCCCTACTTCTAGCGCCTGGGTTGGGTGCGCTCTATTGCTGCGGACTGGGTGGCTCGGCTCAGTCCAGCCTCCACTGGCCCTCCCCCGCTATCCCCCTAACACCCTCCTCCCCCCCAGCCCTCCACGCACACCCGGCGCCGGTTCGGGCCGGGCTCCACAGTGCCGGGCCTCTCTGGGTAAGTGCGACTTCCCTTAGGGGCTGGGGACCCTGGGAGGGAAGTCACGGTAAACTTAGCTAGATGTACCGCGGGAGTCCAGAGACTCAGGGGACCTGAGGTTCTGCCGAGGGTCTGAAGGGAAGGCTGGACCGAGAGCAAAGGAGGTAAAAAGGAAAAGAGAAGAGTGGTACCCGGGGGGAGGGGTAAAAGGAGGGGGCTTTTATATAGAAAAGAACCCATGAGATTAGAAAGAACTAAAATGTACTGGGGGGCTCAGGAGGAGGTGAGAAGAGAGGAGGAGAAAAGATCCCAGCAAAGAATGAGAACGTTGCGAGTTAAAGAGAAAGGGGTAGAGCGGAACCAGAGAGAAGAAAAGAAAGAGGCAGAAAACAGGGAAGAGGAAGACTGGGTTTCAGTGATGGGGGAGGGAAGTATCAAGGGATAAGGAATAAAAGGGGGATGATGGGATGTGAAGGGGAACTCAGCAGAGGATGGAGAAGAAAGGAAAAGATGGAGAGGAGGGGAATTAGTTGAAGAAGGAAGAACTACTAAGAAATATGAAGTGAGAAAAGAAAGGAGGCAGAAGAATGAGGGGAGGAAATGCCAGCATTTGAAAAGAGGAGGTCATGATTACAATCCTAGCTAATATGGGGGAAGAAGGTGCTGAGATGAGGACAGAAGAGATGATGGGGCTGGGAAACAGGTCAAAATTGTCAGTCAACCCGGAAAACCTTTTTAGTAGGTTGAAGCACATAGTTGGGGATCCCACAGTCTAAGGAAGCCTATAATTTTAGGGAAACATCTTCCAAAGGAGAGCTGCATGGACACTGCTGCCAACCCCACTACATCAGAGAAGTCAGTAAGGAAAGTTTGCCAGCAAGTGTCCTTTGTACTGCCCGGAGAGAATTTCAGAGGAGAGAATGCCAAAGAGCAAAATGAGCATCCCTCCTTTCTTTTCTCTTCAAACCCTTCTCTAAAGAACTGTTTGTCTGGGTGGGATTAGGTATCAGATGTCTCTGCGGATATAAAAGGAGTTAAGCAATAAAAGTTATTATCCATCAAGGAGTCTGTCTGGGGCTATGGTTATTAAGAAAAGGGGGTTGGGGAGATGGTGGTTTAGCTTAATGCCTTGGACTGACTCTTAGATTAGATAACAGTCAAGGGTTAACCGTGCAGCCCTACACTCTCGATGCCAGTGCATCTGCTTATACCACAGTGTAATAGCTGAGAGAAACTCACCTGATATTGAGGGGCAAGACCTTGGGAGAAAAGATTCTTTTTTCTAATTTCTGTAATATTCCAATAACGGAAACTACTCTGCTGAAATAACTTTCTACCTGTGACATTCTGGAGAAAAAGAAGGTTTTTGCTTTCCCTTTAGTAATTATATTCTCACAATTTCACATCATTTCCCTGTACTAAAGTGCTTATCCACCATGCTACATTGTTTGTCTCTTAATAATTTGTTGCTAGAATGGAAAGTTCAGGAATGAAGTTTGAACACCATAAATTTAGAGTAGAAGTGATGTTTGGCTACCAGGAGCATGTGTGTCCCTAAGTCTCTGATTTGCATGCAAATGTGAGTGTATCCTGGCAGATGTCTTGCCTCATCCATTCACATGAAGGAATTTTAAAAGACAAGGAGTCTTCAGTCAACAATGGTCCTTAAGAAAAGGGAATAAAGGCGCAGTGTGAGTTTTTCTGTTTGGGAATTGTATGGCTTGCTGTCACCTTTATTCAGGAGCCAAATTCTTTGAGTGCTATTGTATTAAAAGCTCAAAAGTAAAGCTAACTCCCTACCTGGCTGTTTGTTGTCTTGTGTAATATTCAGACACTATTTTCTGGATCAGTAAATATGGATTCTTGTGAAGCAGTATGAACTTTAAACTGATTTTGATGCTGGAAAGTAGTTTCATCCACATTCATTTTTTAGATTTGTTAAATATATTGTTGGGGTATTAAGTTTGAGCTATGTATCAGCTACTGTCTCAGGTACTGGGAATTTAATGATATTCATTCATTATGAGAAAATTGAGGCCGAAAGGATCGAGGAGGGTGGGTGTGATCAGAGATGGTTTCATGAAAAAGGAGTCGATATTTAGGGTAAGCTCCAACTCTCTATCTCTCACTAACTCTGTCTTAGATAGATAACTATAGATATGCGAAAAGATCCCTAATTTGTACAGCTCTCTAGTTGTTAACATTGCCATGACCTCCCCAGAAAGGGGAGTTAAGCATCTGGCTAAAAGAATTCTCAATCTCACTTCTAGCTTCTCCCAAAGTACATCTCATGTCCCACTTGCCAGGTCCTTCCTATAGGGAGCTTTTTCTGATTCCACTATTGCCTGTCCCAACTGCAATTACTAGCATTTCCTCTCTTTTGAAGTTCCTCTGTGTGTATCTGGGCTTATGTGTGTCTATTTATGTACATATTGTATCTTCCCTGACCATCTCCCACATACCCTCAGTAGTCTGTAAGCCAAGGACAGGCTATTCCAGCAACCCTATGTAAATTTAATAAATATTTGTTGAATGAGTGACTGTCCAATCTGTAGAATGGGTAGTGCTACACAATTGCCACACTCTCCAGACCCCTGGCCATTATAAGCATTTAGGTGTAAGTACCACGGATCATAAAAGTTTGTAAGAATAGTACAATTCAAAGGAACAACAAAGCAAGAGCTTCCCTCCATCTTTGCTGACATTAGCTTGATAGACAACACATGGTGCACTGTTCACCTTCTGGTATTGTGTAACCTGCAATACAAAGGGTTGGCAGCATGGGCTGCACGTGAGGCTGGGTGAATACACCTAGTAACGTGCCAGCACCAGTTGCCTCTTCCTTTGTTGAGTCTCAAACAGTGTCCAAGAGTAAAAAGACTTATTCTATTCCCCAAGAGGGGTTTGCCCCACTATTCTATAGCTTCATTGAAAGAAACATAAAAAAAAAGAAGACAGCATTGTGTTGGAGTTCAGTGTTATTGGGGGAGGGAGAGAACAACAGATGTTAGTCTGCTATTCTACATGTTTTCTTAAATTTTTTTTTTGGTGCTGGTTCAATGCCTTTTACCCATAAGATAACATTCTCCCAAAGAGAAAAAATAAACGGAATCAAATTAAAACAAGAAAAAGTTCTAGTCCACAAATGCTATATCATCAGAGAACATATACATTTTCAGGGGGTAAGTTAGAGCTGTGATGCATCATTTTTAAAAGGCAGACTTAGAGCACTATCATTGATGTGGAAATTGGGAGTCTACCTTCTATGTAGACTGAAAGTATATACAAACTAAACTTGACATTTCTAAACTAAAAGATGTTAAGCTTTTTTTATTGTTATTTTGAATACTAAACAAGTGAGGTGTTTGTGAAATAACACTAGTGTCTTTAAAATGACCCAAACTCCCTGATTTAAATGAGAGCCTGATTCTTTGATTTAATCTTGCTGGGCTGTTAGGTGATAATGCTCTACTTAAAGAAAGGAAGGCATGGAATCAAATTCCAGACCCTGGGCAAATCACTTAGGCTTCATTTTCCTTATCTTTAGAATGGATAATAATGACATCTACTTGATGGTAATGTTGTACAGAGCAAATGAACTCAAGTATATAAAATACTCTATAAATGTGAGCTATTATTATTATCCTATTTCTAGACAGCATTTCCTTTTTTTTTTAAAACCCTTGTACTTCGGTGTATTGTCTCATAGGTGAAAGATTGGTAAGGGTGGGCAATGGGGGTCAAGTGACCTGCCCAGGGTCACACAGCTGGGAAGTGGCTGAGGTGGGGTTTGAACCTAGGACCTCCTGTCTCTAGGCCTGACTCTCACTCCACTGAGCTACCCAGCTGCCCCGACAGCATTTCCTTTTTAATATTTTATTTTCCCCCAAGTACATGCAACAATAATTTTAGACATTCATTTTTTAGGTTTTGACTTCCAAATTATCTTATTCCCTCACACCTCTCCCCAATCTCTGAGTCAATAAGAAATCTGATAAAGATTTTACATGTACAATCACATAAAACATTTTCCCATATTAGTCATTTTATGGAAAGGATCTCAAATAAAAAAGAGGTAGAAAGAAAGTGAAATGTATATTATGTTTCAGTCTGCATTCAGACTCCATCAGTTCCTTCTTGTAGATTAAATAGTATTTTTCAAGTCACTCACAGTTGTTGATAAAAAAATATATATTGCTGTCATTATATATAATGTTTTTCTGGTTCTGCTCATTTTGCTTTGCATCAGTTCATTTAAGTCTTTCCAGGTTTTTCTGAAATCAGCCTTGTCATTTCCCATATACACAATAGTATTCCATCACAATTATATACGACAACTTGTTCAACCATTCCCCAATTGCTGGACAACCCCTCAATTTCTAATTCTTTGCAACCATCAGAGCTGCAATAAATATTTTTACACAAATATATCCTTTTCCCTTTTATTGATCTCTTTGAGATTCAGAACTAGTAATGGTATTGATGGATCAAAAGCTATGCATAGTTTTAGAGTCCTTTGAGTTTAAAAAACATTTCTTCAATAGATGTAATTAAGTAAAAAGTTTGAAAATCTGACTTTTAGACAAGTTAACTCTATGAGGTAAATGAGGATTAATGAAACTAGATCCATCCATTGACCCTACTTCCTTATTACAGATAATAAAGGCCGGATCAGAGATTCAGAAAAATAAAGGGGGGAAGGGTGAATAGACTGAATGGAGACCACCTCAAACCTGGTCTTTATCCCCCTGTTATTGAATCAAGTCGCTTGTTTTTAACCTCACCAGATATAGTAATTAACACTTGAATTGGTTTAACAGCAGCAATTCTAGTGCTGGAATTCTTCACCTTTTTTGTACCATGGACTCCTGGGGAGATCTGGTGAAGCTAATGGACTCTTTACAATCAACATTTTAAATGCATAAAATAAACGAGATTCCAAAAAAGAAAACCCAGTTACATTGAAATAGTTATCAAATATTAATGACAAACAAGTTCATGGACAATTGGTTAATAACTCCTAGAGATTGTTGAGTCCAAATCATTCATTTTAGTAATTGGGAAATTGGGGTCTAGAGAAATGAAGCAATTTGTCTAAGGTCACACAAGTGACAGGGCCAGGATTACAAGGTCTTTGACTTCCCAGAAGAAGGGCCATTAAATCCAATAGAATTTTTCTGCAGTTTCTGAAAGTTGGCTGCTGGAATAATTTTGTTGATAATAAATGCCATGAGGAGTCTCATGGTCATGAAGGAAAACAAGGCAAATTATAAGGGATGAAATTCATTTCTTAAGACTTTCATAAAGCATTCTTAAAATTACATTTTCGAGTCATGAAATAATAGGCTTTCTCTGATTCATTTTCAAAGTTAATATATGGTTGTTAAAATATTGTATTTATCATTTTTAAATGGTACCGAACATCTATTTTTGGTGTAAGCCAATCTGGAGATAAAACATTCCATTTTAGAATCATATTTCAGCTCCTAGAAACAATAGAACCATCTTTAACTAGTGAATAGAACTTTGATTAATATTTATTTAGGGTAAGGTTTAGCATATGAAGTTGAAATTACATTTAAGCAATCAAAATCATGCAAAGCTAAATATGTTTGGTCTCTGCCTCAAAGCAGAATAGAAAGACCATACCATTTAAGCCTTATGCTTAAAACTTAGGTATTTTAGAGACCAAAAAGATGGTTCCACTCTAATGAAGTGAAAGCTGGTGTCTCTTGGTTTCTTTGTACATCGTTTAATTGAAATTAATCCATCAGTGTTATTTTTTGCTAGATGGTCTCTTCAGCATCTATTCATATTTTTCAGGAATTTGGGGTTGACGTATTTCTAGATAACCTTTCATGTCTCTTCCAGATTGGGGATCCTATGCTTTGTTATTACTAAAAATGATGAACACAATGCCTTAAAGAATCTATTATAGTTTTAGCTTTTTAAATAGTTTTATAAAGCTCTCTGAAAAGACGTAGAATGTTTAGTTTAAAATTTGGTAAATCCAGGTGTCAGTAGAAAGAATATTGACCTGGGAGGCAGGAATCTTGGATTTTGTCCTGGATATGTTACTACCTAACTGTATGACTTTGGGTGCATCATTGAACCTCTATGGCCTCTATAAATCTGAAAAGTGAAGAGACTAAACTAAATTATCTCAAAGGTCTTCTTCCAGATCTAATAGTCAGAGGTCCTGAAAAAATATTTCTCAAAGTGAACTTTTAATAATGTGACTAATGTCAAAGCTTAATTTGGAATGTAGTGAATAGATTTAAAACCTTTAAAAATCACCACTGAGATGAATGCAAGAAGCCAGACCCAGAAAATGAAATGATGAAACTTGATATCTGCACAGGGTCCCAGCAACTTTGACTTTGGAACACTCTCATATAATGTTCCTGCATCTGCTGAGGGTGCTTATTTTGAATGCTATTGCCTAAAAATTATCCTTGTAATGTTATGTTCCTTTCCATTTCTATTTTATAGCTCCGAGCCTGGGATGCTATGTGAAAGCTCTGATTAATATAAATGAGTTGTAATTTTCTGACCTAGGCCATCCCTGTTCACATCTATTATTCTATTGGCAGACATGTGGACTCCACAGCTGTCCCCTCATTTGTGTATGAAATGGACACACTGGTGGCATTTGTAGGTTACCATAGCTACACCAACAATACACGTGTGACACTACATCCTTCTAAAGCTAAAGATTTTTTTTTTTTGTGGCAGACATTTTGTGGACCTCACACTCAAGGGAATCTATTTAAAGTTTGAGGGAACACATAAATTAGCCTCCCTTCATATGGGAGCAAAAAATTTTAATAACAGCGGAATAAGCTAGTGGTCCAAAAGTAGAGACCCATAAAGGTTAATCATAAGATTTTAGTTAACTAATATTTCCAAGAGGTCATTTCTAGAGATGCTTAACCTCTTCAAGATACTATTCATTGAATATTCATTTTTAAAATATTTGACTTCATATTTATGAGTGTCCTTTCTGAAATAATATTATTAACACAACCTTTTAAAATTCAAATGAGGAAAGTGGGAAGTATTAATGCAGCACCTATCACAATAGCACCTAAGAGACAAAGCATCTTTTCTCTCCATTAAGCAAAAAGCACAAAGAGGGAATCTTCACGGGGGTGTAGGGGAAGAACCTTTACCAAGAAAGAAAAGTTGCTTAATTGGTTCCATGTCTATAATTTTCCCCTCTAGGAAAAAAAATTAGCAGAGTAATAAAGAATATCATTGACCTGCATTGCTATTTCACTATACTAATAAGTATTCATTTGCTTCCAAAATAATCACTGTAATCAACTCCTTTGTAAGGAGTTAAGATGATTGAAATCCATGAACTTCTGTCCTGGGCTTTGTTCCCAGCTCTGCACCAGTGCTTCAGTCTATGACCTTCAGCCTATCCCTTTAAATCTTAGGACTCTGGTTTTCCCCATCTGCAAAATGGATGGTTCTAAAGAAAAAGAAAACCTAACAAGGTTTGTCTTTGTAGAGATGTTTTAGAAGGATTCATGGGAACTGTTCCAGTAGTTTTGATTGTCCCCACCTTCTATAATCATCCATAAACTGGGGTGGAGGTGAATATCACACAACTGTGATGCTGTCTTGTGTGTGTGAGAGAGAGAGTGGGGGGGAAAGAGGGAAGAGGAGAGGAGAGGAGAAGAGAATTGGGGAGAAGAGGAGAGAAAGAGGCAGAGAGAGAGAGAGAGAGAGAGAGAGCGCACACAGTACAGGTAATAGAGCACTGGTGTCAAAGCAAAGTCAGGAAGACATTACCTCAAGTTCCATCTTAGATATATACTAGGTGTGTATTGGCTGAGAATATATATATATATATATATATATATATACATATATGCTTATATGCACACATATGTATATGTGTGTACATATCTTCATGTGGGTGTATAATATATATGTAGGCATATATAAAAGTATATATAAATATAAAAGTAACTCAACTGCTATGCATGTTTTAAAAACAAAGCTCTCTCCACCTCCCTGTCCCCCAATCAGGTGATTTATCTGGGAATGAGGATCTTGCTGAACTCCTACCTAATCCCTACTGAGATCAAAGGCATCCATTTGTAAGGTGGCTGATTAGGAATAGCTTGTTAAGAACAACGGTTTATATAGCAATCGACAACTTGGCAAGTGCTTGCGATTTTAATTCAGATCTCTCCAGCAATGTTGTGATAGACATAGGACAGGTATTTTTATCTTCTCTTTACATTAAAAGAAGCCAAGACCCAGAGGGAGTTTGACCTGATCATAGTCACACAAAGAGTCAGCGATCATTCTAGGACTCTGGCTCCAGTTGTCTCATTCTAATTTCTACTCTGTTTTCATTGTGCCCCCCATCTCCTCTGGGGTATATACACACCCATGAACTAGAGGAATAGGAATTTGTTTCGGGGGTGACCCAATTCTCAAGCCCTAACTTATGCCAAATCAAGACATGCTGAATCATAAATGTCAGAGTGGTATCAAACTACAACATAACACTTTAAAACTTGCCAAGTTTTGTATTCATCTCATTTGTCCCAACAACCCTGTGAAGTAGGTGCTATTTTTATCTCCATTTTTCTAGTGGGAGAAACTGAGTCTTGAGAAGGTTAAACACCTTAACCAGAGTCACAACCACAAGTAAAGGTCAAAGACAGGATTTAAATCCAAATCTTCCTCTCTCTAAGGCCAACATTCTATCCCCATGCCACTGGACTGCCTAGAACAGGGGTCGGCAACCTTTTTGGCCGTGAGAGCCATAAACACCACATTTTTTAAAATGTAATTTCATGAGAGCCGTACAGTGCTCACAGTGCGGCTCCTGTAACAGCGCCTGAAAAAAAATGGACTTTATGGCTCCTGCAGAAAGAGCCATATCTGGCCCTCAAAAGAGCCAGATATAGCTCAAGAGCCATACATTGCCTACCCCTACCCTAGAAGCTCCCTAGAAGAAACATAAAAGTGTTCTCAGCTTGAGTCAATCCTGAGCTCACTGTTAATTAACTTGAATAGCAGAATAGATTCTTTAGGTTTACCAGTCCAGAAAATAAAGAAGGAAATGGAGGACTAGTGGGAGCAAAGAGTGGGTTGCTTCATATAGAATGCTGATAAACTCTTCATTTTCCACTGCAGAGAAAGATAAAATAGTGGAAAGAAATTAGCTTAGTTGTAAAGAAAATATTTCTTAATATTAGAGTGATTCATAATTTCATTGAAAAAGACTGGACTTGGAGTTAGATGTCTTGAATTCAAGTCTTTGAACTACCATTTACTGATTTTTTTTTTTACTTTAGGTAAGACATAACCATTTTGTGCCTCGGTTTCTATATATGTCAGAATGGAATAGTAATATTTTAACTTCCAGATTTAAAGGGTTGCTGTAAGCAAAGCACAAACGATGAATATCAGCTGATTTTATCAGAAGGAATTACTTAGGGAAGTTGAATAATAGCTTTCTCTGCATATCTTTGAAGGTAGGTTGAATTTTAGATGGAGGGTCATAGATGGTCAGAGCAGGAAAGGACCTTAGAGATAATCTCATCCAACATTCTCCTATTTAGAGATCAGAAAATTGGTATTTTATGTGTTGAGAAGTTAAATTCAGTTGATCTCTCCAGGTTCTTTTAATTCCTATAATTTTATAATCCGAAGATGAGAAGTTCTAATGTTCCAAAGCTTCAGTAGTGGTGTGGTACTTTGGGAATCTGCTTTAAATCTTCCAGAACACTGCAATCACATGCAGCAATTAAATAACTATTGACTTGAGTGTCTCTGGTCTGTTATGTCAGGGGCTGAAACCACAGTGTCTAAGAAGGCCCAGGTCCCTGGACTCCATCTCCCACCATTCTTGGTATAAGGAAAACTCAAATGGGCAGATAGGAGATGCAGTAGATAGAGCACTGGGCTTGTAGTCAAGAAGACTTGAGTTTGAATTGTGCCTTGTAGGGTAGTTACAAGGTTTGTAACTCTGGAAAAAGTTACTTAAACTTACTGAACCTCAGTTTCCTCATCTGTAAAATGGGGATAATAATAGCACCTATTTTGCAGGGCTATTGTGAGGAGGATTAAATGGTATAATATACTAAAGTACTTTGCAAATCTTAAAAATTTTATAAATCCTAGTTCTATAATATATCAAAAATGTATTCATTATACATGAACTATCGTTCAAGTAAATGTTCATCATTTGTGAATTTCTAAGGAGCACTCATGTATATAATATAAAGACCAGCATTGGAAAACTGACTTGATATAAGATGTTTAAAGATACATGGGGAAAGGATATTCTATAAACAAAACAAAAACAGTCAGAAGAACCATAGAGCAGGAGTTGAGAAACCTCAAGGTTATGCTCGGTGCTGCCATGAATTTATTGAATGACCTTGGACAAGTCACTTCACACAATTGCTTTATGTGACTAGGTAATCTCCAAGGTCTCTTCCAGCTCTGAACTTCCATGATTCTGTTATGAAAATATAGTTGTATAAAGCAGACCAGCATGCTATTTTACTGCTTTTAACTCTGAAATCCATTTATTATTCTTATAACCAATAGTTATTGAATCAACCTTTATTTTCAAAGGAATTATTAAGTAATAGAGTCCTTTTATAATCATGTCTCAGCCAAGTAATTTAAATTATTCTTACCATAGTCATGGTACTTCAAACTCATTTGTGTAACTCTTAACCTAAAAGTGTCTTTATATCAATCTCAAAGTTTTTCTTCATTAGACAGAGACAGATAGAAACAAGTACCATTGTCCTGGAGACTATTGTCTTTAATATTTGCAAAGATAAACAAATAGTCTCTTTTTTTTGTAAATCAGAAGGTATTGGGAGTGGGGATGGGGATGGACCTGTGATTTCCTTGTCACTGAGAACTTCCTATGAAGAAATCTTGGCCAATACTGATTGGTAACTCCTGTCTAAATTATGGTCTTAGAGAGTAAAAAGAAAACTAAATATATAATTAAAGCCCTTGTGATTATCCTCATTTTATTTCATTTATTTTTGTGGAGTAGAAAAGAGCTCCTCTACCTTTTATATGGTACAATCCCATTTTCTCAGAAGAAAACATGAAATATTTTGTTTATGGAACAAGACAGCTAAGTTCCTGCAGTATCAT
Organism: Gracilinanus agilis; assembly: GCF_016433145.1. Classification (NCBI taxonomy): domain Eukaryota; kingdom Metazoa; phylum Chordata; class Mammalia; order Didelphimorphia; family Didelphidae; genus Gracilinanus; species Gracilinanus agilis. The sequence continues at coordinate 46,730,930 of NC_058130.1, forward strand.
TTTACAGTTTCAGAAAGTAATATCTGTGCCTAAAGAAAAGTTATACCATAAAAAACATAATATATAAGTATACCTTGCTTTGCTATTATTCTGCTGCCTAGCTCCCTGCCACAGAGAGTTGAAACTCTTCAAGGCTCTATAATCTGTTGCCATTCCACCTTTCGACTCTTCTCTCCATGTAATCTGGCAGCTGGTGGCACAGTCTCTAGAGTGCCTGACCTGGAGTTAGGATGTTCAACCAACCTCAGACATTTCCTAGCTATGTGACCCTGGATAAGTCACTTAACCCATTTCCTCAACCATAAAATGGGGATGATAATAACACCTAATTCCTAGGGTTGTTGCAAGAATCAAATGAGAGAATATTTATAAAATAATTTAGCACAGTGCCTGGCACATAATAGACACTCAATAAATGTTTGTTTATTCCTCCCCTACAAAATCTGTGCCCCCTGTCTCCATCCTCTGTACTACTTCATCCATGTCTGTGCTCCTCTTGATGCAGTTTGCTGGATCTGGGGTGATCTTCCTTTCTCCGATTACAAAATATTGAAATCCTACCCCTCTATTTTAACCTATGAATTCCTGGTCAAAGTCTTCCTCCCTAAAGTCTCCTCTGATTTATATCCTAAACAAGTATCAGAGGCTTAGGATTTCATACTTCTCGTGCAGATATTATATATCCATCTCCATCTTAGTTGGTTTTATATATGATTTTACCTGTATGACCTTAGATGTTCATTTAACTGATTTGAGATTCAATTTCCTTATTTGTACAACAAGGCAGTTGGACTAAAATATCTCTAAAACCCCTTTCCCCTCTCTTTCTCTCTTTGATCTTGGGGAGCTATGATAGTGCCCTAATGGACTGCAAACTCAATGAATACAGGCAGCCTTTGGGCTTCCCCCTGTACCTCTTCTCCTCCACCTAGCTGAGTGCTTTGTACAGAAATCATTCATTTAGATTATGTGAGTTGAAATGAGTTCAACTGGAGTTTCCAGCAAAAGGTAAAATCCATACAGTTGTTCCTCTTGTGTCCTTAGTTCCTCCTGTTTTTTTTTTAATTCGAATCGAGTCAACCAATATTTAATAAGAGCCCACAGACAGCCTGCTATGCTCTGAGGATAGGAAGAAAGACAAGAACAGACTCTGCCCTCAAAGGGCTTACAGTCTATTGGAGGAGACAATCTGCCAACAACTATATACAAAAAAGATCTATTCAGGACAGATTGGAGATAATCTCAGAGGGAAGGCACTCCAATTACATTAAGGATGACTACTAAAGGTTTTCTACATTTTCTCCTGAATTGATCTCCTCGTGTATCAGCAATAATAGGAAAAGACGAAAAGATCTGAATGGCAACATGTCAGGCTCCAAGATAAATCTTGCTCTGGTATTTGCCATTTCTAGATGGATTACCTCCAAAAAAATTAGAAGTAAAATATTAAATTTCAATTTGAATACGTGGCAGAATACTTCAAGCAATTAATAATAATAGCTAACAACGAAAGAGAGCTTACTCTGTGCCAGGCATGGTGCTAAGTGCTTTACAATTTTTATCTCTTTTAATCTATATAACAACCTTGAGAGGCAGATGCTATCTCCATGTTACAGATGATAAAACGGTGACAAATATAAGTGAAGTGACTTACCCAGGTCACTCAGCTAGTAAGTTTCTGAGGCCAGATTTGAACTCAGGTTATCCTGATTCCAGACCTGTTACTCTATCCCTCTGTCTTCTAACTGCCAATATTTTCAGTGAATGTCAAGCTATTTAATGGGGAACTATTGAAGGATTTTTGAGCAGTGAAGTGTTACCAAGCAAAACGTGTGTCCTCATTTATCAGGTCCTTAATGGTATATCATGTCTTTAGAGCTTTTGAAATAGCAAATAATATAATTTAGTGGCGTTATTCCATCAGAATTTTTTAAATCCTTACCTTCTGTCTCAAAATCAACACTAAGTATCGGTTCCAAGTCAGAACAGTAAGGACTAGACAGTTGGGGTTAAGTGACTTGCCCAGGTCCCACAGCCAGAAAGTATTTGAGTGTTTGAACCCAGGACTTCCCATCTCCAAGGCTGGCATTTTATCCACTGACCCATCTAGCTACACCCCCAAAGGGAATTTTAAAACAAATTATCTAAGTTCTAAGTAGAGTAAATAATATACTACTTTAGTGTCAGGAGCCATGCTAGGTTCTTGGGTTACAAAAATAAATATGAAGCAGACCCGACTCTCTAGCATCTTATGATTCAGTCAAGGGAAAGACAACATAACTGGGCATAGACACAGACATATACACATATACAAATGCATGTACAAAATAGACACAAGGTGACTCTGGGGAGACACTAGGAACTGGAATGATTGAAGAAGACATTCTGAGGAACGTGGTCCTTGAACAGATGCTTGAAGGAATCAAGGAATACCAAGAGAAGATGGTGAGGAGGGAGTGTGTTCCAGTGAGTGGATCCAGGTTGTGAAAGACTTTAAATGGCCAGTAAAGAAGTTTGTCTTTTATTGATCCTAGAAATAATAGAGAGCCTTGTGTAAACTAGCCATGAGTTATTCCCCCCAAAAGTAGCCAGACTCACCCATCCATGCAACTCTTCTCACTCTAGGAAACTCTTCTCCCTCTCCTCCTGTGGATTCTTCAAAAGAAGTCCATATTTTATCATTTCTTTCTCAGATGTGTCAGGGTTGCTTAATTGTAAAGTAGAACTATTTCACCATTCTCTATGAATTCATATTGCTGTGATTCAGTGTCACTGGTCAGAAGTCACGTTTGTTGTTTTTCAGTCTTTTCAGGTTATATTTGACTCTTCATAATCCCATTCATGGTTTTCTTGGCATAGATAATGGCGTGATATGCTATTTCTTTCTCCAGCTCATTTTAGAGATGAGGAAACGAGGCAAATAAGGTTAAGCAATTTGCCCAAGGTCCCACAGATAATAAGTGTCTGAGGCCAGATTTGAACTCAGGAAGATGAGTTTTTCCAACTCCAGACCCAGTATTCTATCCATTTTGCCACCCAGCTGCCCTCGGAAGGCACGTACATAAGTACAAAGCTATCTGACCCCATTAAGAGGAATAACCTTCTTATGTACATGCCTTCTTACTTGGGCAAGTAACTTAACCTCCCTGGACATCAGTTTCTCTACTTCTCAAGTAAAAGTATTAGACTAGGTGACCTCAAAGGTACCTTCCAATCCATGATCCTTTTAAACTTTGGAAAGTCTCATTTTCTTTGTTTCTAAAATGAGGAGTCCGTTAGTTTGTGTTATCTCTTGAGGTTTTGTTTTTCTACGTGTATTCTCTTACAACACTGACCAATATGAAAATGTTTTTCATGACAATACATGTAAAACTCAGATCAAATTGTTTGCCATTTCTAGGAGAGGGGAAGGAAGGAAGGGAGAGAGACAATGTGTATATTATAATTTCAGAAAATGTGTGTTGAAAAGTGTTATTACATATAATTAGGAAAATAAAATACTTAAAAAATAAAATAAAATGTGGAGTTAAATTACATGACCTTTGACTTTCACCTCCATTTTAATATATATGATCTTATGACTGGATCTGCACGTGGATTTTAAAATAAACAACCTATTTATTAAACACCTACTGTTTCCAGGCACTACTCTAAGCTCTTTACAAATAATATCTCATTGGATCCTTTTAAGAACTCGCAGTATCAAGGAATTATTCCCAAATTTCATTTCATTTTGCCTGAAGATACAATTGTATACTAAAACCTCAGTTAACTAGAACTTTGTATCTGAGAAACCTCCAGCTGATAAAAATTGAATATACTCTAACTTGAATAGAAAACGATAAATTGTAAGAAAACGAGCTTAGGAGCAGCTAGGTGGCTAAATGGATAAAAATGGAGGCTCAGAGTCCAGAGGATTTGAGTTCAAACCTTACCTCTGATCTTCTTACCTATGTGAACATGGGGAAGTCTCTGAACCTTGATTGCTTAGCCCTTGCCACTCTTTGGTCTTAGAATTGACTAAGGCAGAAAGCAAGAGTTAAAAAAATAAAAAAAACTATGTCAGGGAATTATTATTATTATTTTTTAGTATAGAATATGTTCCAGGATTACATATTAGCCTAGTCTTCTCCTATATATAAGGTAGACCAGCAGATAGAGTGCTGAACCTGGAGTCAGGAAGATCTGAATTTGCCTCAGACAATCTTTAGATCTCTGAGTAATTCACTTAACAACTGACTGCCTCAGTTTTCTCACCTGTAAAATGAAGATCATTATAGATTGCACTGACTTTGCAGGGGTTTTGTGAGGATCAAATGAGATATAATTTGAAAAGCTGTTCAAACAGTGTGGGTACAGGCTCATAGGTGTATGAAAGGTATGTATAATCAGACAGCCCTTTTTACTACATCCTCTTTGGAAATTACTTGAAGGCTTGCCCTGGGGATAGATGAGTTGACCAAATTGGGGGGAAAAAACCAAATGCATTAAACATTCTAAAAGAACCAGCCTTCAAAGGAAAATGGCTTAGGAAAGCTTTAAAGCCATGTTTGTTATTCTAAGAGGTTGACATAAATCCAAAGATAAATAATATTTTCAAAAGGTTAGCATGGATATATCTCTGTTTAAAAAAAAAGGCAATAGAGATAGTGTGATGGAGTGGAGAGAGCTTTTGAATTAGGAAGATCTGATTTGAAATCCTGTTTTTCATGTGGTTTGGCTCAGTTGCCCTCAACAAAGACCTTTAAACCGCTGGTGACAAGCTCAAATAAAGGGGTACAGAAGGTACAGAAGGATTCCTGTAGGTCACATGTTGATTTAGAAAAGCACTCCTGTTTATATGTTTTTATTACTACATCAACACACTGAAATCAGCTAAGAATTACATTTTAAGCTGGTTTGGGTTTCACATGGGAATATTATGGGTTGAGTTGTATGTTTAACACCTCTATTTTATGTCATTCTAAGATTATAAATTGCAGAGCAAGTGTGGACTAGCCTTGGCAAAGAGCATTTCTTCACTGTGAATTCCCTAAAAAACAAAACAAAATAAAACTATGCAAGTTTATTATAGAGAAATGCATTTTGTGTTAATTAGCATAGTGCTGTGGAAAGAACACTACATTTGAAGTGAGGAGAATTATTTAAATGTTGGTTCTACCCTGATGCACTTGTGTAATCTTAAGCAATTCACCTAATGTCTTAGCCTCAGTTTCCATTTCTATAAAATGAAAGGGTTAGATTCATTGGCCTTTTAAGTTCCCTTCTAGCTCAGCTCTGTGATTCTAATAGCCAACATTTATATAGCTCTTTAAAATTTTGCTAAGGGCTTGATATCAGTTTTCCCATTTCATCCTTTCAACATTCCGTTGAGGCTAGGTGCTAGAGATATTGCTGTACCTCCTTTTCAAAAGAAAAAAACAGGTGTAGGAACATGAAGTGACCTGCTCTACAGGTCACATAACTGTTTTTACAACTAATAACAGACCGAGTCAAAAATGTCCCAGGTTCTTCAAACTCCAACCTACTAAACTCCAAGTCTATTCTATTTATTCTATTAGAAATTTTTTTAAATATAATAAAATATTTCTTTCTTTTTCTTGGAAAAAAAAAACCTTTTCAGGCAGTAGTCCACAGCTGGTCACATAACTAATTAGTATATAGTCACCTGAAGTGACATTCATATTTAGATCTCTCTTAAATCCAACACTTTTCCCTTTATTGACTTGTTGGTCAAGATATGTCATAGTCATTATTCATTCATTTTTCAATCATGTGACACCATGTGGGGTTTTCTTAGCAAAGATGCTAGAGTGGTATGCCATTTCCTTCTCTAGTTCATTTTGCAGATGAGGAAATTAAGGAAAGCAATGTTAAGTGACTTTCCTTGAGTCACACAACTAATAAGTATATAAAGCCAGATTTGAACTCAACTAGATGAGGCTTCCTGACTCCACATCTGGCACTCTATTCACTCAAACTCCCAGCTTATTATAATCATTTGCCCCAACTTCTGCATTATCCTTTACCTTGACTAAGAACTTTTATATTACTGAAATGTATACTTCTTATCTCTCTCTAATTTTTAAGATGTTTCCTTGTGAACATGTATCTACTTTTGCTACATTCTCACTTCAAAGTTTAAACCATTCTTAATTTTCCATTTAGCATATTTTCTAAAGAAACATCACCAAATCTAGGCTTGACAGTCAAGGCTCCCATTTTAAAGAGAAAATACATTTTATATGATTTTTAAAAATAAGTATTTCTTAAAACACCAACAGTTTACCTAAATCATGATTGAATTTGGTGATGTAGAAAGCTGTTTCTAGCAATGGGCCATCAGAGCTGCTAAATAAGATGTGAAAATATGGTTTCCATTAGTGAAACTAACTCTTCATGTCAATATAAACAAAAAAATATAATTCCATCTGGAAGCCAAAATAAATATATGATTTCCTAATGGTACTTGAACTGGTTGACTTTCAAATTCATAGCTTAATATTTACTCAGTCTCTATTCAATGCCTTCCATTGGGCATCTATTTTTATTGGGTATCTGTATCCTAGGACATTGAACTCTTGAAAAATCAGGAGCTCTCCTAGTAACCGGTACAATGTGACATTTTGTTAATATAGCATGGAAATCCTATAATGGAAGTAACAAATGTTCAGCAGTAGGCTGGGTGGTGCTTAAAATAAAGTAATAAAAATAGGCCTCATAGGCAGGCTCTGGTTGTCAAAATAAAGATTTAGCTTTTGTTTAATGTTTAATCATGCCAGTAATTACAAAGTAATTACTTCATATAGACATATTAGAGAAAGAGAATTAAAACTATAGAAAACGTGATTAAAATTAATTGATTTTACTATTAAGTATACCATCTTACTTGTTGAGATACAAATTAAGAAGTAAATATGGGGAAATTATACATATGTCTTTTATTTTATTGTTATTTTCTGTACTTATTTTCAAAGGTTCAATCATGTGCATTTCAGTGTCTGTTTTGTAATTCCAAAATGGCAAGTGATTTATTTCTTTTTTTTCTTTAAAAAAAAAAGATCCTTACATCTGTTCCTTTAAAAAAATTTTTTTTTGCCTTCATTCTTCTTGGCTTCTGGAATCAACTGCTCTTTGTGATACAGTATATACTTCCCAGCTAGGGAAAATCTGGCCATGTCCCCAAATGTCAATTTTGGATCCAACTTCGATGTAGCTATATTCCTTGGAATCACTGTTTGGACAAATATTCTTTCTTTCTACTGCTGTTAAGAAGAAAAGCAAAATATCTGACATCAACAGTTTTTCAGTAGATCATTATATTACCAATGGGAATACAGGATCCCTTGGAGAAAAATGACAAAAAATATTGAAATCTTCCTTGGATTATATAGCCTGACAAAGCAATCACCTGATATTCAGGAGGTCTGATTCAGAAGATCAAGTATTTTACTAGCTGTTGTGATTTTGAGCAAGGGTTCTAAACTCTCAGAGATAATGACTGGGAAGATCAAATGACTTAATGTCTATGAAAAAATTCTTTTTAAACAAAACCCAGTATATAAATGTTAATGATTGTTGATCATTTCTCCCTTGACTTTCATTTATAGGTTAGGGAGAGGATGAGACCCTCAGGGAATTCTCTAGTACATCCTACTGTTTCTATATACCTAAGTCTTCTAAGATAGTTTGCTCTTCTCTTTAAATTTCCAAGTACGACAGTTTAATAAGGTGTGGTTTTTTTCCCTTGGGAGTCTTTTCAGGATGTCCCTCAATTCTTACTTTAAAGAAGTTCATTTATCTTAAATGAAACTTTAATTTAAATACTTTAACTTAAGCTTCACATTCTCTTGTTCTATTTTAACTAAAGAAGAAAAATAATGGGTAACATTACTCATGGTGCTGTTGTATGGTTTAAAATACTTCTAGAATAATAAAACCTAGAATGTCCAAGTTTTAAAGGAACTCTAGAGATCTGACATCAACAGTTTTGAGAGGCCAACTCTTTCATTTTACACAAAAGAAACTAAGATTTAGGCAAGTGAAATTATACATCCAAAGTAGTAGAGCCAAGATGGGAACCCAGACCATCTGATTCCCAATCTAATGTCCTTCCCAGCGCTTTGCTTCAGTAAGTTACTATATTTCTTAAATACCCTTTCATCTTTTTCCTTTCTAAGCTTAAGAATTCCAACTTCTGAGTTAGAACTTCCAAGTTAGAATTAATTACTACATGCCAGGGAATAGTCAAACCCCCCAAAATGGAAAGATCATTAATCTATACGATTGTTGTTGTTATTCAGTCATTTCCAACTCTCCATGACCCCATGGACTTTGTTCTTGGGGGGTTTTGGCAAAGATACCGGAGTGGTTAGCCATTTCCTTCTCCAGTGTGTCTCCATTTTACAATGTGGAAGTGAGGCAAATAGGTGTTAAGTCACTTGCCCAATGTCACATAGCTAATAAATATCTAAGACCAGATTTGAATTACCCACTGCACCCACTTAGCTGCCCCTAAGCTCTGTGATAGGATCATAGATATAGAGGTGGAAGGGATTTATTTCTGAGAGGTATTCGTCCAGCACCCTTGCTTTACAGATGAGGAAACTGAGGACGATGGAAGTTAAGTGATTTGTCCAAGGTCACAAAAGGTTGGAGGCAGGAATCAAACTCAGGTCTTCTTTCTCTGTAACCTTTGCCCTTTTCATTTTTACTGTTCTTATTGAAGTCACTCAGCCACCAATGACTGTCAGGAGTACATTAATGATTCTCCATATTTTGTAAAAACATTTGTTTTGACGGTAAGGAATATATTGGCAATTCATTTTCTTTTGGGGGTCTACCATATTATTATAATTAGGAAGGCAAGGGTAGCAGCAATAGACCTGGGCAGTCATCAGCTAGCAAGGTAGCCACTTCTACCAGCAGTCTTGAGGAGGGCACTAGTTTTGGTTCCATATTGAGACCACCTCTAATCAATATTAAAAGCTGGAAGAAATAGGAAATCTTTACTAATATTTACAGTCTTCTTGCAGATCTAATTGTACTTAAAGGATAAGGAAAAAGGCAGGTTGGAAGCACTTGTTCTCTGATATTTCAAAATGGCTTTTATAGTACCTGAGCACATAGGTTATGGGTGATAAATGGCATATTGTTTGCCACTATCATGTTTCCTCATGTTGTGTGTGTCCCTGGGGGTGTTTTGTATGCTAGATCATGCTGCCAAATCATTTGAGCCCAGTGAATACCAAGAGACTTATTCTTGGCCTCACCTTCTGAGCAACCCCCTTCTCTTAGGGATGCCTATGTCATAGATCCCAGGAGCCTAGCAAGCTTAGGTCTTGGGAACCTGACTTCTATTTCTTTTTGTCCCATACTTTTGCCTCCTTTCTTTCTTTATCTAATGGCAGCCAAGATAATGGTGGGTATCTGTCACCCCATTAAACTTACCCCTCATCTGCTGAGTGATGTGATATTTTTAAATTGAGCATACCAACATGATCAGAATCATATTCGTGAAGATTTCTATAGGCAACTGCTCTGGCCCCTCAGGGATCCCTAAGGGAAACTTCACTTCTGGAGAATCTTCAGAGCCATAGCTGCTGCCCTGGGGGCCACATTGGAAGTACAACATCTATTGGCTCAGCCCCAGTTTGGAAGTTATGCCAGGCAGGAACATTGGATTTTCTTGACCTTTGAGGAGCTAAGAGAGCAATGAGTGCTAGAGATGAGAGAGTGGACCAGAGGGATTACTGGAAAGCCATCTGTATAACCATGACCTACAAGCAGTTGGAGCCCAGGATGATGTACAGATAATTGCCAGTGTACAAATTCCACCCTTGTTTGAGTTACTTTGGCAAAACTACTCTAGCATCATCCGAGTGAGTTACTGGTGTCAGCTCATTAAAAGCTGTGTGAACAAGAGGCAGGATGGTTTCATGGCATTTTCCAGCACTCTTTCTCCCACTGCCAAAGTTGTGAATCTAGATAGAGACCAAGGAAGGGGATTTGGGAGTGAAAGCACCGGATTTGGAGACAGAGGATATGGCTTTGGATTCAGGCTTTGTAACTAGGATGGCCTCATAATATTGGTCAATATTCACCTCTCTGGGTCTCTATTTCCTTCTTTATAACATGAGAATTGACTTCCTAGTAAACTCCATACCTAAAGAAATTCCTCACTAATAATAATAATAATAATAATAATAATAATAATAATAATAATAATAATAATAATAATAATAATGAATAGCATTTGTATAGCACCTGTTCTATGCTAGGCAGTATTCTAAATGCTTTACAGATATTGTCATTTCATCCTCGCAACAACCCTGGGAAGTAGTTGCTCACTGGCCCCGTTTTACAGTTGAGGGAACAGACAAAATGATTAAATGACTTGCTTAGGGTCACATAGCTAGTAAATTTGTGAGACCAGATTTGTACTTAGGTCTTCCCCTCTCCAGACCTAAAATTCTATCCATTGCACCTAACTGCATTGGTAAATATTTAGTATCGTTCTTCGGTTGTATCCAACTCTCCATGACCCCATTTGGAGTTTTCTTGGCAAAGGTACTAAAGCGTTTTGCCATTGCCTTCTCCAGCTGGAACTGAGACAAACAGCATCAAGTGACTCGTCTAGGGCCACACACCTAGAAAGTGCCTGAAGCTAGATTTGAACATAGGAAGTCATCTTGAGTCTTCTTGACTCCAGACCCACTGAAGCACCAATTATTTACTGTAAGCTTGTTAACTAACAAATCTCCAGAGTATCCTATAACTCTAATCAATAGATGCTACTTCTGTCTTACTGATTTTATCCAAATCTATCCTTCTTGTTTCCATATGGTATGTCCATTAGAGGGGAAAAAAAGAATTTTGACTGACAGACTTTTCTTCCCAACAGAATATTTGTTATTCTTCTATGGTTCTCCAGGTACCAGCTGTTAGGTAGTTTGTTCTGGATATTGAAGCAAAGTTATAATTTCTCAAGTTCTCAGAAGTCATATCTAATTTCTCTGCAATATGATTTGTCTAGCCCATTTGTTTTTATAGGGGCTTTCCATCTAAATATCTTATAATTATATGGTACAAGCATATAATCCATAAATAGAGAACATTACTCTTTGATGCAACTAAACTACCTGGTATGCATCTTGTCATTACTCAAAATAATGTAAGAACATCACAGTCACCTTCTAAAAGCTGATTCATGTTTAAAGGAGAAAAAAGTATTATAGAAGAGATAGCCTACCCTCCCAGCCATAGACTCCAGCTTTGAAAATTCCCAGCATTTTGTCTTTCTTTTACTAAATCTACTACTACAACTACTCTTAAAAGTACAGATGATAAGCATACTAGACCCAGAGGCAGGAAGACCTGAGTTCAAAGCCAATCTCATATAGTTTAATAACAGTCACTTTAATCTCTTCCTGCCTCAGTTTCCTTGCTTGTAAAATGTGTGTAACATTAGCATCCACATCTCAGGATTGTCATAAGGACAAAATGAGGTAACATTTGTGAAGGGCTTTGCAAACCTGAAAGCATTATATATGTATTACATAAATATTATATACATATTCTATAAAATAACTATTATTATTAATAGCATTATTGGCTATGGTAGCAATAGTGGTAGAAGTAGCTACCAATTTACAAAACACTTAATGATTTGCCAAACATCTTACATTACATTATCTTGAGGGAGCCTCCCAGCAACTTTACAGATGAGGAAACTGAGGCTAATAGAAGTTGTAATCCAGGGCAACACAACTAATAAGCATCTGAAAACTGATTAATTCAATGGAAAGGGAACCAAGTCTAGAGTCAAGAGTGTTGTTCAGTTGTTTCCAGTTGTATACAACATTTCATGACTCCAACAAAATAATTGTCAAGTTGTTGGCGTTGTTTTCCTCTCTCCAGCAAAATAATTGTCAGGTTGTTGGTGTTGGGTTGTTTTCAGTCATGTTCTGCCTCTTTATGACCGCATTTCGTGTTTTCTTGACAGAAATACTGTAGTGGTTTGCCATTTTCTTCTTCAGCTCATTTTACCAATGAGGAAACTGAGGCAAAGAGGGTAAAGCAACTTGCCCACAGTCACACAGCTAGGAAGTATCTAAGGCCAGATTTGAATTCAGTGAATTGAGCCTTCTTGGCTCTAATCCCTCCTTTCTTCTACTAACCTGCCCCTGGACCTGGGTTCAAATTTTGCCTCTGATGCTATCTCTATGACCTTGGGATAAGTTGCCCATCTCCTCTAATCCTTTGTTTCTTTACCTATAAAATGAAGGAGTTAGACAAGCCTGCCTCTGAGGTTCCTTCCAGCTTTGTCACCTAATCCCTGAGCTGCTCTTTCTCCATCTGTAAAGTGAGGGAGTCAGAACTGAAGCCCTCTCAGGTTCCTTCCATTTCTCCATCTCCTGGTCATGTGATGCCAGGTATTTCTATTTGGAATCCCAGCACCATGTCCCTGGGTCTCACTGCCTCTCTGTTTTGCATGTCACTTGACAGCAGTGTCTTAGAAGTGTTCAACATTTGTGTTATTTCCTATGTGAAATGTTAACCTAATGAACTACTAATTTAGAATCCAATAACAAAGACAGTAGTGTTTCAATTCAGCATCTGGCTGGATAAACAGGCCCTATATTCTACAGTGTCAACCCTATTTTCCTCAGGCTGGGATTGTGAATGAAAGCATTTCATTTTCTGTCCACTGTGTGAATTTGCCTCAAGATTTAAATAAAAAGTGCTCTGCCTGATTTTGAAGACTGAAATATATCTTGCTAATAAATCATGCATTTTGCAAGAACCATTGGATCTAATGTTCTTTTCCTTGGATACATCGATTAGAATTTTGCCTTTTCTGAAAGGCTTTTGATTTATCAAGTGTGGCATCCATATTGGACAAGACAGGAGATAGTAATTCAAACTTATCTTATAAACTTAGTAACCTAAACCATTCATTTTATATAGCCAGAGCCTTAGGGAGCAGCAGAAACATAGACTTAGCTTTGGATCATTCCATTGCCACACACACACACACACACACACACACACACAGAGTCAGGAAGATTAGAATCAGGAAGACTCAGCTTTCTAAGTTCAAATCTAGCCTCAGAAACTTCCTATTGGTGTGACCCAGGGTAAGTCACTTAACCCAGTTTGCCTCAGTTTCTTTATATGTAAAATGAGATGCAGAAGGAAATGGCAAACTATTCCAAGATCTTTGCCAAGAAAATGCCAAATGGGGTCCCAAAGAGGCAGACATCATTGAAAACAACCCTAAAACAAGGCAATGATTCCCTTGAGAGATTCCATAACCAGAGCTAGCCATCTCATTGCTGTTTTTGCCCTTGCTAACCCATTTGTCAAGACCTATGGGTCTAAAAGAGATTGGTGGAATTCAGATAATCTCAAAATGGCAGGCAAATGGGATTCATGCACTAGACAAGAGGCAGTTTGAGGTGGCATAAATAGCCCATTATTTGGAGTCAGAGAATCTGAGTTTGTCTTGTCTTAGTCATTTATTACTAATGTGACCGTCAAGAAACTACAAAACTTTTCTGGCCCTGATCCCTCATCTATAAAATGCAGGTTTTGGAATAGATGGCCTCTAAGATGCTTCCTAATTCCAGATCAATAATCTGATGATCCTGAACTTGGATGAATTTGGGTTACCCTTCTAACTTTCTTAGGCCTCAGTTTTCCTCCTCTATAAAATAGAAGGATCAGACTACATAGCCTCAAGTACCTGCATCTGAACTCTGCATCTGTTATCTCTGACGTGGATGCAAGGAATGACTGAATTCAAATCCTAACTCTATATTTTCTATCTATGGGAACAAGTGAAAATCTCTCTGAACATCAGTTTCTTATCTGTTAGAGAAATAAATTGTTATATAGGACCTTCCTCACGAGGAAGCACCATGATACAGTGTACAGGGTGCTAGATTTGGAGTCAAAGGACCAAGATTCAAAAGCCAGGTCTGGATTCTTCCTGAATTTGTAACCATGGGGCACAGAGGAAGCTGGTGGTTCACAGGATAGACAGGAGTCAGGAAGACCTTAATTCAAATCCAGTCTCAGATACCTAACAACTATGTGACCCTGGATAAGACACTTAACCTTGTATGCCTCAGTTTCCTCAACTGTAAAATGGAGATAATAACAGTACCTTCTTTACAGTGTTTTTGATAGGCTCATATGAGATGATATTGGTAAATATGCAGCATAGTGCCTGGAATATGTGGATATTGAATAAATGCTTATTTCTTTTATCACTTAATCTCTCCCATTTTTCTCACATATAAAATGAGGACATTATACTGACCACTAAGACTTTCTCCAACTCTCAATTTCTGACCATAAACCATCAGTTTATTACTTCCCAATCAAGCTTAACTCAGTGTTCTCAGTCTACTAGGCAGACTCCTTATTAGCCTTTTTTCCCCACAAGACCCTGTTCTGAGTTTATACTAAAGGCAACTTACAGCATCAAACTTAGAAGCCTTCGAACTCTTTGGTAATATCTTTGATGTGAAAGGTATTTGTAGCTATATAGAATCCAAAGCTTGAAGATTCAAATAACTTTGATGACCCCACATTTTCTGAACCATAAAGCCTTTCTGTAAAGTCTTGGTCTAAGTATGATTTCTTTTCTTGAAGTAGAAGAAAGTTCTAGAAATTAGACCTGGATAATCCTCAAATGACCATTTGATAAATGACTTCATTCAAGATAGGCCCAAATTTCTTGATGCTCCTAAGCAAGGAATGGGAGGGAGAATTAAATGCAGTTCCTAACCTGGGTTCCATGGACCCCCAAAGGTTCCACAATTATGATTCATGGAGTTTGTAAACTTGGGCAGGAGAAAAATATATCTTTTTTTCATTGCAATTGATTTTCATTATGATCCTGTATGTTTTATTTTATACATTTAAAGCACGATTCTGAGAAGAGGTTCATAGGCTTTACTTAAGAACCTTTGATCTAGTGAATGGATTGAGCCAGAGTCCAGTCAGATAACAGGGGAAATCCTGTAAATGTAGAAGAGAGATTAGACTTAAATTCTATTTGGCTCAGGAGGGACAAAACAAAGGCACAGAGTGGAAATAAAGACTCAATATAAGGGGAAAATTCCTTAAAATTATGGCTTCCCCAAAGTAAAATAAGAAGTAATAGTTTCCTCTCACAAGGTTGAATCTTTTCATAGCTATAAAAAGAACTCATTGACCATTGGAGTCCTTTTCAACTTTGAAATTCAGTGACTAAACCCTCACGCTTCTAGAAATGTGTTTAGTGTTAGGCATAACTAAATGAGATGGCTTAGACAAGAATAAAGAGTGTAGAATTCAATATAATTTCAAACATTCAGTTGTTTCTATGTTTTGAGACACCCTCCCACAGATAGACACATAAATCTCACTTTCAAGAAGCCAATCAATTAAAAAGTGATGGTTAGCTTTTGTTCCTGTTCAAAGATTTCTATCAGCATCACCAGAGTTCTGGATCAAACATTGCAAGATGGGAGATTGCTTTGCAGTTACAAAGGCCAACATTGTTTGCAAACAATGCTGCCTTCTTTGTGCCAAGTATTTAAGTTTGTTTATTAATTTCTATTCCATTAACTTCGTTTTGTCTACAATATCTTCGTATCTATAGTAATCTCACAAGGGAAAAAGTGGCCTGGTTATAACAATTTTAAGACTGAAATGTGAAAGTTACTATAAATATCAAACATATGGATTTGGTTGTGGTGGGGGGAAGGAATAATAGCCCCAAGAGGTTCCACTCTTAAGAACTTGGTTTCCAACTTGTTTAAAGGAAAAACACTTTGGGTGGCAAGGGTCCTTAATGCAATACTTAAAAGAGGATTCCTTAAAGGGACTCCCCATTAAACTCCAAGATTAAAATTCTAAGTAACCAGAATGCAAAGATTTAATTAGCACTGTATCATTATAGCAAACGTGATGCTTTCCCCCCTTCTTTTTAATGGCATCATCTCTTTAAATACAGACTGGAAATGTGCTTCTAAGAGGAAAAAATAACTGAATAGCAACTGTGTGATGCTCAGAGAGGTACCACATATTGTGCATTCCAATATCCTGTCATGGTTTGTTCCTCAGGGGAGACAACACCTAGTCATGTTCTTATGTATCACCCTTTTTTTTAACTTCTGTGAACTCTGGAGCCCTTATATCTCATGGAACATAATGAAAATTAACTCCCCAGGTTCTGAGGTAGGCAAGAAATCCTAAAGAGTCTGCTATGCCCTTTCTTGGAAATAAAGTAATTCTGTCTGCTTTAATGCTCTGTGGCCAGGAATTGTGTCTTCCCCAATTCCTTAATCTGTCTGCCTGCTATTACTAAATTACTACATGGACAAATAAAAATAATATCTTTGTCTTCACTTACCTCTAACTTAAAATGAGCATTTCTTTTAGTTGTGAATGAAGGCAAGAAGCAGTTTTTTTAGGAAAAGAGTCCATAGACTTCATTAGGCTGCCAAAGACTGATTTCTTCATTTTACAAATGAGGAAACTGAGGTAACCCAGAAAGTATGATTCACCAAAGGCCTCACAGGTCTTAAGTTGCAGATTAGGCTAAGACAAGTCATCTGAATCCAAATGCAGCAATATTTCTGTGATGCCATGCTTCCTGTCTTTGGGGTCCATGTTGTTGCACCCCAAGAGAATATAAACTCCATGAATACAAAGATTATTACTTTTTTTTCTTTGAATCCTCAGCACTTAAAACAATGCCTTGCTCACAATGGGTCCTTAGGTGTTTTTTATGTAATAGTTTGACAATATAATGAAAGCTACATTTACAGTTTAAAGAAGGATACATGGGCATTTGTATGTGTATTTTCCTAACTGACCCTCATAAAGATGGACCCAATTACTGTAATGTCCCCAAAACAATTAAGCAATATTTAGAGAGAGATTTGGTTTGAATTTTTTTGCCATTATTGGAATGTTAACACTTCCAAGACGTTTTACAACTGTGTCTGTATTGCCATGAATCAGTCCTGAATTAATTGATCAATAAAATTCACAGGATCATAGACTGAGAGGTCGAAGGGATTTTAGAGGCCATCTAATCCAACTCCCTTATTTAACAGATGAGGAAACAGGCAAACAGAAGTTAAGTGAGTAGCCTAGGTTCATAGAGCAATTAAGTAGAGAGAATTTGAACTCAACTTTTCCTGACTTGAAATCTAGTACTCTGTATACAGTGCCACTGAACTACCTCCAATAAAGAAGAACCCACTAACTCTGTATCAGCCCAGTTTTACTATTGTCAAGAATATCTTCCTGATTCCAAAGTCAGGTAGATCAAAAACAGAAAAAGAAAACTACAGACCAATCTGCTTGATGAATATAGATGCAAAAATCTTAAATAGAATGCTAGCAAAAAGACTCCTGCAAGTGATCATGAGGGTTATCCATCATGATCAGGTGGGATTAATACCAGGAATGCAAGGATGGTTCAACATTAGGAAAACCATCCACATAATTTACTATATCAACAAGCTAACAAACAAAAATCACATGATTATCTCAAAAGATGCTGAAAAACCTTTAACAAAATACAACACCCTTCCTATTGAAAACACTAGAAAGTATAGGAATAGAAGGACCTTTCTTAAAAATTATAAACAGTATATATCTAAAACCATCAACAAGCATCATCCGCAATGGGAACAAAATAAAAGCCTTCCCAGTAAGATCAGGAGTGAAACAAGAATGCCCATTAACACCTCTATTATTTAACATTGTACTAGAAACACTAGTAATAGCAATAAGAGAAGAAAAAAATTGAAGGTATTAAAAATAGTCAATGAGGAGACTAAGTTATCACTCTTTGCAGTTGATATGATGGTCTACTTAGAACATCCTACAGAATCAACTAAAAAGCCAGTGGAAATAATCAACAACTTTAGAAAGTACCAGGATACAAAATAAATGCACATAAATCATCAGCATTTCTATATATCTCCAATACATCACAGCAGCAAGAGTTAGAAAGAGAAATTCCATTTAAAATCACCCTAGACAATATAAAATACTTAAGAATCTATCTGCCAAGACAAACACAGGAATTATATGAACACAACTACAAAACACTTCCACACAATTAAAACTAGATCTAAACAATTGGAAAAATATTAATTGCTCATGGGTAGGACGAGCTAACATAATAAAAATGAACATCCTACCCAAATTAATTTACTTATTTAGTGCCATACCAATGAAACTACCAACAAACTTTTTTTCCTGAACTAGGAAAAAAATATAACAAAGTTCATTTGGAACAACAAAAGATCAAGAATATCAAGGGAAATAATGAAAAAAATGTGAAGGAAGGTGACCTAGCAGTACCAGATCTTGAACTGTACTATAAAGCAGTAGTCATCAAAACAATATAGTACTAGCAAAGAGACAGAAGGGAGGATCAGTGGAATAGATTTGGGGTAAATGACCTCAGCAAGACAATCTATGATAAACCTAAAGAGTCCAGCTTTTGGAACAGAACCCCACTATTTGACAAAAAATGCTGGGAAAATTGGAAAACAGTATGGGATAAATTGCGTTTAAATCAACATCTCACACTCTATATCAAGATGAATTCAGAATGGATGAATGACTTGAATATAAAGAAGGAAAATATAAGTAAATTAGGTGAGCACAAAATAGTATACATGTCAGATCTATGGGAAGGGAGGGATTTTAAAACCAAGCAAGAGTTAGAAAAAATACAAAAAGTAAAATAAATGATTTTGATTACATTAAATTAAAATTTTTTTGTACAAAACAAAACCAACGCAGCCAAAATTAGAAGGGAAGCAACAAATTGGGAAAAATATTTATAACAAAAAACTCAAAGGTCTAATTACTCGAATATATAAGGAGCTAAATCAATTGTACCAAAAAATCAAGCCATTTCCCAATTGATAAATGGGCAAGAGACTATATGAATAGACAATTTTCAGGTAAAGAAATCAAAAGTATCAATAAGCACATGAGAAAGTGTTCCAAATCTCTAATAATCAGAGAAATGAAAATCAAAACAACTCTGAGGTATCACCTCACACCTAGCAGATTGGCTAAAATGAAAGAAGGGGAAAGTAATGAATGTTGGAGGGGATGTGGCAAAATTGGGACATTAATGCATTTCTGGTGGAGTTGTGAATTGATCCAACCTTCTGGGTGGCAATTTGGAACTATGCTCAAAGGGCTATAAAAGACTGTTTGCCCTTTGATCCAGCCATACCCACTTCTTGGTTTATATACCCCAAAGAGAACATAGGGAGAAAGATTTGTACAAAAATATTTATAGCTGCATTCTTTGTGGTGGCAAAAAATTGGAAAATGAGGGAATGTCCTTCAGTTGGGGAATGGCTGAACAAATTGTGTTATCTGTTGGTGATGGAATACTATTGTGCTCAAAGGAATAATGAACTGGGGGAATTCCATGTGAACTGAAATGACCTCCAGAAATTGATACCGAATGAAAGGAGGAGAACCAGGAGAACATTGTACACAGATACTGATACACTGTGATACAATCGAACATAATGGACTTCTCTACTAGCAGAGCAATGCAAGGATCCAGAACAAAACTGAGGAACTTATGAGAAAGAACACTGTCCACAATTGGAGGAAGAACTGTGGGAGTAGGAACAAGGAAGAAAAACAACTGTTTTATCACATGGGTTGATGGGGATATTATTGGGGATGAAGACATTAAACAATCACCCTAGTGCAACTATCGATATGGAAATAGGTCTTGATCAATGATACATGTAAAATCTAGTGGAATTGTATGTCAGCTTCAGGGAGGCAGGGGTTGGGGAGAGGGAAAGAACATGAATCATGTAACCATGGGAAAAAATATTCTAAATTAAAAAAGAATAAACCAAACAAAATAAAAAAGAATAGTATAGTAAATGATCATCAAGCTAAAAAAAAAAGAATATCTTCCTGACCTCAAATAAATTTACTCTGTGTCATTTCTCCCCATTGCTTCTAGTTCCCTAGAAGGGCCAAGAAAAATAAGATTAATGCCCATTCTATATTATAGTCTAGATACTGGAAGACCAGAACCATGTTTCTTCTTTGCCAAGATACACATATCTATTTCCTCCTCTTGATCTCAATATGGAAAAACTTGAGGTCCTTCATCATCTTGCTTGATCTCCTCTTGACACTTATCAGCTTATCATTAAAGACGTTATCTGATGCCATAAAAACTTAAAAGAAAAGGCCTGTGTTTTATTTGTAGGATTGTGAGCTATCTAGAGCTGGAAATGAAAATATAGGTTATCTAGCCTAATTTCTATGTTTTACAGATGGGGGAACTGAGGCACTGAGAGATTATTTTTTTACATGACGTTATGCCATTCAGGTAGTGTGCAGTTGAATCAGGATTCAAACTTAGGTTTTTTGATTCAGAACCTTAAAGTCTTTCTTCTACAAATAAACTGAGGCAAATCAAGCCAACCCCTCCCCCACCTCAAATATTTCTACTTTCTATCCAGTGCAATCCTCCATCAGCAACCACATTTTGGAAAGTTCAAACTCTACATCACCTAAAATTCAGCCAATTCCAAAACCAGCTCCTGGTCTTTCTCCCCTAAACCCACTCTTCTTTCAAACATCCTTTTTCTGTCTTGGGTACAGCACTCTTCCTTCTTGTCATCTAGGTTTACCTAGGCTTCTTATTTCTACCTCTACAACATTTCTTGCTTCTGTCCCCTTATCTCCAGTCACACAGCTACCGCCCTCATTGAAGCCTTCATCACCTCTTACCTGGACTATTTTAATTGTTTCCTAAATGGTTTTCTACCCTAAGTCTCTCCCACTTCCAGTCCATTGTCCACAAGACTGTAAAGGTGATTTTCTTTTCTTTTCTTTTCTTAACCCTTACTGTCCTCTTAGAATTAATACTGATGATTGGTTCTAAGGCAAAAGGCTCCTAGTAAGAGCTAGGCAGTGAGGGTTAAAGTGACTTGCCCCAGGTTACCCATCTAAGGAATTGTCTGAGGCCAGATTCAAAATCAGGACCTCCCATCTCTAGGGCTGGCTCTCAATCCACTGAGCCCCCATAAGGATGATTTTTTTAAATGTACATCTAAGTTTATCATCTTTCCCATATACTGAATAACTCCCTATTGTTTCAAGAACAAAATGCAAATTTCTCTATGCATTGAAACTCTTCATCACCAATCTCCAAATTTTGTTTCCTTATTATACATTACTTTCCTGCAAGTACTCACTCTTCAACAGTGTAGTCAAAGGAGTCTCTTTCTTCCTCACATTCAAGACTCTGTTTTGCATCTGGGTGCCTTTTCATTGAGTGTCTTCCATGCTAGAATGGACTCCCTCTTTACCTCTACCTCTTGGAATCCCTTGTCATATTCAAGACTCAAATCAAGCTCCACTTTCTGCAAGAAGCCTTTCCAGGTCCAGATGCTAGTGTCTCCTCCCCATCCCAGGGTTACCTGATATCTGTCTTGTTTGTATCATAAACAGATCTGTTCATGCCTCTCTCATCAGAATGTAAGTTCTTAAAGGCGGGAGCTGTGTTTTACCTCTGCCTTTTTTATTCCCAGTGCCTGGCAAATAGTAACTGCTTAATAAATAATCAGTTAGCAGACATGAAGTCAAAAATCCCCTACCCTAACTCCCTATCTAGTATCCTATTCACTATATTTTACTGTATCTACTCCAAAGTAATGTTAAAAATTTGCACGTTTGAAGTTTACAAAGGGATTTTATAACAAAAGCTACTAGAGGTAAATAAAATTTTTTTTTCCATTTTAGAGATGGAGAAAAAAAGTTGAGATAGGAACTCAGTCCCATGACTTTATGCCCAGTACTTGATCCATGGAGCTTTGGTAGTGTTAAGCACTCCAAAAAGTGATAAAAATTCATTCACAGGGTTCAGTATACTGTGGAGTCCTTGATATTCTTTATTTAGTCATGAGTTCCTCAAATACTAAAACAACTCTAAGGCTAGAGATTCTGCCTGTCTATATCTAAGGGTCATTCTTAGAATTTAACCAATTATACAATCCCCTCTAGACGGCAAGCATCTGGTCTACCATCTCCTCTGAGACAAGAATCACCAATTATTCATTCAACAACCATTCACAGGGTAATAACTCTGTACCTAGCACCTTGCAAGGGACTATGGGGAATGGAAAGAAGCACACACACTTTATGATCCCTGCCTCAGGAAACTGATTAACTAGCTAGGGAGATAAGACATGCAAGTAAGAGATTATCAGCAAATCACAATATTTAGTTACTCTTAAGAATCATCTAAGGAACAATACAGACACTGTCAGGGAAAAGGAAATCAAAGGAAGAAGGGACCTCCAAGGTCATCTCAGCTTCTTGGCTTCCTGATGGAGGGAACTCTGTTTTTCATATTTAAATCCCTAGCACAATGCCTTCAAATAATGCTCAAATGCATATTGAATTCATTTGAAAACAGAAATTTCCTCTAGAATATAATAACTATTTGAATTTAATATAATTTTAAGGTTTGCCTGGTGCTTTATATATATATTATCTCATTTGATCTTCACATCTCTGGAGTGTAGCTGCCATTATCATCTTCCTTTTACACATGTGAAAACTGAGACACAGGACATTTAACTGATTTCCCCAAGACCAGACAGCTAAATAATGGCTAGGGTAGAATTCCAACACAGGTCTTCCAAACCACAAATCCATTCCTCTAATCACTCTACCATATTTCCTTCTTTCTCTGGCAAGTGGCCATCTGGCCTCTATTTGGAGATCTCATAATTTAGAATTTGCACTTCTGAAGTAGCCCTTTCCACTTTTGGACGTCTCTAATTTTTAGAAACTTTTTCCTTATATGAAACCAGAACTGCCTCCCTACCACTTCCATTCATCTATTCTAGTACTGCTTGGAAAGTTAATAAAAGTCAATATAATTCTTCATGACAACCTTTCAGATACTTGGAAATGACAACTATCATTGTCTCCATTAAATCTTTTCTTCTCAAGGTTAAACATCCCTCAATCCTTCAACTGAAATAACATTCCAGAAGTGGTCAGACAAAAATAGAATGGAGTGGATTATGAGCATTTGTAAGTCTTTGAAGCTATTTGGGGCTCAGATTCCTCAACCATAAAATGAAGGTTTAGAGGATTTCTTCAAGTTCTAGGTCCTATAATTTGTGACCCCCTTCCCTCTCTCTTTTACTGTCATTAATTCTTTTTTTTCCAACCTGTTGTTGTTGTCTTATATTGATCATATTGTTGTCTTACATTGAACTTAAAGTTGATTAATAAATTGCTGGTCTTTACCAAGTAAACTGTTACTTGGTCATCTTACCTATCCTGGACTTGTGCAGCTGATTTTTTTTAACTCCAATAAGAGTTCACATTTATCTTAATTCCATTTTATCTAACTGTATTAGATGATTATTGTAGGCCTTTTTGGTTTCCAAATTTTGTCTTCTACTAAATTAGAAGAAGGAGGCATATCTGCCCTCATTCTCCTAATTGTGCTAGTGATTTGTCTTCAAAGGACAATACAAATGAAGATTAGTCATATGGACATAATCTCAAAATAGTTTACCTTTACAACTATATGACAAGGAGGTATATAGTAGTATTATTGTCTCTATTGTCCAAGATAGAATATTGTTACTAGAATGTTGGGACAATAGTTTTAGGGATGAAAGAGATCTTAGAGATCATCAATCCAATTGTCTCATTT
Organism: Gracilinanus agilis; assembly: GCF_016433145.1. Taxonomy (NCBI): domain Eukaryota; kingdom Metazoa; phylum Chordata; class Mammalia; order Didelphimorphia; family Didelphidae; genus Gracilinanus; species Gracilinanus agilis. Next base: position 46,754,688 of record NC_058130.1, read on the forward strand.
TATAGATAAGGAAATGGGCCCAAAATGCTAACTGACTTTAGCATATGGGTAAAATTTATATAACTGAGATTTGTACCCAGATCTCATGACTCAAGTCCACTACTGTTCCAATTGCACCCTGTTGACCAACCCTCTCATTTAACAAAAGAGGAACTGAAGCCCAAATAAATTAAGTGACTTGCCTGTAGGTACACTTGTGCCCATTTCAGCCAACCTCTATGGGATTATCACACTACCTATTGCATTAGTGGGGATCTGTTATGTCATCCAAGAGATGATTGTCTACTCTTTGTCCCTTTAAAGTCTCTGGAGGAAGGAACTTCATTGTCCCATGATTGTATGGGCATAAACTCCTTGACTTTTTATTTCTAACAGTTAGCCCATTCTCTTCTGGCACATAGTAAACGTTTAATAAATACTTGTTGAATTATATTGAATTCCAGAATCTAAGACTTCCTCTCCTTAACTCTTTCCACCCCCCACCCCAACAAAAAAAACTCACCACCATGCAGCTACCTTTTAGGGATGATTAGAATGCCACTGGAGGCTGGAGGATTAGTAGATTGGATGATATCCTGAGATCCCTTTTAACTCAGAGAATAAAGAAATTAAGACACCAAATTATGTTATTTGCTCAAGGTCACATTGAAAGCTTTGTGTGTCCCTACTCTAGTGTGTCTTCATTCCTTTGTTTGGCCCTCTATCCCATGCTGCTTTGCCTGCCGGTGAATAATATGGGCTCTCAGGAACATTTCGTTATGCAAAAGAGTTTTAGGACTTGCCTATAGACACACACTGTCCATTATGTCCTTGCAAGGGTAGGATATAAACTTTGTTTTATTCATAATGTATCATAGAGACCATTACAGCTCTTATTTCTGTATAGAGTCTCTAGCTGCAATCACTAACCCAAATGGTGGCATGTTGGCCTTCTTAACAATGGGTGAACCAGGAACATAATTTGCTAGAAGTGATTAGCAAGAGAAATAGGAGAATTAGAAAATGTTTAAGGGTAGCATAAAAGTCCAACAAATTTTTTAAGATTTTGCCATGTGGAAAAAATAGTTTTTGGAACCAACAGAGAGTTTATATAGTAACACAATAAGTTGTTATTCACTTATTTGCATCCCCCACTTTTCTCTCCCAGTTCATTTCAATTCAATAAGCTTTGTTAAGTGCTTACTGTGAATCAGATATGTGAGAATTTAAAGACAAAAATGAAAGGAGTTTATATCCTACTAGGCAGAGGTAGGAGAAGATAGCACAGCATAGGCATCACTAAGTACATTTTTTAAATGAATACAAATTCAAAGGATATTACTACCAACTGGGGTAATCAGGGAAGGCTTCTTGAAAGAGATGGCATAGCTATTAGTTCCAAGAGACAAAGGTGAGGAAGGAGAGCTTGTTGAGAATGGAATGTAATTTGTGCAAAGACATGGATAAGAAAACTAATAATGACAATGATGATGATGATGATGATGATGATGATGATGATGTTGATGACGACGACGATGACAATGAATGGGTAGATAAGACAGAGAGAAAGAGAAAGAGAGGAATTTTAATATTCTTTATATCAGTGAGTGCTATTATTATCCTCCTTTTACAGATGAGGAAACTAAGGCTGTGAGTGGTTATAGGGTTTGCCTAGGATCAGAAAGCAATTAAGTAACTGAGATAAGATTTAAACTTAAAATATGAATGAGTAATAGCTAGTAGGCTAAATTGTCTGGAATGTAGCATATTTGAAGGGGACTGATGTAGAATCAGTCTAGAAATATAATTTGTGGCCAGATTCTAGAGTTTTAAAGAAAGAAATTCGTATTTTATACCTAAAATAATAGTCAATTACTGAAGCTTCTTGAGGAGGGGAGTAACAAGATCAGGAATATGAATTTGGTAGCTCTGAAAACAGTAAATCAGAAAGGAGAAAATCTAGGTGTACAAGAAGCTAATAGACGGCTACTACTCAGTGAGGCACAGTTCTCTAGCTAGTATTAGGGAGATATTATAATAGAGTAGGAAGAAGGGGTGAGGACCTAAATTAGGGTTGGATATTATTAGTAGAAAGAAGTTGATGTATGAGAGAATATTTGGTAACTGATTGGATAGGGAAGTGCCAAGGATGGTATGAATGAGAAAAGAGTGGTGGATGACTCCTGGGTACCTTCAGCAGAAAGTCAAGATGATTTCTCTCAGTTTCTCTGTGGGTACTACAGAGGCTCCAGTGCTGGGCACAGCTTCTAATCCCACTCTCTCTCAGAACACATCAGGGTTTTGATTGTGTATCATCTCTTCTGCACTTTTCTCTCTATTTTCACCATAACTACCCTATTGTACAATCTTGTCATCAGCCTCTCATATTATCCCAGCAGACTTCTAAAAGAGCTCCCCTCCACCTTTTCACTCTTCTTAGTTTGATTCATAAGCTTCTGGAAATATCTTTTTATGCAAATGTATAATCATGATAAGTCTCTACTGAAATTTATTCCCTATTGTTGACTCAGTGATGCACAAACTCCTCTCTCTGGCATCCCATCCTTCCACAATCTGGGGCCACCACACCTTTGCAGCCTTACCTCATATTGTCTCTGTCTCTGTCTATTCATGCATTCACATTCATGCCTTCAGACCCCTGCTGGACCCTTCCCAATATCTACAGAATCCTCCCTCTCTCTTTATTGTGTTTATTGTTCATAGGGAACAGATAGGTACCAAACCTATTGTTTCATTGGCATTAGAAGCTCCTTTTCCCAGTACAAGTAGGGACCTTCTTTACTACTTGGATTCTTAGCAATATGCCTGGAGCATTGAGATATTAATCAGTAAGGCAGAGTAGGATTTCAACTCACATCTTTCTGGCTTCAAGGCTAGTTTTTTTTAACCACTCTGCCACACTGACCTGACTTATTTTTAATGCTCTGTTTCAATGCCATCTCCTCCCTGAAGGCTTTGCTGATCTTGATCCATGAGGTCCTTTTCCTGGAACACCATTCAGAATTTTATTTGCATACTTCTAAAGCACCAAAAATATTCTATTTTAGCCCTCTTCTACATTGTAAACTGCATGAAGGTAGGACCTGTGTCTTACCTCTACTTTACATATGCTCTCATGCCCAGAACAAGGCTCTGCACATAGTTGGGGCTTAATAAGTGTTTGTCAAATGAACAGATGGCATGCCTCTGTGGGAGCCCTGTACCAAAGCATATTGACAATGAGCCCAAGAAACAAACACCTTGGAAGGCATTCTTGTAAACATTCACCTCTATATATTCAGGTAGCATGATATGCTATATCTCAGTCAGTTCATAGATCTATGGTCTTAACCAGGATAAAAGAGGATGCTTCTTTGGTATTTCCTCTTTTGTTACTCTTACTTATGTAAATGTGATTTACCTTCTATAGTAGTGGTTCCCAAACTTTTTTGGCCTACCACCCCTTTTCCAGAAAAAATATTACTTAGCCCCCTGGAAGTTAATTTTTTTTCAATTTTAATAGCAATTAATAGGAAAGATAAATGCACCTGTGGCCATCACCACTTCCCTGGATACACTGCAGCACCCACCAGGGGGCGGTAGCACCCACTTTGGGAATCATTGTTCTATAGTATTACATTGGCTCGTTGGTCACTGGACAATGACCTCATATTTGGAGCAGCAATAATTAAATTAAATTAAATAGCAAAAATTAAATAAATAATTGGATCTAATTAAATAATTAAATAAGTTTGTAGGTGATCTCACTACCATGTAATTCTAAGATCCTTGCCTCCATTTTCTTTTTCTTGCTTGTTTTCCATTGCCCCACCATCACTGGGAAAACAGAAGGGGTCTGTGAAGGACTGATGGCCATTTTTGTATCATTATGTTCTAGGAGAGGCACTATAGCATAGTAAATAGAAGATGTGTTTCAGAATCAAAAAAGACCTGGGTTCAAATCTTCCTTTAAGCCAAAGGAGTCCTGCAACAATAAGCCACTGAACTTTTCAATGTCTGCAAGCCACTCTCTAATGCTGTGTATCTCTAAATAGAGTTTCTATGTGGGGGTTTCTCCATACCAGTGAAATCACAGGTTTATACCTAAAAATGTGTTCCATAGTTCAAAGACTTTAGTATTGAGTGACCCACTTCCTGGTGGCCAAGCCTTTCTGATCTTAGCTAGTCAGGTCATTCAATAGCAGCTGCAAGCCATCATTAAGACCATGCCCCGCATCTTCCCAATGGGGTAGAACCTGCTGGGCTTATGCTTTGCCAGTGTCTCCTCCACATGCCCATAAGACATTAGAGCAGCACTTTTGTGGTGTCACAGCTCTAGAGAGATCTATATTTAACCAGCTTTATGCCCTCACACACATTCTGGCTTTCCTGTAGTCAGAGTCTCCATAAGCAAAAGCCTCTGTAGCATAGCCCTCTGGGAGCTCATCCAGGATGGAAGAATTTGCCTGGACTCTCACCAAAGGAAGAGCCAGTGAACAAATTTCGCTTCTGGAAAGGCATTAAGACCTAATCAAGTTGGAATGCAAGAGTGGAGCTGACCAAATCCTAACATCCAACTCTGTGTAAAACTGGTGTCTCAAGGATCCTAGGGATTTGGAGGAGCCGCAATAAATCTTTCAGACCACTCTGGGACCACAAAATAAACTGAAGGAATAATTTTTAGAAAAGTCTCTAGTGTTGATTGAATGAATGGAAGTACACATGAGCAATATGTTCCCTGGATCCTTCTCTCCCTCTGTTTGTTCTGCTTGCCCCCCACAATGACAGAGCTGAGAGCAATAAGTGGAAGTTACAGAGAGGTATATTAAGGTTTGAGAGAAGGAAAAATGTCACAATGCTTTTAGGCATTCGCAAATAGAAGGGGCTGGTGCAGAAGATTCTCCCTTACTAGAGTCCTTCAGGCAGAAGTCAGATAGCCATTTACCAGGTACATCGTAAAGAAGATTTTGATTCAGATGTAGACAGAGGTAATCTTCCATTCATAATGTATATGTCTTGCCTATACCTAGATATTTGCATGTTGTCTTCTTTATTAGAATGAAGGACCCTCGAATGGCTCTTGCCAGTGTATCCCCAGGACTCAGAAAAGTGCCTCATACTTGGTGAACCCTTAATAAATCCTTGTTGACTGACTCACTGATAAGCCAGGATTACCCCCTGAAGATCCCTGGAAATGTTGACATGCTGACATTCCATGTCCTTTTCCTCTACAGATGGCCATTTTTCATTTGTCAGAGGGTCAGAAAAAAATTATATGAACCTGTATGATGAAGTTCTCCAAGATTTGAAAAGATTTTAATTGCCATAAAAATTACATCTAAAAGAAACATAACTTAAATTTTTAAAGATTGGATTACAGGGCCAGCTATGTGGTTTAGTGAATTGAGAGCCAGACCTATAAATGGGAGGTCCTGGGTTCAAAAATGGCAGCAAACACTTCCTAGTTGTGTGACCCTGGACAAGTCACTTAAATCTCCATTGCCTAGCCCTTACTGATCTTCTGCCTTTAGAACCAATACATAGTATTGATTCTATGATGGAAGATAAGGTTTTTAAAAAAATTAAAATATATGAGGTTTGTTATGAAGACTTTAATAAGTGGGTATATGTGTACATGCTTAAGAATTGCAGAGAAAAGATGCTAAATTATTATATAATGATATACAAATGGAAAAGAGGAAAAGGAAAATGGTTTCCTATAATCTAGTTTAAAGGAGTATGTTTCTGTGTGGACACACACACACATTAATAAAATGTTATTCTTTGAGCCTGTGGAGGTTTTATAATTCATTTGGGTCATAGATTTAGAGGTAGAAGGAATCTTGAGGGGTGTCTAGTCCAGACCTTTCATTTTACAGATCTCTAAAATGTGAAATGACTTGTTCCATTACACAAGGAGATTGTTGTTCTGTCATTTCAGTTTTTTGTGACCTCATTCTGGAGTTTTCTTGGCCAAGATACTGAAGTAGTTTGCCATTGCCTTCTCTGGATCATTTTATAGTTGAGGAAACTGAGGCAAGCAGGGTTAAACCCAGAGTCATATAACTAGTAAGTGTCTGAGGCTGAATTTGAACTGAGAAAAATGAGGCTTCCTGACTCCAGGACCAGCACTATCCCCTTCACCACCTAGCTTCCACATAGTGGGAAGAAAGTAATATAGAGACTAGGTTGGAATTAAAGTCTTCTGTCTCCAAATTCAATGTTATTTCAAAACAACATGTTGCATGTAGGTTCTGGAGGAGGGCAGAAAGGGAGGAGAGAAAAATGACCCCCATATTTAATATGAGTCCCAACATCCTAGGTGGAGCTTATTATAACAATAGGTGTGCACGATTCATAAGGAAAGCTAAACATTTTAATATGATTATCTCAAATCATATTGTTTCCGATGGAACGGGGACACTGCGCCTGAAAGTCCCTGAGCTTCTATCTCCAGGAGAGAGAAGGTGGTGCGCATTTTTGCTGGAAGCCCAGCTAAGTGCAACTTCTTGGATTCAGGACATGACCTGAATAACATTTTTACTTCTTGGTTTTTCTCCTTAGTAATGTTATCGGTGCCTCAATGTTAGGAGAAATCATATTGTAGATATGGAAAAAGGCAGTCCACAGATTTATTTTATTTTGAATTAAGGTTGATATAGAAACCTGTGGTGGAAATTATGGAACACAGTGAGTTTATAGCTATTTGTACCTGTCATATGAATGCTCTAAAATGAAAAAGAAGTGAACCAGGAGGATAATTAAATAAAAGTGATAATAATGAGGATAAGAAAACTATGCTTTCAGTGGGTGAATTTCATTCACCAAAGTATTTTAGTATTTGATGACTATGAAAAGGGGAGAGAGAGAGAGAGAGAGAGAGATGGATGCATAAATACTATATATGTAAATATTATATATAAAATATAAACATTGTATTTTTAATTTAAACATATTTACACATTTATTTTAAATATATTTGGTTAGAAATTTTATAGGAAGAGTTGTACAAAATAGCCAGCAGAATAACATGTTAACTGTCTTAAGTAAGACTTCTATTGTTTAATTTGAGATGTCCCTGACCATTAGATGATGCATTAGATAGAGTTGGGCCTGGAGTCAGGAAGATCTGAGTTCAAAACCAAATTCAGTTAACTATGTAACTCTGAGGTTACTTAACCTCTCTCCACCTCAGTTTCCTCCACTGTAAAAAAGGAGTAGTAGTAATAATAGCACCTAATTCTGAGGATTATTGTGAAGAACAAATGATTTCATTTTAAACCCCTTAGCTCAGTCCCTGGCACGTTGTAAATACTTGATACTTATTTCTTTCCTTTCTTCCTTTCTTCCTTCATTCCTCCCTTCTTCTCTTATCCTCTCATTTCTTCCCTCTTTCCTTTGTTCCTTCTGCATTTTTCCTTTATTCCATATTTTCTTTCCTCCTTCATTCCTCTCCTCCTTTATTCTATTTATTTTATTCTATTTCTATTTTATTCTATTCTATTATTCTAATTTATTCTATTCTCCTTCCTTTGTTCTCTCTTTATTTTATTCTATCTTTCTTTCCCTTCTTTCCTTCCCTCCCTGGTACTTGCATTATAGCATATACCTAATAAATATTTGGTTAAATTAAAATTGAGTTTGAATGTCTCTTGTCTGTTCATGCAGTTAACTTTCTAAAATTATAATCTGTGACTTCTTTCCAGATACTCAGTGGGGTAGCCTATTTTGTATATTTATAAAACAAGTATAAGCATTGCTGATGTGTTTACTACACACACACACACACACACACACACACACACACGCCATTTTAGACATGCTTCACTTAGATATATATTTTACAAGTGACTATTTTTACTATTATACTTCTTGACTATGCACAGCAGTATAGTCTTGCAAAAGGAAATGAAGCTTCATGTTTTATTAGCCACTTGCCGTCTTGTTCCATGCTGCTTTAAACACCGATGCACAAGCCCTTATTCAAAAGGGGCACTGGTATTCAAGAGGACTGCAGGGAGGGAAAGCAATCAAAATTTGCTTTTTGATTACACTATACTTTTATTTTATTGTTACACCCAAACTTCCCCAAGGCTAAAACAGATTTGGATATAATATGTAAATGACTGATAGCATCTTCTCTCTGAAAAAATAACATGGTATTAGAAAATACCTGAACCAGGAATTGTCACTATTGACTAGGAAAGGTATAAAGCATATAGAAATCAGAGGCAATGGCCAATGCAGGCAGAAATGAATGAGTAGGACTGAGGTTGGTCCCATGTCATTTTCTTTTTGCAATCTTAGGCTTGCTCAAATTTAAATGGAAATTCCTTTTTATATCCCTGTTGGATGAAGTGAAGTGAAAGCCACTATGATTTCTAAGCACATGAACATATGTACTCCTACAACACTCAGTGGTGAAAGAGCTCTTTGAAGTAGAGTAAGCATGACATATAAGAAAACATCACATTCTAGTTTAAATACCCATTCTTGCAACCAAGTCCAGTTTGTACATCCATGTAGAAATTTGCAGATATTGAAAAGGTAATTCTATAAAGTAAATTCTGTAAGTAAATTCTGGACTCCAAGAGCCCTTTGGACTTCATTAAAAATGTAGCGCCTAGACAAATGTGGACATTCCTATTACCAGCCAAGAAATACATCTCTGACATCCAGGGGATTCCATTAAAATCAAGAGATAGAGGTTAAAAATAAATGGAGGGATACCAGATCTCCTTCTGTCTCACTTCTCCAGCCAACCACTATTTAACACTAAAACTGCATGACTCAAACACATAGCCATATTTTCATGAGATTAATGAAATTATACATATGTAGTATATAATTATATATATATATATGTATATATGTATATACACATTATATTCCAATTTTACCAATAGTGTGACCCTTCTTCTTCTAAAGTTGTCAGTAGACAGCACAGTGTCCTGAAAAAGCTAACATATAGTTTTGAAACTAAGTGTGTATTCATGCACATATACACATAGGTATATGCATATGAATGTATTTGTATGCATATATATATATATATAATAAACTCATAGATATAGTCATTATAGAGATGGATACATACTTAAATTTAATTAATAACTAAATAATTATTTCATCATAAAAGTAAAAAAATATTTAAATACATCAACAAAAACTTATAAAACTACTCTTTGGTGAAAGTGAGATAAGTGGAAAATGTAACTAATTAAGTTCAAAAAACACTTATTAACTGCTTACTATGTGGCAGATGCTATGGTAGACATTGAGGATGCAATGACAAAGTCTTTGCTCTTAAGGAGCTTACATTGAACTGGGATAAAACAGTGTGTGTATAAATAAGTTAGTAGAAAATATAAGCAATATAATGTAGAAATATGTTTTTCCTGACTTCACATGTATAATGGAAAACATATTTCTTGCCTTCTTAATGGGTGGTGGAGGGATAAGAGTGAGGGAAAGAATTTGAAACTGAAAAAAATTTTAAATAAATGTGAAAAAAAAGAAAAGAAAAACTTAATAATCACCAAATAATTTTTTGTAGACAACACTAAAAATGATGAACCAGGAAAGCAAATTTTAAAAAAATATTCCAAAGTTTAGTAAATTTTATTGAGGATGATCTTTTAATTATTTTGGAATTTTAAATATATTCTAAAGTTCTTAGTTTCTGAAGTCATCAGTCCTTTAAATAAATAATAGTTTCATACTTTTTTATACTTTTCTTCTGGCTGTGTTTTAGGGTGTTTTTTAGGTGAATTCACCCAGAAATAGTACAAAGAGTACTAATTTCACTGATGAAGTAAAGTACATCTAAAAATAGTTTGGGTACAGTAAAATGGGATGTGTATTCATGGAGTGCCCTACAATATCCAATCTTGTTTAGCTTCTTCAAATGGATTTGGAATATTCCATTATTAGATTTGGGAACGATTATGCCTTTTGAGTAAACTGAAGAAAAGTCTCTAATGTAGAAAGCATGTGGAATGAACATAACATCTGTCCTAATCTGCTTTTCAGGCACGTCTCCAGACATTGATTTGACTGAACTAATTCACGCTGTGGAGCTTTGTGCCCAGGCCTGGAATTGAGAGGCACTGTTAAAAGACCCCCAATCACTTCCTGCCCTTTGAAAACCCAGAAAATCACCCTTCAGACTCTGGATAGCCACACATCACAACTAAAACTTTGCTTGAATGTTTACCTTTTATGCTTGCTATCCTGGATCTCTCTTACTAGTGTTTGGACCTTGTTAAATTGGAAGAAGGTGGAGGCTTGAACTTCCTACCAAACCAGCATGGCTAGGATTAGCTTTGCCTTAGTAGCTTGCCATTTGGTGCTGGAATTGCTAATGAATTCATTAACTGAGTCTTCCATCCAGAGTAATGAATGTCCACAACTTTGTGTGTGTGAAATCAGGCCATGGTTCACTCCACAATCCACATACAGAGAGGCCACTACAGTGGACTGCAATGACCTCCGCTTAACAAGAATTCCCAGCAACCTTTCCGGTGACACTCAAGTTCTTCTCTTACAGAGCAACAACATTGCCAAGACCTCTGATGAGCTTCAGCAGCTTTTCAACTTGACAGAGTTGGATTTTTCACAGAATAACTTCACAAGTATACGGGAAGTGGGGCTGGCCAATCTCACCCAGCTCACTACCCTCCATCTAGAGGAAAATCAGATCACAGAGATGACTGATTACTGTTTGCAGGACCTCAGCAACCTACAAGAACTCTATATAAACCATAACCAGATCAGCAGCATTTCTGCTAATGCCTTTTCAGGTCTGAAGAATCTTCTAAGACTCCACCTCAATTCCAACAAATTGAAAGTGATTGATAGTCGCTGGTTTGATTCAACACCTAACCTAGAAATCTTGATGATTGGGGAAAATCCAGTGATTGGCATCTTAGATATGAACTTTAAACCCCTTTCAAATTTACGCAGCTTAGTGTTGGCAGGAATGTATCTCACCGACATCCCTGGAAATGCCTTAGTGGGCTTGGACAGCCTTGAGAGTCTATCTTTTTATGACAATAAATTGGTCACTGTCCCTCAACTTGCACTTCAGAAAGTTCCAAACTTGAAATTTCTAGACCTCAACAAAAACCCAATTCACAAAATCCAAGAAGGGGACTTTAGAAATATGCTAAGGTTAAAAGAACTTGGCATAAACAATATGGGAGAACTGGTATCAGTGGATCGCTATGCCCTGGACAATCTGCCTGAACTTACAAAACTTGAAGCCACCAATAATCCCAAGTTGTCTTATATTCATCGCTCAGCTTTTCGCAATGTCCCTGCCCTCGAAAGCCTGATGCTCAACAATAATGCCTTGAATGCTGTTTACCAAAAGACAGTAGAATCTCTTCCTAATCTACGTGAGATCAGCATTCATAGCAATCCTCTGAGGTGTGACTGTGTCATCCATTGGGTTAACTCCAACAAAACCAATATCAGATTCATGGAGCCCCTGTCCATGTTTTGTGCCATGCCACCTGAATATAGAGGGCAGCAGGTAAAGGAAGTCTTAATTCAGGACTCAAGTGAACAGTGCCTCCCTATGATTTCTCATGACACATTTCCAAATCATTTAAACATGGACATTGGCATGACGGTATTCCTTGATTGTCGAGCCATGGCAGAACCTGAGCCTGAAATCTACTGGGTTACACCACTTGGAAATAAAATAACAGTGGAAACTCTTTCAGACAAGTATAAACTAAGCAATGAAGGCACTTTGGAAATCACCAGTATGCAGATAGAAGACTCAGGGAGATACACGTGTGTTGCCCAAAACATAGAAGGGGCAGATACACGCGTAGCCACAATAAGAGTCAATGGAACCCTTTTGGATGGTACTCAGGTGCTGAAAATCTACGTCAAACAGACAGAATCTCATTCCATCTTAGTTTCCTGGAAGGTTAATTCCAATGTCATGACTTCAAACTTGAAATGGTCATCTGCCACCATGAAAATCGATAACCCCCACATCACATACACTGCCAGGGTCCCCGTTGATGTTCATGAATACAACTTGACACACCTTCAGCCATCCACTGATTATGAAGTGTGTCTCACAGTGTCCAACATCCATCAGCAGACTCAAAAGTCCTGTGTGAACGTCACCACAAAGAACGCCGCTTTTGCTCTTGACATTTCGGATCAGGAAACTAGCACTGCCCTGGCGGCAGTCATGGGGTCAATGTTTGCAGTGATTAGCCTGGCCTCCATTGCAGTTTATGTAGCCAAAAGGTTTAAGAGGAAAAATTATCACCATTCCTTAAAAAAATATATGCAAAAAACCTCTTCCATTCCCCTGAACGAGCTCTATCCTCCACTAATTAACCTTTGGGACGGCGACAGCGAAAAAGACAAAGATGGTTCCGCAGAAACCAAGCCAACTCAAGTTGACACATCCAGAAGCTATTACATGTGGTAACTCAGTGGATATTTTGCTTCTGGTAGTAAGGAGCACAAAGACGTTTTTGCTTTATTCTGCAAAAGTAACAAAGTTTGAAGACTTTTGTATTTTTGACTTTGCTAGTTTGTGGCAGAGTGGTGAGGACGGGTGGATATTTCCAAATTTTTTAGTATAGCGTATCGCCATGGTTTGACACAAGTGGCGGCTTCTCCAAGCTCCCAGTTTGTGTTTGGTTTTTATTATTATTATTATTATATTATGATTATTTTATTTGGTTTTAGTTGTTGTGCTAAACTTAATAATGCTGTTCTAACTACAGTGCTCAATAAAATTATTCAAGACAGGTCGGGGTTCCCCTGTGATTCTACCGATAGCATGACCCCCTCCCTTCTTCTGAAGCCATCAGTAGAGAGTACAGTGTCCTGCAAAAGCTAACATACAGTTTTGAAGCTGTGTCGAATCATTTGTAGAAGTCTGGTCTATAGACTCTTCACCCAGGAAGCCAGGACTAGACTTGCTACCTTTGTTGAATGATGTTAGTTGACTGTACTGTAATGTTGTATCAACTGAACTTTGAATGTTTTGACTTTGAACAAATGCCTTTTTTCTCTCTTTTTTTTTGTAATAGTTTAAGAGGCTTAGGTCAAGCTAACAGGCAATAGAAATATGTATATCAATTTTTTTAATGTAACAAACTACATGTTAATTGTTATCTTATTCTTTTTATTATATTTAGTAGACACTTTTAAAAGAAGATCAGAATTTTGTTGTGTTTAATCCACCAACATGTGGTGTATAATGAAGACAGAACTATAATAAATTAGTTTTGTTCTGATTTTTTTTAGAACAGTTGCGATAATGAATCATTTATAATATTACAAATTACACTGGGGATGCTTTTCAAGAATGGGCCAAGAAGAACCTGTGATTTCCTCAGTTGGAAATCTTCCTCTACCTACCCACAAATGTGTTCATAAAGAGAATATTATGGCTTTGTAGCTGACAATTTGACATAATGGATAAAGCATAAATGGAGTTGGATTCAGGGACACTCGAGTTCAAATCCCACCTGAAAGATTCACCAATTTTGTGACTCCTGGAATAATAGTCCAATAATAGCACCTACCTCACAGGGTTGTTGGGAGGATCATATAAGATAATATGCACAACACACACATAGTGCTTTGTAAACTTTAGGGGGTTGTTAGCTATTGTTACTAGATATTTGTAGAAAGAGGGCAATTCAGTTCAAAAATACTACTTTAGATCAGAGGAACATAGTTTTAGAGTTGGAAGGGACATCAAAAGTCATCTGATCCAATGCTTTCATTTTAAATATGAGGGTTTTGGGGCCCAGGAAGCTTTAGTGTTTTGCCCAAGATTACACGGGGAGCAGACATGAGAGGCAAGTTATGAACCTGGTCTTCTAGGGTTCATTTATTAAGTAACTACCAGGAATAAATAGCCACTGTACTATATACCAGGGATACAAAAGCAAAAACAAAGTAATTCTTGCCCTCAAGGAGAGTATATTCTGCTGAGGAAAGGATACATAACTGCAGATTCTGTATAACTTTCTCAAAAATACAGATGCTCAGGTTCCATATGGCTTTATCTTTGTTTAAATAATTCTAGCCACAAAATCAATCAGGTCTGAAAATATGAAGAGAAATACCAGAGTCTTAGAGCTAGCAGATATCTAAAAGGCCATCGAGTCCACCTCCTTCATTTTGCAGATCCCTGAGGTCCAGGGAGGTTAAATAACTTACTCAGGAGGTTAAGTAATTTGACCAAGGTCATCCCAAATAATAAGCACTAGATGCAGGATTTGAACTCAGGTACCAGGCTCTGGCATGTTTAGAGACAAAAATGAAATTATCCTTGCCCACCCCACCCCCCAAGAATCTTTCTATACTGTAGAATAGAAAAGGTATATCATTGAATCCTGTGCAAATCCAAATTTTATATATCAATTTCAATATTTTAAATATTGCTTCACTTAGCAGTAAAATCTATCAAAAATACTTTTCCCTTTCTGAGTATTTTATTGTTTATTGTGGCAGCCTGAGTTTTTGGAGGGTTTTGGATTTCATGGTCATTTTTTCCTGTAATTTTGCTAAGAGGTAAGCAGCTCTTTGTAGTTTCTCAATTATAAAAACAGAATCACGTAAATGTACCCAAATTTCTTTGTATGTGTTTTCCATTGTAACATATTGATGTACATGGTTAGACCTATGTGATTCAGACGGAGGCCATCTGCTAAAATATAAAAGTATCCAACAGAGATCCAGCAACACCATTTTCTACAGATAGCATTTTTTTTTAAAAACCAAACTCATATCTGAAAACAGTCAAGAGAATAGAACCCTACAGGAGTACAGCTGGTACATGGGGAAGGTAAATTAAAATAGAAAAAAAAGTAACCTGATGAGTATTCAACCACAAGGCCAATAGCAGGGGCAGGGAGACCTGAACAAGCAAAGGGATATGTGAAAATGAGAATCTGTAAGACAGAGAAATAAAGGAAATCTATTCCAGGTGACCACCACTATGGTACAAAATTTCTTACCCAAGGAAAGATGAGATTGTGGGATGGGACCGAGGGGAAACGGGGATCTGAGGAGCAGAGAGTGGGAGAGGAAAGCCTGATGGTGAAGTCAATGAAGTGATACTTGGAAAAAAAGATATTATTTTCCTAGAAATGGTGGGAGTATAGGGGCAGGAAGAAAAGGGAATATGTGAATATATAAATTGACACCTTCTTGAAATTCTAGAACTGTTTCTATGTCAGCCTTGAAGGCAAAAGCAAAAATATTGGTGATTACAGATCAGTAAGAAATCAGGGTTTGATGGAGAATTGCTGAATTTAGAGTCTGGATCTAAGATCAAATCTTGGCTCCCATGTGACTGGACAAATCACTTCATCTCTTTAGCCCTTAGATTCTTTATCTGTAAAAATGAATGGCAAGGTTGGGAGTTGGGGGGAAAGGCTTAGAGCAAATGACCTATGAAGTGTCTTCTAAGCCTCTCTATAGAGCCATGGTGATGGTGGGACAGAGATAATTTGGGAATGTCCAAGATCACTTAGGATGGTGACATCAGAGGATATGGATGAAGCAATTTGAGAAAGCAGCTTAGATGGACAAGCTCACTGGCATCCTATCTACTTTCTTGGTAAGTCAACTTACCCTTGTATTACTCTTTACTGGCCAAGGTTGTCATTCGTATATTAGCCAGTCATGTTAAGACTGAAAGGTACCTGAAACAGCAATCAGTCTAACCCTACCATTTTACCAATTAGGAAACTGAGACTTAGTGAGGTGAAGCGACTTCCCTAAGGTCACTAGATCTACTAGATGAGAGAGAAGAAATGAGAATCGAAGTCTGCTAACCATCATCTTTTCCACTGGATCAGGCTATCTCTGAAGCAAAAGATGTCATTTTCCTAAGTACTCAATAGTTCAGAAATCTTGGGTTCTCAGCTTCACAAACACAAGGTGGTCTTTTATTGATTATAACATCACTCTATCCAATAAATTTCAGTGTTTTAAATATCAGCAAAAATATTGTTTTAGTGAAATACAAAACATTTTTCCATTACTGGTATTTTTCAACTAATACAATGCAAACTACCTACATATTTCCTGCTAATTACAAGAAATGTTCTCTTCTTACCTTTTCTTTTTTAGGAGTTCCTAGCTCCCATCAGGGCTTAGCTCATTGTTACCTCCTATAGGAAGCCTTTCTTGAATACCACCACCACCCCAGTTTTAAGTGATTTTTCACACACTCAATATTCCCAATTACTTTGTACATATTTTTTCATTATTTTATCATTGAATAAACATATTGTTTCTCAAAGGATAATATAAGCGCCACGAAGGCTGGGGTCTACTTCATGTCTGTCATTGTATTCTTCCTCCTCTCCCTACCCCATGCCTAGTGCAGGGTCTGGCATGCAATAGGCACTTTAAAATTGCAAGAAATCAAGATCCAATGGAGAGCAGTGGATTTTGAATAAATGGATCTGAGTTCAAATCCTGGATCATGTTTGACTGGACAAATCATTGAAAATAAACTAAAAGACTGGGGCTAATTTAAAATTGCTTCTATTAACAAAAATGTATTTTTGGAGATTCTAGAGGATATTGTACATGTATGATGCCTGTGTCAAAAAACTGTAAACTGTTTTTTGTGTGTGTTTTTGCAAAGAATTAATTTTGCCAAGCCAATATAGACACAGCTAACATCCCATTTTACTCCACTAGCAAGATAACTTCAAAGCTTGCTACCAGGTGACAGACAGTAAGATGTGTATGTGTGTTTTCCCAATTTAGTATTTCTTCAGAAGTACCTAATGCAACTTGATAAGTTAGACAGCTATGGAAATTACTCCTCAAACCTGTTTTTTGGTGGATAATGAAGGTTAAGGTACTTAGCCATTGAAGTGATCATTACAGATCACCTCCTGATTTCATTTATCCCTTCTTTCATTCTACTGCCCACAAGGCATTGACAAAAAGTCAACCTGCTTTTACAATGGGACACTTTCTTAGAACAGATGTTCCCACCTTTGTCCTTCTGATTAGTAGTCCATGTTATCTCAAATCACACTAGTAGTCTGAATATCAAAACAAAAGGAGCATTCCCATAATGAATATTTTTTAAACTTCATTGACTGTTGGAATTATCTGATCATATGAATGATTTATCAAGCAGAGCAAAATGTAGGGGAATTTTTCCTTTAAATGTTTGTTTATTTGTTTCCTAGAGACACCACAGGAAAGATTTTCTTGGTAATGGGATGAGCACTATATTGAATATATAGAGAGGGCATTTATATAATATAACGTAATAATATTATAATAATATATATAATAATATGACAGGGCATTTGAGACCCATTTCCAACTTTTACTTGATCTGTGATTATAGTCAACTAACTTGCCCTCTCCGAGCCTCAGCTTCTTCACCTATAGGATGGGAATAATAATGTCCCTATGAGCTGCATCATAGAGTTCTTGTAGGGAAAGTGCCTTGCCAAGCCTAACGTACTCTAGACATATAAATTGTTATTATTATTGTGGGTTCTAGACCTGTGATTTTATCTGTATAGGAAACTCCCCATAAGAAAATGTCTTTCACCAATGATGACACAAATTATGTATAATGTACCTTTTATAGTGCAGGAGATCACTAAAAGATTGTGGCTTAGCTGTTTGCAACCAGCTAGTAGAATTGAACCAAAGGTAGGACTTGAACTCATGAACTGCTGAGTCCAAGGTTGGCTCTTTATCCTTTGTATCACACTACCTCTTTCTTATTCATTAGTAATAGTATTAATAGCAATATTACTAATGTCTGCTCTGTAATATTCTTCCAGGCCATTTTCATTACTTTGCTACTGTTTGTGAAATTGGAATAAAACTTTTGTTGGAGAACTTCAATGTCAACCCTTCTTTAAAAGGGGACATAGCAACTTTTGAGGCACCATAAGTGCAAATGCCCATAATTTCTTCACCTCATTTTAGGGGTCTCAAAAGGGACTAAGTGGGAGAAGGAATAACAGTTCTTTATAGGTGGATACCATACTCACCAAACGACCTCTTCCCTTTACCACCAGATATTTCAGAAAGATTTTGGAGAATTCAGAGGATATCCCCCTAATCAGTGAAAAGGATATCTTTCCTTCTTTATCTGCATTCTCCCCACCCACCTCTATTCAAAGGAAGAGCCTTACATGAGCCAGTGTTCCATTTTCTCTCTCCAAACTCTATCCCAGTCTCAAATAGAGGAAAGAAAAATAGAGGTAGCAGAGATGGCCCTTCTACTTCCACTGAAGGTTCCACTTTCCACAGAAGCAGGGAGCTGCACAGGCTTTGTTTGCTTTTCCCTATTATAAAATTCTACCCCTTCCCACCTTTTTCTTGTTTCTACAGAGTTAAAAATAATATTTTTTCCACTTTCCTACAGCTTCAAAATCATCATGATTTTATGGTATTCCCAAATTCAATTCTCTTACCCAGCTATGTCTGTTTCCTTACAAAGCAACTGAATCAAATGAAAAACCCTCATTCTAAATTCAGCCCAGCCAGCCTTGCTCTGCATGAATAAGAACTTTCAGAATCCTATAGTTGAGGCCATCATATTATCCCTACATACATAGGGCCAGGCAGGCCAGGACTAAGGAATCAGACCTTTTCATCTTTACTTGCTGCCATTATTCTATGCATGCACAGATATAGAGTATATTTCCTCTGCCTCTGCCATGTCTTTACACCCTTGTACAAAAGCATTGGAATGATCTTTTGCTCTGGAATACAGTCATTTTCCATTTGAACGTATTATGGAATTTATTCCATTTTCTCTATCCAACTTTCACAGTCCCTTTCCCTATTCTTCTTCAGAGACCTTGTATGCTGAAGATCTATAAAGATCCAGATCAAAAATTTATTTTGCATCCATCTGAAGTTTAATTCTGACCTTCAACTTCCCCTCTACTCTTTTCTGTTCCACTCTACATGAAACTAAATAATAAAAACAATAGACCAAAATAGCATCATTTCTCTGAGGGGGAACATTATAGAGGACATCTGGAACCAAGTTTAATGTCATTCATTCCCAAAAGACTGATTACAAAATTCATCATAAAATCTGGCCAGATGATTGTGAATCCCCCCATTAGAGGGACTCCCAGATTGATTAGGTAGCATTGGAATGTATTGATGTCCTGTTTGTAAGGCGGCTAATATTTGACATTGATGAGGATTAGTGTGATGTGGTTCCTTCATTTGTGGAGTAAATCCCCCAAAGCATAGCATGCAGAGGAGCAGCTTTTCCTGAGATTCTCATGGTCTCTCCTTTAAAAGTTTTGGACCACAAAATAAACACAGAGTAGTGGTATAGAAGTCAAGTCATTTCAGCAAACATTTATTAAGCACATAATATGTGCTCAGAACTTAGATTACAAAGATGGAAAATGAGAGTCCTGTGCTTGAGCTTCTAGACTACTGACAAAAATATATCATGTACCCAGATAGATATATAGATTAGATTGACAGACAGACAGATAGATAGATAGATAGATAGATAGATAGATAGATAGATAGATAGATAGATAGATAGATAGATATGTAGATAGGTAGATAGGTAGATAGGTAGATAGGTAGATAGATAGGGGTAGGTAGGTAGAAACAAAAATTAAATGTAAGAGCTACTCTAACCACTTGCATGGATGCAGTAAATGTCATATCAATTTCAAGAAACAGCTAACGGTCCCATTTTGTGTTAGACATAGGATGAATGCTAAGATGTTGGAATGATCATCTGGGGGAAAATAGAGGTCCCTATCGCTAAAGAATTTTATAGTAAATTGTTGAGCTAACTTCTGCTGGCTTTGGAATCTTCCAAAGGCAGTCTTCTAAAAATTCAAGAGAGGAGATGATTTCGATGATAATTCAAGCTCTTCCCAAATTTCTACATTCAATTTTAGTTTTCAATGAAAAACAGTAGATATGGGCAGAGTATCTGTGTTCTGTCATTCTGTGAGACCTTAGGCAAGTCACTTAACCTCATGTGAGCTTCAATTTTCTAATATATAAAATGAAAAGGTAGGGCAAATGTCCCCTACTGTGCCTTCCAGCTCTAAATTTGTGGTCCTATGATCCTAAGAATGGTGACAGAATTGGATTTGCCAGCATAAATTTAAGTGTGAGGGCACAAAGACAGGATGAGAAAGAGGGAAAAAATAATGCTTTCTCACATCTTAACCTCATTTCTCACCTTTAAAACTGCATTCTATAATCCAGTGCTTAAATGTGTTCTTGTGGCCTATTTTCCAAGATCTTAAAATAACTTCCTTTTACAACATTTCTTGGGAAAACAATAACTTTCCTTCAGCAAATTATGCTGAAAAGTTTTTCTGCCATATCCAAGTTCTTGGTGTCAAGACAATAATAGTCCATTTCTCATCTACCATAATAACTCTTGGCTTAAAACAAACACAATGCCACTTTTTAAGTGACAAAAGAGTTCGACCATACCCTTTCCTACTGAAGAAGTAAGATAAGATAGGATACTTGTACACTGTGTTATATGTATTTTAGATGTGTGTATATTTACATACATAAACACATAGGTACATATATTTATATGTGTATATATCTAAAAGCACACTTTTCTTCTTTTAACAAGTTTTAATTTGGCTAAATTTCATTTGTTTGCTTTTGGTGGGTTTTAGCCAGAGTAGAAGCCACTTTGTGAAAAAACCCATAAATATCCACTCCAAGTTTGTGCCTATAAGTAATTATTTGTAGGTGTCTCAAGGAAATAGAATGACCAATTTCTTTGTCACTTGTGACTTGTTAAACCATGCTGTTGCCTGTGGAACTACCTTCCTTCAAAGCTTAGCCAGTTCATTAATCCACACCTTGGACAGCTACATGTTAAATCCTGAAACATCCAACTCTCTTAAATTCCCCAGGATTTACAAATTTGAACCAAAGGAATCACTGCTTAAAAGAGAAAGTACAACAAAATTTAAATTTAATAGCATAAATGAAGGGTAAGCCAGGGGATTTGACCTGTAATCAGGTAGAAGACTCATCAGGAGCCACTAGTAGTATTGGTTATTCTATTCTATAATTAACATAAATTTTTAATATAAAATTACCAAAAATATGTGTGTAGTATTAATTTTCTATAGTTTTGAACTGCACTAAGGCTTTTGGGACACATAAAAATTGTATATTATTGGTGTGGATACTCTTTCCAATCATGCAAATCAGAATTCATCCACTAATGGCCTTATTGTGTGATTCTTTTCAATTTTCTCCAATCACTTAATCAAGAGGAGATGCACCAAGTGGTTGAAAGCCTTCCTCCTATTCTTTTGATGTTGAATGTATACAATGTACCTATCAAGAATCATTAGCTCTCTATGTGACTGTCCCATGCTTTTCACACTGATTATCCTTTGTAAATCCTTGTTTGAAATGTATTGCAGCCTATTCAAGCCCAGTATGTGTGTGTCCATTATTCTCTGGCTATTCCATTACCCCAAAACTTCATTTATTTATTTATTTGTGTGTTCGTTTGTTTATGAAAAACCCTTATGTTCCGACTTAGAATCAATATTGGGTATTGATTCTAAGGCAGAAGAGTGGTAAGGGCTAGGCAATGGGGGTTACATGACTTGCCCAGGGTCACACAGCTGAGAAGTGTCTGAGGCCAGTTTAGAACCCAGGACCTCCCATCTCTGGATCTGGCTCTCAATCCACTGAGCCACCTAGCTTCCTCCTACCCAAAATCTTTAGATAATTTATTGGGTAGTGGTTCTCTTTTTAAATTTCAGAAAATTATGTATATATATATATATATATATATATATATAAATGAAAGAAATGTAGAGCATAATAATTTCCAGACTGGGCTCCATTCAGTTGTAGATTCTGCTACCAACAGATACCGTGAATTTACCATGAGAAATCAAGGTTGTTTTCCTTTAATCAATCAAGTATAGACCTTCTTTCTTAGCAAGCATATGTGGCTCTTATTTTCCATTAATTTCTCTAAACCATTTATGAATTCATTTATCTTTCCTTCCTACATCTCCTCCTGAGGTAAGAAATTATTATAAGGTTGTGATCAACTATTGCTCTTACGGGGACATGTAGTCTTTAGCACTCTTTCTACAATATTCAAGAAGCATTGATTCACTACCTTCTATGTGCCCAGCACAGTATACTGGGAATACACTGTATACTGGGAATACAGAAATAGTCAAGGAGTTTACATCAGCATTCTCATCACTTTTAAGGGCTAAAGAAGGGAAATATAGCCAAATAAGAAAACCCAGGAAAAATTACCTCCCAATCTTTAAATTGGGTATGAGCCATTAAAACATAATAGACTTGGGGGCAGCTAGGTGGCTTGCTGGATTGAGAGCCATGCCTAATGGTGGGAGATTCTGCATTCAAATCTGACCCCAAGCACTTCCTAGCTATGTGACCCTGGGCAAGTCACTTAATACCCTTTGCCTAGCCTTTACTGTTCTTCTACTTTGGAATCAATACATGATATTGATTCTTAGGCAGAAGGTAAGGTTTAAAGAAAACAAAATGAACTTCCCATGAGATCTTCTAGTCATGGGCTTGGGGCAGCTGTTCATGTGTGAATCTATATTATCACCCTTCCCTGGTGATAGGCTGATGATCTGGCTGCTAGTGAAATAGAAACAGGGTACCTGATCTCTCAAGTAGTGAGAGGGTATTAGTGACATAGTATTATGGATATTACATAAGGTTTCAGTATGACTATGAAAGAGTCTGGCTACTGATGGGCATTTGAGATGCATCACCTCAGCTATGTCCTCCCAAGGATCTTTAAAAATAGGAAAGAAGTTCACTCTTAGTTGATAAAAATGACAACAGCTGTAATTTGAATAGTTTTAAATTTTTCAAAATGCTGTAGATAGATAGACAGATAGAGACAAATGGGTTTTGTTGCTTAGTCATTCATTTTTCAGTTGTTTTCAACTCTTTGTGACTCCATTTGGGTTTTCTTGGCAAAAACACCAGTATGTTTTGCAATTTCCTTCTCCAGCTCATTTTACAGATGGGAAACTGAGCCAAATAGGGTTAAGTGACTTGGCCAGGACCATGCAGGTAGCAAGTAGCTGAGGCTGTATTTGAACTCACAAAGATGAGTCTTCCTGACTCCAGGCCTGGAACTACATCCATCATACCCCCTAGCTTTTCTATATCTAGCAATATCTCTTGCAATAGATGTTTAAAGCTAGTGAAGACACATTTGAGTCTATCAGCAAATCTGTGAGTAAAGTAATATTGCCATTATTATACCCATTTTACAGATGGAGACTAGTTCATGCTCACACAGCTAGTAATTGATATAAACAAGATACAAACACAGGTCTTCTTGACTTCAAGTCCATCAAACTGCCAATGAGCCAATTTAGCATTTAACTAGAAGCAGATGCTTTGAGCACAAGGGAGTGATTCTACACCACAGAAAGACTATTTTCAACCCATAACCATGGTCCACTGCTCATACACATTTTCAGCTTCAACATAAAATATATATGGAGAGATGATGGTATGAGTTTCTTTTCTTTTTTTTTCAGACCTGTGATTTCATTGATACAGAGGAGTTCTGGTAAGGATACTACCAATGGAGTTCTTTACTATCTCTTCAACTTGTACTGTAACCCAATAATCTAGGTTTAAGTGCCTTGTTCAACATCACAGAGTCAATATTTCAGAGGCTAGTCTTTAGCTTAGATCTTCCTTGACAGTTAAGTTGGTTCTATCCACTATACAGATCCAAGACTGGAACCTAAGCTGACACTCTCTTTAACACCGAATCATGTTTTTTCCACTTACTAAGGCATCTGCATCTCCCTTTCCTCTGGAAAAATGGAAATTCTTCATAACCTGCCCTATTTTAATAAAATTACTCTAAGTCACATCTGTAATTGTAAAAGTACTTTAAGAGGAACAACATCTAAACATCATATAAATCATTCTCCCACTCCAAGTAAGGTGGCATGTTTCTATTTCTATTTGGCATCTACTGTGTACCTAATGTTATACTTGGTCACATTGTCTCCACATGCCAGAGCTATGTATAATTCTGACTAAGTTGGGCTTACTTGCTATATCCAGGTTATCTTAGATGTACTTAGGAAGAGTGTTGTTGCCAGTAGGAAATTCCCTTTCAAGCATTCTTCTTACCTACTATGCCCACATTCTTCCACATATGATAAGTACTTATGCATTCTCCAAGATGTACTGACAGTCAACTAGCTTGCTACCCAGAGGTCAGTTCCCCACTGCTATTCACCACTTTGTTTAGGAACGACCATTGACTAAGAGGCAAGCATATGTTCATCCAGGAAATGTAAATAAAGATGGGGAAGCATCTGTCTAAAGAACAATCAAAAGTTCTGAGAATGTTTATTCTAGAAACAGGACAACTACGGGGATACATGATAATTTCCATATGAGAATGGAATGTTGCTAATCGAGATGCATAGGTTCTTAAGTTAGGGCCAATGAACTTGGTAACTTTTGGAGAATTGTATTTGACAATTGAATTTCAATAGCATTGATTTTCTTTGAAACCCCCTGTATCTTATTTTATGCATTTGAACTCATTCTGAGAAGGGGCCCACCATCTCTACCAGATTGCCAGAGGGGTCCATGACAAACTAAATAATTACAAGAACTTCTGATATAGAACCAACTTTTTGATTTTACAAATAAGGACACTAAGGCCTGAAGAGATTAAGGAACTTGGCCAAGATCACACAGGTGGTAAGTAACAAAGCCAGAATTTGAACTTGGGTCCCATTTTTTTCAACTGAAGCGTGTCACTTCCTAAATATCTCAAGGGTTTCCATTCTTTAAAAGGTAGTAGATTTGCTGTGAATAGTTCCCCACCAGGCCGAATGAAGAATAATGGGTGAGTGTTACAGAGAAGTTAGCCCCAAACTTAGGTTGGTTAAATAAACTATTTGAAATATTTTTTTCTTACAAATAGAGCTGTCCAACAATGAAATAATTAGACTTATAATGCAGCAAGCATCCTATCCTGGGAAGTTCAAGCAAAAAAAAATGTGATCATCTCTCAGGTATGCTATAGAAGAGATTCCACCAAGGGAAAATGTCAGTTATAACAGTAGCCTCCTAGCCTTTTGATCATGTTAACACTATCATTTTTACATGAGTAAGTGCTCCAAATACACACACACACACACACACACACACACACACACACACACACACACATATATATTTGCTTATAAATAAGTTTTATACATGGACTACTATATTAAAAATTCAACTTGCTCAAAACTTAAAACTAACAAAAAGTAGAAACTTTAAAATGGTGAGATAAAGATAAAATAATATTTGATCCTAGTGTCGATAAGAAGACTGGAATTTATTAAAAGGGAATGACGTGGTCAGACCTCTGCCATAGGAAAATCTGTTTGTTATTGAGGGGAGAATGAATTTAAATGGGAAGAGAGGTGAGTCAAGGAGACCAGTTAGGAGGCTTTTGCAATACTCCAGAAGGAATGTAATGAAAGCTGGAACAAGGATGGTGACTATATGGGTAGAGAGAAGGAAGTAGACATGAGAGATGGCTGCAGAAATAGAAAGATTTGGTGACTGATTGAATATATGGAAAGAAGGAAAGAATGGGGTCATAGATAACATTGAACATATGAGCCTGTATGACTAGAAGGATGGTGGTATCCTTGACAGTAATAGGAAAATTTGGAAAATGATTAGGTTTTGGAATACTGATAATTCAATGAGATGTGCAATCCAGTTACAACCCATCCATGCCTTGTTCATCCAGTACAACTCATCCTACCCTACTCAAAATTATAAAGGATAGATGGGGCTATCATTCATCAATTTCTACTCCAAAGTGCAGTGTCTGTCATTCGAGGACTGCCTGTTGCAGCCATTAGATGACTTGAAGGATAAGGGCTAAGTATGATGGGATAGGTCCCAATGTCCCAAAGGCCAGCAAGTTATACATGCTTCAAAGGACCTGACACCTTGCTCAGAAGGGGGAAGGTTGGGAGCCTACACAAAGTTAGGGGGTGGTGCAGTGGGGGAATATTTGAATTATGTTTTGGGGACAATCTCTATGATTGACTTTCACTGGCAGGGTGACTGATCACATACTTCTTTGAATCAAGCTACTCTCCCCATTTTGGGGACCACTGGGATAGGTGATTTCTTTGTCCATTCCATTCAATTAAACATTTCTGAACACTTACAGTGTTAAAGAACTATTGTACCTGCTCAAGATGAAGAGACAAAAGTAGAACACACCCTAAAGAGCTTTCCATTCTATTGGAAGGATACAAATACATTCATAATTATGCAAAGCAATTTCACAAAACACTGAGGAAAGTCAGGAAAGTCTTCATCAAGATCATGGTACCAGAACTATGTTTTGAAAAAATTTATGGAGAGAAGGTGAGAAGAGATGGCACTCCAAGTGTGCATCCCCCAAATTGAGGGCCACCTGTGTGAAGGCCCAAAGAACCTTGGGATGTCATGGACTATGAAATAACAAGGCAATTAGACTGGAACATAAAGTGTAAAAAATGAAAAATAGGAAATAGGAGTAGAAAAGTAGGGTGGAAGCATATTAAAATGGACTTTAAATACCAGGCTGAGGATTCAACTTTCAAATCCCATGATTCTACATAAAATGCATCAACAATTATCTGGGAAGAGAAGGGGATGAAAGTCTGTAATTTCATAATTATGAAAGTCTGTAATTTCATAATTATGAAAGTCTGTAATAACATTGATTATTTTTACCTAAATATCTGTACAATCTGAATTGGTTATCAACCCAGAAATCACCTTCAAGAAGAATGAATGACATATAAATCTCCTTTTTCTTCTGCCCATCTAGAAAGACAGAATCTATATATGAGCTTAGCTGTCAAATACAGGATACAACAGAGACTAAATTTGTGATTGAACCAAAAAAAAAACAAAAAAACTCATGACATTATTTGGGACGCAAGATCAGTGTGTTATGCCTAAGTGTGTACTAGTAGGAGGCAGGGTGAATATACACATAATTCAGCTAGAAGTTTAATCTTCATTCTTAACATTTTCTCCATCACTTTCTTAAATCTAGACAATTAAAGAAAACAATGAATCAAGCCTTAATTTGTAATACCAAAGCATAAATGATCATATTGCAAATTTCACAATTGGCTCCTGAGCCAGTATAAGCTGGTTTCAGAACACCCCCCCCAAATAAATAGTTTTATTTATCTACATCTAAATCTACATTGGTCCAGTTAATTAATCTGGGAAGAATAAAAGATCAAAGATTCTCTTTTTTTTTAAAAACAATCCAGTTAGTCTCCTACCTTGGACTATATAGACAGAGCTAAGGCCCTAGAAAAAGGATGGTTTGAGATGGAAGAGGCCCTGGTCTGAAGTGAAAATGTTAACTACAACAGTTTTCCAAGGTCAGAAATTTAAATGAAAAGTTCTTAACTTGAGTCCATGACTTGAATTTTTTTAATTGCATTGTAATCCCCTGCATTTTATATGCATTTTGAAAAATTATTCTTAAAAGGGGCTCACAGCCTTCACCAGGCTGACACAGAGATCCATGTGTAAAAAAAAAAAAAAGAACACTGAACTAAAAAAAGTCTGCCATAATAGAAAAACAAACACTTCATGCTTAAAGCAATGACCTAATTATTGTGAAATAAATTCTTATGGACAAGTGAACATGAGTCCAGGGGGTCTTCATAGGCCATAAATTTGTGACCTAAAAAAAGAGTTTAAAGTTATTCTATTTTTTTATTTTTATTTTACAAGTGACAAAGCTAAGGCCCAGCGAGAAGTGACTTGCTGAAGGTCACACAGGTGTTATTAGTTGTATTTGAACTCAGGTCTTCTGACTACAAATTCATCATTCATTCCACTGTGTTAAATTTTGAGGAGCACATATCTTCCTATTTGATGGCTCATGATGGAGAAGACAATGCTGTTTGAGCTATGAGGGAGAATGATTTGGCAAAGAAAATAAGGCTATTCTTAATATCATTAAATCTAAAACCAGCCGGACTCAAGTCCCAGATGTTCATGGGATCACAAACCTAGATTTGGAAACAATCTAAGAGACCATCTATATTAAATTCCTTCTTTTACAGGTGAGGAAACTGAGGCCCACCAAACTTAAGTAATTGGCCCAAGTTATGTAGATAATATCAAAAACAGGATTTGAACCAGTCTTATACCAATGTGCCACACTTCTTCATTTACACAGGAGGAAAATAAGACCCAAAGAAGTAGGATGACTTGCCCAAGATGACACAGGTGATAACTAGCGGAGTCATTATTCAAACTGCTGTGAAATTAATATTGAATCATAATAATTTTACATGAAACCTTTCTTAAATTTCAGGTTTTGAAATCAGCCATCTTCTAAAGTAAAGTAATTTACTCCCAGACCTTAAGACATCTCACTGGGTGGGCTGTGGTTAGAGGCAGGTAGAAACCTGCTCCTTATCTATCTGGAAACAAGAAGTCCCCTAGGTTAAAAAAAAAAAGTCACCAACTCTAGCCATCATGTTGAACTACAGTGACCCAGCCATGTGCTGGGGAGGAAAGGGTGTGTTAGCATCCTTTAAGACCCACCTCTCCTGTAATGAAGTAATAAGGGAAGGAGTTGGGGTCTCTAAGTCCACCTCCTCAGTGGCTATTTGCCAATCAGAAATGCCCAGGAGAGGAACTGAGAAGTGAGTTCACAAGGGGGTATATGTTGGCCTTCAGGAGAGGTTCTTGGTCTCTTTTTGCCCTTGTTTTTTGCTAGTCTTTCACTATCTTTTACTCTACTTCTTTGCCCCACCACTTGCTCTCCTGGTGTCCTTTCCAATTGTAGAGGTCTCTATTGGCAAGTTTAGATTTTCTTGAGCAGTTAATCAACAAATTAATTTAAAATTAAGAAATACTTTCTTAAAATCAAGTATTACAAAGCCAAGCCATCAGACCCCGGGTACAATAATCTCTCCCTTGCAATAGTTACAAATGAAGACCTTCACTTGGAAGGATGCCACTAGGTAGGCAGGATGACCAAAGAGTGGAAGCCTTAAGCAAATTTGTTTAAAACATCAAAGGGGTGGGTAGGATCACAGAAGGAGTCAAGAAAAGTGAGCCAGCCTGGGGCCTCAGATGAAATTTTGTACTTTTGGATGGCTTCGGATTTTGTACCACTACATGTAATCACTTCGAAGAGGGGCTTCCTGCTGAGATCAGGAAGGCATTGCTCTTAGGAGAACAGCTTCATAACCCTCCCTAACCCCTAAGGCCTCAATTTGGAATCTCAGCTGTCCTCATATTCCCCTACACTAATAGCCAAACAGATGGAAGATTGTACTAATTACTTCAGGCTGCTCCAGGCAGTGGCCTGCAGTTAGAAGACACTTTGCTTTGTCTTGGTAGGGTACAGTGTCAAGAAAATGGGAAATGCATGTTGTTCTGGAAAATTAAAACCCATTCTGTGAGGTTTTAAAGCCCACATTAATCCTATCTTCATCCTGCCTCTTGTCTGCTCTATACAAAAAAAATGGGACTCCCCCCACCACCCTGAATCAGTAACATAGATGTTTTTGTCTTGGGGTGGGAGAGAGGTTGTTTGGGGTTGTTTTAGCATCTCAACAACAATCCAAGCTGAAAATCATTAAGAAGGAGTGGGGAGCACATTATAAGCATCCATTCCATCATTTGCCCATCATCTGTCAACACCAAAAGCAATAACAATAGCTCAGATTAAAGGGCAAGGATTATGGTATGCTGGAAAGCATGGTAGATTTAGTCAAAGGACTTAGATTTGATTACTGCCTCTGCTACTAATACCCAGTGTGATATTGGGTAAATCACTTACACTGAGATCTTTAGTTTTCTTGTCTATAAATTGGGGGGTAATCATTTCTTTAATATTTATCTTACAACATTGTTGTGAGACTCAAATAAGATAAGGTATGTACAAGTGTAAAGTGCTTTGTAAAGTCAGTTATTATTTTCTTAGCTTATTTGAGTTGAGTCTAATAATAAATCTGTGAAGGAGATGCTAGTTTTATCACGTTTTTATAGATTGGACACAAGTTCCTCAGAGATGCTAAGGGATATGTGAGTATCACACAGTTAGTAATCTCCTGAGGAAAGATTTGTACCTTGGTCTTCCTGACCCAAGAGCTGTTGCTCTATACACTGTACTACACAGCCTATCAAGTAAAGTAGGGCAGAAGCATCACAGAACAACAACAGAGGAGACTCGTTAAAGTACTCGAGAGTAGACAAGGTCCCATTATGAGAATTTCAACTTCAGTTCTTAACTGATTCAGTTCCCAAGTTAGGAAACATAAAACCAAGAAGCAATTGAAGATTGAATCCTTTTTCCTTACTCTGCTAGTAAGCAGTGCTCTGGAATCTGTTGGATTTACTTTCATTGCCCTTTAAAAACATAAATGGTTGATTCTGTCCAATGATCCAATTTTCACTTCAGAAGCCCAAATTGTGATGTTTGATCCTGTGAGGGCAAAGAATTTACAAGGACATCTTGGAGCAATTTTGATTACATCTACCCCTATAAGCTGACAACAGAATAATTACTATTACAGTATCCTTTAAGTTTACAAAGCTCTTTAAACGTGTAACAGGCTTGGTGAATGAAATTTCATGTATAAATTTGGTAGAGTATGGTAGGCAATGGGACACATTATCTTGGTAAAGAGCAATGTTAACTTTCTCCACTCTCTAACTAATCCACTTTATTATTAGTTCTCTTTCTGGATTCTACGCCAATCACGGAGTCTGGTCTGATGTTTCTCATGAATTAATAATGTACAATCCCTTGAATAGCTCTGAGCCCCCACTCCAGTTTACAAGTGAATCATATAAATCAATCAGTCTCTCTTCATAAACTTCTCTCTCTGTGTCCCTCTGTTTCTCTCTCACTCTCACTTCCCCTGCTTTTCATAGACTTAAATAAACATCATTGTTACTGGCTATATGTTTTCTAATAGTGTGAAATGTAATACAAAAATATGAAAAGTGTAATAAGTAAAAAAGATATATTTCAATAATTTATCAGATTGAGAAACATTATAGGCAGAGTCACTTCTATCCATTAACTGCAATTGCTGACTCTTCTTCAATACATAAACCATAGTTATCTCAAAATGGAAAAAATCTCTCAAGAATTATATTCAGGATATCATCTTCGAAGGTTAATGATGAAACTCAACTCTCAAAAAATATCTTCAGGCTCTCACCATGATAGTTAAGTTTCTCCAAATGACAATGAAACTGCCCTAAAATTTTATTCTGTCTTAAATAAATATTAATAATATTGTTCATTTCTTTGGGAAGGATTGTTGAAGCTGGTGTTGCAAGGCTTTATAGTTGTAGAGCTATAAGGGATTTTAGAAGTCATCTAGACCAACCCCCTTGCTTTAAAATTTTGTATCAAAATATTTAAGACAATTTTATAATTATCCCCATTTTACAAATAAGGAAAGGGAGTCTGATAAATTGTAATGATGGGCTTAGTGGCTCAGTTTGTAAAAGACAAAGGAAGGATTTGAGCCCAAGTCTTCTTGGCTTCTAGTATAACATTTTATAGACTATACCTTTCTCCCTCTCATAAACCTTTTCATCTATATTTTTGACTCTATATTAAATCATCTAAGTAGCTAGAAGAAGAGTCCATACCATAGATATTCCAAAAAAGATATCTGTAGCATGCTAGAGATGGAAATGAATTTGGAAATTACTAAATCCGATTGTCTATTTTTTACAAATGAGAAAGCATTAGCTCAAGAGTGCTATACAATCCCAGGTCTCCTGGTTTTCTTACAGTCAACTTTTGGAAGGAATAGTAATGTTTTTAGTAGCAGCATTAAGTTTTATTTTGTTTATAAAAATTTTTGTTTATAAAATATAATTGTTCATTATGTTTTATTTTTCCTAATAAACTGAAAGGATAGTATGGCATAATGGAGAGCTGCTGTCCTGGGTTCATTTTCTGCCTCTAACCCAAACTAGATGTGTAACTGTGGTCAAATTATTTAATCATTCACTGCTTCAAGACAATTTTTTTTAAAATTCTGAGTAAGAGACAGTCTACCCATTTATACGACTGGAGAAAATTTACATAACAAGAGGTAATAATGCTAATAAAATAATAGATTTAGAGAAAATTTTATTATAATTTAAAAGAAGAAACAATTCATATTTCTGAGCACACACTAAATGATAAGAGATCATAAACATGCTACAAGTCAAGTCAATGATAAATTTAGATTCATCATCATTGGCCACATATTCTTCATAAAATTTAAAAAACTGCACACAGATAATTGAGAGTTTAGAGTAGATGAGAGGAGGAATAGCCAATGCATTAAATAATGGACTACATATAAAGGATCACTCTACTTCGAATATGAATAACATGGTAATAGGTTTTGAACAATGATACAAATATAACCCATCGGAACTGCTTGTCAGCTTTGGGAGTAAGGAGAAAAGAGCGGAGGATGGGGGAATCATGAATCATGTAACCATGGAAAAAAATTCTAAATTAAAAAAAAGGAAAAAATAATAGACTACATATCTGAAAATATCTTAAAAGACTTGGGAAATGGGCTGTACCAACAAAATTAAATTGATAAAATTAATTTGACAAATGCAAAGTGCTATTCAGGTTACAAAAATCAGTTTCATAAATACAAAGTATGGGGGGGGATATGATTAAACAACACTATGTATTTTTTAAAGTCTTGACTTTTAATAAGCCAAAAGCTCAATTTGAATCAACAGTGTCACATCATCCCCAAAAGCTAACATTGAGAGTGGATCCACGGTATTGTGCCCAAGGAATGTGGCAATACTTCTCCCTGTGTGTTGTGCCTGCCCTGGTAAGATTGCATCTGGAATACTGTTTCTAGTTCTTGAGACAATATTGTAGGGAAGATATTGAAAAAACTGGAGAAGAGGCAGAAGAATACAGAACAGGCAACCCAGTTATTAAGATGACTGGATGGAAAGTCAAGAAAAGAGAAGTATTGGGTCTTTATAGCAGTTCTAATTGTTTGGTGGAAGAGAGACTAGATTTATTCTTAGTGCAGTGGGACAGAAATAAGAGAAATAAATAGACATTACTGAAAAGCAAATTTTGGCTCAAAAAGAGGAAAAATTCATAACAATCAGTAATATCCAAAATTGGAATTACCTTGGAAGGTAATATGATCTCCCTAAACGTTCCAAGCATAGTCTGAATGATTATGGAGTACACTGTAGAAGAGATTCTTGGTCAAGTAGGAGACAGGAAAACAGGCAAGGAACAAGCATTTATTAAGAATTTACTTATAAAGCACTAGATGGATGCAAGAGGCAAAATACAAGGAAAAAAATACAGTCCCTGATGGCAAAGAGCTTATTCAAAAGGAGTTGGGAGCAAGATTGGACTTGATGACTGGTGTCACATCAGACTACATGACTTTGGAGAGCCTTCCTAGATCCTAACTCATTTGAAATGGCTTCCATCATCTGCTTCTTGGTCATACCAACAAATTAAGTCACATTTGTGGAAGAATCTCCATAGTTTCTGATCAGTAGTCAAAGAGTTATTAAGTAAATCGTCTAACGCACTTTCCTGAAGTTGGTCACTGCATAGGTCAGGCAGGCAGGAGGCTATGGGGGTCGCCTTCAATTGTGTTGAATTAAATTTGCATAATTCCTGGAAATTCTATATCCTGTTATGGCAGTATGGGCAGTGTCCAAGGAAACCAGCCAACTTTGTGAAGGTTTCATCACCACAGACATCTGTTTGGACAAATCTGTTTCATAGTCTACAGTTGTTCAATATTGCGTTGAATGCTCATGATGTTGTAAGTACTGAACTGTGCATATCTAGGAGATCAGTGGAATTTTGCTTTCAAACAGTATTTCCAACACTTATTAGCTATGTGACCATGAATCAAGTCACTTAGATCTTTCTAAGGCTCAGTCTTCTAATCTGTCAATTGGGAAAGAGAGTACCTAGACTCCCAATCTCATAGACTTGTTGCAAGGAACACACTTTGCAAACATTGTTATTTAGAGTACTCTCTCCCACTAAGGTTAAGATAATACATTTTAATCCTCTTGCTTAAGGAGGACAGAATTTGAGTTGTTCAGTTTTCTACCCCTATAAACAAAACAGAAACATAACCCAAAAGACTAGCCCCATTCATTGATAGAGTTGATCTTCTCCCAAGTGACATAATATAATGGTCACTACAGAGACCCTAAAATTGGCAGGCTATTTTTCCCACTAGTTTGCCATGATCTTGCCTCCCTTCTGACCTTTCCTAAGATTCTTACTTTTGGAAGAGATGCTGAGGTGAGAAAATGAAATCATTTTTTTTCTGTTTAGATTCCATTAGGAAGCACATATGATCCTTAAAGACTACTGGTTAGAGCCCTTCTTAAATCCCTGGATAGTATTCATTTCTTTGTCACGTATTAAAGAACAGAAATGGTTCAATCTAGAAAGTTTTTTAGTAACTATTTCTTTATATGGTTCATGTTGTCCCCACCTAAGGTTTCCCCTGGTAACACCTGAACTTGGCTCAATTCTAAAATATCTGTGCTTGTTCACCTTCCAACAACAAAGATATGAGTGCTTAAATGTACTTACTACAAACAAGCAAAATAAAACACAGGGAGAAATAGAATTCTGACCTGAATCACAACAAAGAATAAATTTACAGCAACTTCAATGCATGCAATGGCTGGCAACCATGACAGGTGGAGGGACTACATCCTCATTTGCCATCCATGTCACCTTTTAGAAGTTGTCACTGCTTCTGTGGCTACCATAATCCATTTCTCATAGCTCCTCCAATGGATCACCACCTGCCAATGCCACTAATCAATCAAGCAAAAAGAAGTTATTAAGCCCCTACTGTGTGCACTGTGCTGGGTAATGAAGATATGAAGACAGAAATGAAATAGGCCTGCTCTAATGGAGCTTATATTTTAGCAGGAGAAAATATATGAATACATAAATATTCATATGTGTGTGTATAAAATATGGGGTCAGCTAGGTGGCTCAGTGGATTGGGAGGAAGGCCGAGAGAAGGGAGGTCCTTGTTTCCAATCTGGTCTCAGAAACCTAGCTGTGTGACCCTGGGCAATCACTTAATCCCCACTGCCTAACTTAACTTTCTTCTGCCCTGGAACCCATACATAGAATTGATGCTAAAACAGAAGGTAAGGGTTCAAACTGTATATATATATATACAAACACATGAATGAAGTTTGGGCATCTTATATGTGTATATTATACATGCACATATATAATATATAATAAGAGAGAGAGAGAGAGAGAGAGAGAGAGAGAGAGAGAGAGAGAGAGAGAGAGAGAGAGAGAGAGAGAATGGTAGTGGGGGAGAAGTATTAGCAACACCAACCCTACAGGATCTCACCTTTAGCAATACCTCTTTATCCCCAAACCAGTGATGTAATATTG
>NC_058130.1:46790473-46827778 GCF_016433145.1 Gracilinanus agilis
TATAAGAGACAGGAGAGAGAGAGAGAGAGAGAGAGAGAGAGAGAGAGAGAGAGAGAGAGAATGGTAGTGGGGGAGAAGTATTAGCAACACCAACCCTACAGGATCTCACCTTTAGCAATACCTCTTTATCCCCAAACCAGTGATGTAATATTGAACTACTTCTCCTTTTGTACTCATGATTCCACTAATTTCTTGGAAAATGTAGTGTTTTCATACCATTTTCTATATAATATTGGTGGTTTATTCCCCTCACACACATTAGAAATCATGAATACGCTGGAGCTCTGATGGTGAACCTTTGGTACACAGGCCAAAGATGGAACCTGGAGACCTCTCTGTAGGCATATACTCACTATCCCTGGCAGAGTTAGTTAACAGAAAGGCAGAGGGACTCTGGCAGAGCTGCTCCCTTCCCCATCTCCTTACTGTACCTCCTTACCCCTCTGCACTTACTACCTCCCCTGAGTGGATCACTTCCCTCTTTTTTCCCTCCCCTGTCTGGGGTAAGACAGGAAGGTAGTGGGGGGGCACTCAGTCTGGGGGGACAGGGCACAACATGTGGTCTCTAAAAGGTTCTAAAAGGTTTGCCATCACTGCTCTAGGGAAAGGAAAGCCATTGCTGCTGATGAGTCAAAAGACACCTTGCTTGGAGAAAGCAAAGAGACTCAGTCTTGAATTTAAAAAATACTTACAATTGCATCTTTAGCCCAGTCATCTTCTATCGAATCACATGTACCCAGCCTTTGCTTTTCATCCCTCTCTCTGAGGTAATGGTAACCAAATCAATATTACCATTGCCACTAAACGTCTAGGAATGACTCAGAGGTACAGAATTGACCTATGATTTCACCATTCTAAGGCATGTGGATTAGAAATTTCCCAGGATGCTGGGATTTGAACTCAGTTCTTCCTGATTTCAGACACAGCATTCTATCAGCTTTGCCAACCACCTAACTAGGTCTTCTTGATTCTGAGGCTAGGTCTCTAATAGCCTAAGGAAATGGCAGGTCAATTGATTGCCATTTTGTTCCATTCAGCAACTTAAAGACTTCCCAGGCTATCACCCAGCCTCTACTTCCCAATAATGTTACCTCTTCCTTTAGAATGTGATCTCTTTAAAGGGCAGAGACCTACCTTTTAATTCCTTTTCTTAATATTTTTGCACAGTACTTGACATATATTAAGTGCTTAATGAACATTTACTTTCAGTCATTTGATAAAGGGAAGGAGCCAACTAGCATTGATTAAGCATCTGCCTTGTGTGGGGCACCTGTGCTAAGTGCTTTACAAATATGATCTCCTTTGATCATGCATCCATGGCTTGAGAAATATGAATAACAGACCAGGAAGAGTAGTCCTTAGTGGCAATGGTATACTCAGGGAGAGTGCTAGAGGTAAAGGAAAAGAAAAAGATGGTCAAATATAAGCCTAACCTATTTCCAAGTGTTTGGAGTATTCCTTCCTGTGGCAATTATTGACCTTCACTGAGAAAATCTTCTACAATTAATTTATGTGGTTTTATTAAATCTTCCAGAGAGACAGAATAAAAGGACCTAAGAGTTTTATAGATGAAAGGATCTTAGAGATCATCTATTCCAAACCCTTCATTTGAAAAATCTAGCATTGGGAAATAGCATTGATATTGGGTCCAAGGGGTAGTTGCATGCACACACATCTATTTCATCCTAGCTCTGGCCCTAGGCAGGTGGTCTGGCCTTGGTTCAGACCTGATCATGTCTCTTTCTAAATTCCTTACTACTTCCACCTTTTTATGTAGTCACCCAGAAGCAGGAACAGTATCTCTGAGATGCTCCATTGGGGAAGGAAGGGATGATAGGAGAATATTGCCTAAGGGGAAAATTAAGGTCCTGAGAAAGGAATTTCCTAAGGTTCTAAAACTAACTAGGTCTATGACAGTCAGGTCTAAAACAATGACAACACTTTAACCCATATTTAAATTATACCTTAAGGATTACAAAGTGCTTTCTTCAGCAACCTTTGGAAATAGGTAATATGATAGCATAAAGATAATGAGGCTCAGAGAGAGAGAGAGCAATTCAGTAAAAGAAGTATTTCTGAAATACCTACTCAGTGTTGAGCAATAGGGATCCAAATCATCCAACTGGGGTGGTCAAGCTTTTGAGGATAGCCTCTGCAAATATCATCACTGTTGTCATCATCATTATCCAGTAAAACTGTCATAAAGGGACTCATTAAGCCTGAGACTTTATTATACTACTCTGTAGAACTGTTCCTACCCCACCTCACCCCCCCATTGCAATGAGTCACAGTGCAGAACACTGTAAATGGGAAAAGATCATTTTGTTTGCAAGACACTTGATATCTAGTGCTGTTGTTATAAAGAGATCAATCCCATCATAGGATGAAAAAATGATGGTATATTTGGTACTCAAATATCTTCCTTGCAAAAGACATTAGTGGGTAGATGTCACTCCATTCATGATAATGATACCTCTAAGAGGCAACTAAAGATCAAACATAATCATTTGTCTTTAAAAGGAAAGAGATGAAAGGGCTAGAGAATCACACTCTGTGTTGAAGAGCATAGAGCTAAAGCAGTAAGGGGGCTCAAACATATCTACCCAACATCCTCATTTTAAATATGAGGAACCTGAGGCCCATTGTGACGAAGGTCACATAAATAGCAAGCATCAGAAGCAGAATTCAAATCCTGATTATACTCTTTTGAATAAAAACGACAGTATCTGCCATGAAACTGTCTTCATCTAGAACTCTACAAAGAAAACTGGGTTCAAAGTCTAGCTCTGCATCATATGACCTATGTGACTTTGGGCAAGTCACTTCACTTCTCTGTGTATCAGTTTCCTTATCAGTTAAATAAAGGTCTGTACAAGATGATATCTAATGTTTCTTTCAATAATTCTGTGACTCCCATTGCTTTAGCTATTTCCCATAGATCATTTGGGCTTTCAGTATAAATAAGGTGCTTCTACTTGCCCCAGGACTTGGCAGATCAACCAGCTGAGGCTTAACTTGTCTTAAAGGATGTATTTGTTACACACACACACACACACACACACACACACACACACACACACAAGCAATGGTTCTAAGTATTCATCAGTAGCTTGAAGATTATTCATTTGTCATATATGATCATAGGCATTTGTAAAATGACCTATCTAGTAACTACAAGTGACCTGGAGCATTTCAAACAGTGATTTAACAACTACTAGAATGCCTTCCCCTTCTGTCTCTCTCTGTTCTATCTCTTTCTCTCCCTTCTTTTTATCTTTTTCTCCTTCCTTCTGTCTGTCTCTATCACTCTGTAACTGTCTCTTTCACACTCCCTGTCTCTGTCTGTCTTTCTGTCTCTCTCACACACACATACACACCCCTCAAAAATTCAAAGAGATCTCTGATCTCATTAACTTGAATGTTCCATTTAAATGCAGATCATAGCCTATCCATACTCTCCACCCTATGCAGCATCTTTCAGTTTGCCACATGGGATCTTTTGATATGGCCCTTATGCTGAGCTGAATTCTGTCTCTCCAAATTCCACATATTTCTCCTTGTTCTGCCACTTAGGGTCAAGCAGACCAACTTTAATCCCTCTTCCACAGGACATCTCTCCAAAAACAGGAAGACAACTATGTTGTCTCTTCTAAGTCTTTTCTTCATCAGGTTAAACATTTTCAGTTCAGCTGAATTTAATATGATCTCTCACCATCCAGATCACCCTCTTTGAGACCTGCTCTGGTTTGAAAAATGTCAATTCAGCTTAAGGAGAGGTCCTCTTAGACTTAACATGAAGGAGTTAAGTTATTCAAACCCAAAAAGAAGCAGCTCACAGAAATAATCTCCTCTTAAAATTCCCAGGGCATGGGCTACACGAGCAGCATTATAGCAAGAGTTGCATGTATATATTCTAAGAAGATCAGGTAACCTTATCAAAATAGAAAAATCAGTGAAAAGGCCACAAAATTCCAGAATTTCAGAATGTGAAGTTACTTGCATGACATTCCTCTCCTTAAAGAACTCCAATTAAGTGGAACCCACTTCTGAATGCTGCAGATGTTGTACCATGGACAGCTCTTGTTAGTTTTTCCTGGCATTGTCAAATTTTGCCTATTTGCAAGTTCCATTAAATGTTCCTGGTTCTTCCCTGGGGCAAAACAGAGTAGACACAACCCTCCTTCTTCAAGATAACCCTTTAAATGCCTTCAAACATCTATCATGTGCCCCCCCTGAATTTTCTCTTCTACAGGTTAAACATCCTCATTTCCTTTCATTGAAGATCATGTGACATTAAATCTAGGTCTTTCACCAATCACCAATCTAGTTGCCCTTCTCTAGATGTCCTCCAACTTTTTTATATCCTATGGTAGCCAAAACTTCCCATAAGTGACTTCTGGGTTAAGATGGCCCCAGAGTAGAAGCAGGGTTCTTCCTCTCCTCTCCACCAACTGAGATACAGTGCCTCAAAAGGACAAAACCAGGACCTCCACTGTAGGGCACAGCATGGAAGGTAGGCAAAGTTTGGGCATTTCCCATGCTAAAAGGGGGCAAAATTACTTTCACCAGGGAATGAGTTCATCACCCCTCCCCCACTCCACCTACGGTGCCAGAATTGGAGCAAGCACAGGACAACCTCTAAATTCTCCAAGGGTGGCTAACTGAGGTCAACACAGCCTTACCCCTAAGAGAAATGAGACTTGGGACCCCAAGAGGCTGAGGAAATGTGGAGATAGGGCACAGAGATTGGGCAGAGAGTTGCTGCTCACAGCAGATGCTGAGAGACTTGGGAAAATAGCCTCAGGGCATAAAACTCCCCAGAGCTCAATACAGAGACTAACCTCCATTCCAGATCCTGACTTCTGTGGGGCAATCTTTAGGTTCTATGGGGCTGGACTTCCCTAAGAGCAGTGAAACCTGGGTCCCCAGGAGGCTGAAGTACATGGAGCTGGGGCAAAGAGACTGAGCAGGGCAGAGTGATAAGAATGGAAATGGATAAGTTGTGGGTTATTGAAAAAATATTAAAGCTGTAGAACCAATAGTATTTGGCAACTAGTTAGATGTGAAGGGTTATGAAGAGGAAGAACTCTAAAATGATCCTGAGATTTGAGGGATGTCTGACTATTAAGAGAAGTAGAGAAGTATAAAAACAGCCTCAGGGCAAAAACCTCTCTGGAGCTCAAAACAAAGATCACCCACCTTCTTCACTTAGACTTCTGACTGGAAAGGAACAAGACAATGGCCACTAACTCCAAAGAACTACAAGCCACAACCACCAAAAAAAAAAAAAAGGAAAAGGAAAAAAAAAACAAAAGAAAACCTAAACCCTTGATAATTTTTTAAACTCTTATCTTCATCTTGGAGTCAATACTGTGTATTGGCTCCAAGGCAGAAGAGTGGTAAGGGCTAGGCAATGGGGGTTGCCCATGGGGTCACACAGCTAGGAAGTGTCTGAGGTCATGTTTGAACCTAGGACCTCCAGTCTCTAGGCCTGGCTCTCAATCCACTGAGCTACCCAGCTGTCCCCCTTGATAATTTTTATGCAGAAAAAATCCAGACTAAAGAGAAGACAGCAGAAGACAACAAACAAGTAAACACATCCAACCTTCCAAAAAAATGGAAATTGGTCACAAGCTCTTGAAGAGTTCAAATCTGAGATTATGAGAAAGATGGAAGAGATTTGGTGAGAAAAGTGGGAAATAGTTCAAAAAGAAAATAACAGTTTAAAAGACAGAATCTCCCACTTAGAAAATGAAACACAGAAATCAAATGAAATAATAAGCAAATTGAAGACCAGAAATGACCTGCTAGAAACCATGAAAAGCAGGATAGATCAAACTGAAAAGGAAAATCAAAAGATCTTAGCTGAAAACAAGTCATTAAAAACTAGAATTGGACAAGTAGAAACCAATGATCTCACAAGACAACAAGAATTAATAAAGCAAAGTCGAAAGAATAACAGATTAGAAGGAAACACAAAATATCTCATTGAGAGGGTGGTTGACTTGGAAAACAATACTTCCCATAATACTAAAGTGTGGTCTGAGCAGGTAGAAAGCAACAGGACTATGGTGTCCCTATTCCTAGCTATACCTAATGCAGCCCAAGATCACAGTAGATTTTATGGACTGTCATTTCACATTATTTCACACTAACACTGAATTAATATTTTCTAGGAAACTGTTGCCTAATCATGCATGTCCTATTGTACATAAAGAAACTGATTTTTTGAACCTATGTCAAAACTTTTCATTTATCTCTATCATGTTTCACTTTATTCAATTTAGCCCAATATTCTAGCTTATCAAGATCTTATATCTTGACTGTCCCTCCACTGTATTAGATTTCTTTCCCAGATCTGTGTCACCCATCTATTTCAAAAGCATGCTAGCTATGCCTTTATCCAAGTCATCAATCAAAATAGTAAACATTTATAGTAAACAAAACTTCACTAGAGAATTCCTTTCAAAATGTCATGGAATCATTAATAACTACCAGTTATAAAGTTATAAACATATCTAAACATAATTGTACTATTATCATTTATTTCACACATTCTATCTTTTCCACAAGAACAGCATTTGTTAAGTGAGTGAACATTTGGTAAACTATAGATATAACATTCCCCTCATTTGCTGGTTTGGTAATTCTGTAAAAAAAGGCAATAAACACTTCCCAGCTGTGTGACCCTGGGCAAGTCACTTGACCCCCATTGCCTACCCTTACCACTCTTCCACCTATAAGTTAATACACAGAAGTTAAGGGTTTAAAAATTTAAAAAAAATTTTTAAAAAAAGGCAATAAAGTTCGTTTGGCATGAGCCATGATGGTGCTTTATAACCACCACTTCCTTTTCTAGTTGCTCATTAACCATCTCTTTAATAATACATTCCAGAATTTTACAAGGAATTGTATGCCAAGCATACTTACTTATATTGATTATATTTGCTTTTCTTCATTTGAAAATCAAGAGAGATGACTTCCATTCCTCTGGTAGTTCTGTATTATCTTTTTAATATCACTAGGATTGGATCTCCAGTTTATTTGCCAGTTATTTCAGGATCTGAGGATGAAGGATGAACATAAGAATATATTTATCAAGGACAACTAGTTATCAACTCTCTTATCTGTTTTCATTCTTTCATTTTCAGGCTAAAGTTTGTTTTCTTTTGAAGAGAACACAAAAGCAGAATAAGAATTAAGTAAGACTACCTTCTGTACTGCAAGCAATGCTATTATTCCTTCTTTGATTCTATCCTCCTAGGATCTAGGATTCAAACCCAGACCAGACTCAGAACTGTTGGATTACACCAATTTAGTTCTCTAAGCATTGATATTATTGTGAATTTTTTAATAAGTTACGACATCCAGTGATTCATAAAACTTAAAGTGCTATGAAAATAGGAGTGACAAAGTTACAAACATTTCACAGAATTTCAGGAGTGAAAAACCACTTCAAAGTTGGTCCAATTTATACTTGAACACTGTTGTACAATATGGTGCTGACTATGGAGTCAGAGAACTTCAGTTTCGAATTCTTCCTCTACTTACAACATACATAATTTGGGGAAAGTCACTTGAACTTCCTGAGCCTCAGTTTTCTCATTAATGAGGGGGTTGGACTAGGAATCCTCTGAAGTTCCTTCCATTTTTGAATCTATGTCCATACATATCCAACAAGTGACCAACTAGCCTATATTTGAAGAGCTCTAGTCACCTCTTGAGGCTGCTCATCCTTCAATTGGGCAATTCTCTAATTGTTTTTGGGGTTTTTCCTGAAATAAATCTGCCTAAATCTAGCCTGGACTAAATCTGCCTCTCTTCTCCACTCAAAGCACCTAATTTTTCCCTGTGGGGCCAAAGATGTGTAATCCTTCTTCTCCATTTAAGATCATTTGCCTAAATATAGCATAAATGCAATTATCCTAAAATGCTGGCACAGTTTTAACAAAGTATTATTATTTCAGAAATTCTCAAGCAAGGATAATATGAATAAGTAATTGAACATTCTCATCCCACTTTGTCAGCTAATCTATTGCATCCATTCCATGACATAGGAAGTTTCTATTTTAAAATAATTTTTTAAACCTTTACCTTTCACCTTAGAATCAGTATTATGTGTTGGTTCCAAGACAGAGGAGTGGTAAAGGCTAGGCAAAGGGGGTTAAGTTACTTGCCCAGGGTCACACAGCTAGGAAGGATTTGAGGTCAGATTCAAACCCAGGACCTAGGCTCTCAATCCTATGTCTCTAGGCCTGGCTCTCAATCCAGTGAGCTACCCAGCTACCCCCTGTTTTAAAAATAATTTTTAAAAGTATTCATTGAGTATCTGATATGTGCCCAACACAGTGAGGAATAAAAAGAATGTGGTAGAATGGACATTGTTGGGTGTGGAGTCAGAAGAGCTGAGTTCAAGTCACAGCCCTGCCACTTAATCCCTGTGTCACCTGGGGCAAAAATTCCT
Source organism: Gracilinanus agilis (assembly GCF_016433145.1). Lineage (NCBI taxonomy): Eukaryota > Metazoa > Chordata > Mammalia > Didelphimorphia > Didelphidae > Gracilinanus > Gracilinanus agilis. The sequence goes on from NC_058130.1 coordinate 46,798,938, forward strand.
CAGCTTTTGAGTGTCACTCACTTCACCTATGAAATGAGGGGGTTGGACTGAATGACCTTTAGAGGCCCTTCAAGTTCTAAATCTATGGTGCTATAGAAAAAGGAGGCAAAACTTCCTGCCTTGAGAGAATTATAATCTGGTTGGGAAGAAGAGACATATCTTAAGAAGTAGTTATAAAGGGTAAAAGTATAAAATCAAATTGTGTAGAGGGCAACTGGGTAGCTCAGTGGATTGAGAGCCAGGCCTAGAGTTGGGAGGTCCTGGGTTCAAATCTTGCCTCAGACACTTCCTAGCTGTGTGACCCTGAGCAAGTCACTTGATCCCCATTGCCTATAAAAAAATAAAATAATAAAATAAAATGATATAGTCAAGTTTGCATGGTGTAGTCAGCTTATGAATGACATAGTTTAGAGAGACCAATAAAGGCAAAGCAGGAGAGAAAGTATCATCAAAGAAGATTATGGGAGGGACAGGGAGATGGAGGTACAAATCTCTAACATAACTTGATAAACTCTGTGAATTCTCCACCATGAAGTGCAATAACAAGCTCACCCCTGCATTGCTCTATATAATTGGAGAATTCTTCCTATTCTCTCCCTCACTCTCTCCATGTTCTATATATAGAGCCACAGTAGTTCTGGGAGTTGAGAATTAAATTTTAAAGGAAAGATTAGGAAAATTGAATGTGTTTTGCCTAAAGAAATAAAATTGAGAACTGGTGATAACTCAAATAAAGTAGGGAAAGAAGGAAGACTGTTTACACAGTACATTACCAGCAAATTAGATTCAGCAAAGAACCATTTGCAAAGCATGCATTGCGATACATAAAACAGAAGGGCCCAAATCACTGATGCTGTATGGGAAGGGTTCATCACAATCATGGTAGAAGTAGGGGTCTATTGGGGCCTCCCTAGGATGCCACTGTAGTCCTCAATCTGACTTTTAACTTCTGCATACACAGAGAAAAGGATGTGTGTCTGTGTGTCTGTGTGTATGTGCATGCATGAGTGAAGGTACCCAGGACCCAGATCCATTCCTAAAAGAGCCTGTGGTTGGCCATATTAGACCATATGCCATAAATTCCAGTGGCTTCCTATTGCCTCTAGAATCAAATATAAACTCCTCTGTTTGGCATTTAAAGTTCTTCACACTCTGAATACAAACTCCCTTTCCTCCCTTGTATGTTGTGCCCTTTCACACTCTATGGCTCAATCAAACTGAGCTTCTTACTGTTGTTCAGGTATGACCTGCCATCTTCCTTCTCCATAGTTTGACTCACATTGTCCACCATGCCTGGAATATACCTCTCTCATCACCTCCATCTCCTAGTATCCCTAGTATCCTTAAGGTTCAGGTTGAGGGCCATTTTCTACATAAAACCTTTACTAATCTTCCCATTCCCAGTCTATTATTATCTTCCCCATTAAAATTTCCTTGTATTTGTCTGTATATATTTTATATATTGATGAAAAGTGGTTAGAAAGCTGGAATATATACATATGTACATATATATTATATGTATGATGAAAAATATATAAGATATATTTTTATATTGATGAAAAGTGGTTAGAAAGCTGGACTCGGAGTCAGGAAGTCTTAGATTCAAGTATTGCCTCTGACACATACTGGCTGTTCAATGATCACAATTCCCTTAATTTCTCAGTGCTTGAAGGAGGCAATAACATTTCTAGAGTGTCTGCTAGGTGCCAGGCACTGCGCTAAACATTTAAAAATATTATCTCATTTTATCCCTCAACAACTCTATGAGGTAGGTGCTATTATTGTTCCCATTTAAGAGGTGAAGATACTGAGACAGAGATTAAGAGACAATCCTAAGAGGATATGGCTCAGAGAAGGGGTTAATCTGATTTGGTAGAAGGAATCTAGGAGTTCTTTATGCCAATGGATTTATAGACATTGTACCTATCCTCTATATAGCTGCCATCCCCTTCCCATCTCGCTGTCTACCCTCTTTCTCCTGCCTTGCTTCTCTTCACTTGGACCAAGAACCTCCAAAATGAACATTCTCACTCCCTAAGGAAGTTTCTCTGATGCAGTTTTGCAACTCCCCAGTCCCATCTCCATTTTATTGCTTAGCCATTTTGAATAGTGACTAAATCAGTGCAAACTTAACTAGCCAACTATATCTAGCTGGCATCCGATCACCAGACCAAACTTCAAAAGACCATTCTGCTCCAATAAGGGCCCTTTACCTAGTCGCATTCATCAACTAGCCCATACTTAATAACACCTGCCCATAATTTGGCTTATTTAGTGGTATCCTTCCACACCCCCATATTCCATAATTCTAAGACACATAGCTCTTAATGGAAGACCCTGAATTCTTCTGCAATCTTCAGCAAGTAGCAGATATCAAATACAAAAGTAGATGGAATAGTTGTCTATTCTGCTCTACTAGCTCAAGTCCACAAAACATGTTTTACATTTCTTTGGCCATATTACTTTGACAGAAATATTTACAGCTCTTCCATAATATTTTCTTAAAAGACATTCTTTTAAGTTTCTGATAGTTCTTCCATGAAATAGAATTGAATCCTAAGATCATCCCCCATCCCTTTAAAGGCTGATAATGTTCTGATCAAATTGGCTATGCGTGTGTGTGTGTCTGCATGTAATTTTATGTATCCATGTCAAAGGCATCTTTCTCTAAAGGAAAGTCCTCTTAGCTTAAGTTCACATTTCCCCAAATCTGATTTGCTTCTTGAAATATGATTCTCTGCTTTCTGTGAATGTTGACCATGAAAGAAGAAAAAAAATAGGAAAAGTGGATTTAGAGAGGCATGCTGTGATTTTGTTTCTATGATTAACATTTTAGGTTCAATTTCATAATTATACATTAAAAAGAAAACCTTAACATTTCTAGGAAGCCCAACCTTGCCTTTAATTGTCTCTTTATTAAGTACACCACGAATAATAGTTCATCAGAGAAATACAGAAGGAAATGATCTCTTGTAAATGTTGTTCTTTTTCAAAGGCCACTTTGTGGCTGTTTGCTGAGACCTGAAACAGCAGGGTAGGCTGTGACCTCAGATGAATAACTCCAAGGACTGTTCTTGGCCCTTCTGGTTACTGGCAGGCACTTAAAAGCAAAATTCACCTTTTATAATTTACCTCAATAAATCCAAGGAAAGCAGAGCTACTTTGTGTCCTCTCAGACTGTCTGCTGATTTCTTATTCTGTCTCAATATTCAGGTCTTTTATACATGTGCAAATTAAAATCATTAGAGGATTTTCCTTTAATAACATGTACATTTCAGATGCTCTAGCATAACTATGAAAAATGGTTCTGGGTTAAAAGGAACAGTTAGGGACTAAGGATGATTTAGATGGCCTTTTCCCTTTTCAGTTGTCACCCCTAACCCAGAATGATTGCTCTGCAATTACGTAGACTGGGTTTGACTTTAGGAGCATCTCACAAATTGTTCCCTCTGGCTTCTGCCCCAACCCAGGTTTTCCTCTTGGTGTTCTGCATCCACTAAGAGTCTCACATGGGAACAACAAATTATATGCTCATGCTGTGAAGGTACAAAGGGTCCTTGGCTACCATGCAAGCACTAGATCTAAGAATGCATTCAAATATAAAACAGGCTTTTTAAACCCAAACTAAAATTAGAATCACAGAATATTCACTCAAGCCCATAAACAGAAAAATCTTTACTCCTTTTCTAGTGAGTTTCCATTTTATTCAAGGGCTATTCTAATGTTGAATTCTCCTCCATAAAAAGGGGAAGAACACTTAGAGTTAACAGAAAAGTCAATGAGTCAATGCTATTTTGCTATTTTAAAGTTTTTAAAAGCATCATATTAAGCCTGTGTCCTCAAAATGAAAGGAGAAAAAGGACTCATTTATAAAGTTTGCCACACTTGGGTAGTCCACTTGACTAAACAATATTAATTAAGAGTAAAGTTTGGGGGCAGCTAGATGCTCAGTGGATAGAGAGCCAGGACTGGAGATGAAACGTCTTGGATTCAAATCTGGCCTCAAATACTTCCTATCTCTTTGAGTGTGGACAAGTCATTTAACTCCCATTTGCCTAGCCTTTACCATTCTTCAGCCTTGGAATTGATTCTCAGCATCAATTGGAAGATGGATAATAAGGGTTTTATATCTCTAAGTAAATATTGGACAGATTCAAAAAGGGAGAATTAGAAATAATGGAACTAAATAGACGAATATTCATGACCAATAAATGTGAAAATACAAATTGCTTAAGAAAGCACTCCCTATTTGTTAAGAACTGTTGGGAATACTGGAAAGCAGTATAATAGAAATTAAACTTTGATTTATGTGTAGCCTATAGTATATACCATATTCCTCAAAAGTTCAAAATGGTTACACAATATAAATATTAAAGTTCACACCACAAAAAAATTTAGAAGAAAAGTAGATTAAATACAGTTTTCATTGCTATGAACAGAAGATAAATCCTTAATCAAACAAGGGTTAGAGTCCATTACAAGAGATAAAATAGGTAATATTGTTTCCAAAAAATTGAAAAGCTTTTGCATAAACAACATTTATGTACTTAGAATAAGAAGAGAAGCAGCCATTTCTTCTTTTCAGAATGCTTTCTTTAAATCCCTTGATCATGTGTCTCTTGGGTTTTTTTGTTCTTATTTCATTGTATCAAATACCTCTATGTATCCAAAATACTCAGGCAATTAATAGAAATATATAAAACCAAAATATATCCTCAATAGAAATGTGGTTAAAGGATTTAAAAAAAAATTCTCAAAAGAGGAATTGTAAACTATTCACAATCATGAAAGAATGCCTCAAATCACTAATAAAAGAAATTCAAATGAAAATGCCTCTGACATTTCACATCATATCCAGAATGTTTACAAAGATGACAAAATATGGAAACAGTGCTAGAGAGTGTGTAGAAAGTGAGGCCCCCTATTGTATTGTTGAAGGCATTGTATATACTCAGTCTGAAAATCAATTTGGAATTGGGCAAAAATGGCTAAAATATCTTTATCTTTTTTTTTAAACCCTTGTACTTCGGTGTATTGTCTCATAGGTGGAAGATTGGTAAGGGTGGGCAATGGAGGTCAAGTGACTTGCCCAGGGTCACACAGCTGGGAAGTAGCTGAGGCCGGGTTTGAACTTAGGACCTCCTGTCTCTAGGCCTGGCTCTCACTCCACTGAGCTACCCAGCTGCCCCATATCTTTATCTTTTGACAGAGAAATTACTCTTCAAAGTGTATATTAAAAGGAAGTCTTGATAAAAACAAAGTCTCCATTTGCACCAAAATATTTATAGCAACACTTTTTATGTTAGCAAAGAACTGGAAACAAGGTAGATATCCATGGCCTAGAGAATGGCTAAACAAATAGTGGTGTATGAATGTAATGGAATATTACTGTGTGGAATTTTTGTTGTAAAAAAAATGAACATAATGAATATAGAGGAGCATGGAAGATTTCCATTAACCAAAGCAAAGTGAAGAAAGCAAAGCCAGGAAAACAAAATCCATAATAACTACAATAATGTATAACGAAAACAGCCACAAAATAGTCAAAGATGGATGTTGGGAAATTATACAAAAGGTTGCCCACCCCAAAAAGAGATGAGAAGATGTCTCTCCTCCCTCTGCATTGCAGAAATGAGGAATCTATGAATGTACGATTACATATTTGTCAGGTTTTTTATGACACACCTGGTGGCATCGTGAATAGTGTCAGGTCAAGAAGACCTGAATTCAAACCTGTCCTCAGCCATTCACTAGCTACATGGCCTTGGATGAGTCACATAAACTCTGCCTGCCTCCATTTTCCTTTATTGTCAGATAATTAATAAATAGAATATAATTATAGCACCTATTATGTAATTATTGTTTTTGAAATTATGTATAGTAATTATATTTATTAATTATAGTGCACACCATAATTAATAAATAGAATAAATAGATGCTATCTACTTGATAGCATCTATCTTGAAGGGTTATTGTGAGTCTAAAGTGAAATAATATTTGTAATATTCCTGGCACACACTAGGCACTATATAAAACCTTATCCACCTTATATATGATCAACTTGGGGTTCTTTTTCTCTTTTCTCTCTTAAAAATATATCTGTTATAAGAGATGGCTCTCTAGAAGGAGGAGGGGAAGAGGATTCGGGATGGCATTTTAAAGACAAAAGATATCAATAAAATTTGTTTTATTTAAAAAAGAGTAAGGGTCTGGGTTTCCTTCTCAACTCATTACTCTTTAGCTCTGTCTACTTCTTGACCCTGGAATGCTTCACTTTATACAATGCCTAAGAGTTGTCTAGGAATTTCTCTTCTTTGTCCAGGACACTTGGCCCTACAACACCTCCATTTCTTCAGGAACACATTTCTTCTCCTCCTGCTTCTGTCTGTAGCCATCTCTGAGATAAGAGTTTTCTCATATCCTGGGACCACATGATTAATGTTAAGGACCCCAACAGGTGTTCAGGTTTATACCTCAAAAATCCCGATCTGGGTCTGTTTAGCCTGTTATCTCTAAATATATTTACTAGTTCCTGTTCTCTGCACCTGGCTGCCACATTTTAAAGACAAGGCTAAAGGATATAACCTAAGCAGTATGACTTTATTAGCCATATTGACCAGTGAAGTAGCCTTGAATCAATCACCCAAAATGTAGCATCAATGGCTCAACAAAAACCCAGGGCAAAGACATGATAGTTCTTATATTCTAAAAGACTTTTAATGGATACATTTTTATCTACTGAGAATTATAGGATTGTTCTTTTTACAAACTTATTCTACTTTGGGTAACACAGAATGACAATAGTATAATAGTAATTGTTTTCCCACTGTAAAATAGAATGAACAGTATTTAAAGGAGATCTTTTAAATACCAGAATGAAAAACATATCCTTTACCCAATTAACCTTAATCAGGTACTTCTTGGTCAAACTTTCTTCACTGGAGAGAAGTTTAAATTATTTGTGGGTGCTTGGTCTCATGTCCTTATATTAAATATCTCTATCCAAAATACCAAGGAATTAATACAAATATATAAAACTAAAAGATATTCTCAATAGACATGAAATCAAGGATTTGAAGAAATTTTCATCTTCTTGAATGAGAAAGAGAATGAAGAAATCTTCATTCTCAAAAGAACTGCAAGTTATTGACCACCATATAAAAGAATGCTTCAAATAATAAAAACAGAAATTTAAATGAAAATATCTCTGACATTTCACCTCATACTCAGAATATTAGCAAAGATGACCAAATATGGGAATTGTCAGTGTTGGAGGGGATATGGAAAGTCAGGTCCCCTAATGTATTGTTGAAGGTATTATGTATACCCATTCCGAAAATCAATTTGGAATTATGTAAAGGTGGATAAAATTGTTTGTGCATGTGTGTGTGTGTTTTCAAGTTAAATAAAACTTATCCTGTGTTCAATATTATCTTGAATGCTTGCATGGGAGCTGAAGACCGCTTTACTGTTGCCATAAATACCTAGATAGGAGCTCTATTCTGATGTGTCCCAGGAAGACCCTAATTGAGACAAATTCCAATGTTTCCAGGACAAACCTTAGATGAGGCATTAACCAAAGAAAACTTGTGAGAAATTCTCCAAAAAATAGATCTAGTCTATGGAAAAAGAGAAGTCCAGTTCTGGTCCATGAGTTGTACAATCAAATCTCACTCATCCAAACTCTTCTAGGATGAAACCAGTCTGAATTTGGGAAGCTGAGTAAAATAGTATTATGAAAGAAATCCAATATTATTATTTTCAAGTACATGCAAGTACATTAGACTAAAGTGCTAATGGTAGAAGCTGAGTAGAGGTCTGGAGAGAACTCTCTAATGAATAATCAAGAATTGTTTGTAATCAGCACATTAATTCCTTGTGCCCAGTTGGGTTCTGCTAAGTGCTTGAAATGGTTGTTTCTTGAGTATGTTAAATATTCTCTCCACAAGTTTTATATTGTTCATTTTCTTGGTCTTTTCAGATAGCATAAATGTAATCTTCATTTAAGCCCACATCCAAATGATCACAAATTCTGAATTAATGGCATCCAATTGAATGAGTTTTTTAAGGTATTTATATTATCTTGTCAGAAGATTTTCTGTAAGAGTTCTTGATTTTTGGAAAACTGCCTATGTTGCCTGCCATGCAGACACTTGTTCACTAAGGGACAACGGAGAGAAATAAGGTGGGGGGTGGGGAGAATAAGGAACAAGGGTAATGGAAATAAAGCAGATATATACTTGGCACTTTATATTGACAAGGGCATGACTATCCTTTCAATCACCCATTTTCTCAACTTTATAGCCATCCTGGAATCTTCACTCTCTTCCTCAAATTACAAATCCAATTAGTTGCCAAGAATCATTCTCTCTCTTCTTCTCACTTAAGGGCATTTAGGGCAACACCTTTGATCAGGATCTCATTACTTTCTATTTTAATTTTTACAATAACTTCTTTAAAAAAAATCCTTACCCTCAGACTTATAATAAATACTTTGTATTGGTTCTAAGAGAGAAGAGCAAGTAAGAGGTAGGCAATGGAGGTTAGGTGATTTGTCCAGGGTCACGCCGCTAGAAAGTGTCTGAGGCCAGATTTAAACAGAGGACTTCCCATACCTGGACCTGGCTCTCAATCCACTGTGCCACCTAATTGCCCCCAACAATGGCCTCTTAATTAGACTCCTAACTCCCGTTTTCTGATTCTCTAATCTGTCACCAAACCAGTCACCAAAAATGATTTCCTACAGTAGTCAGATCAAACTTGCTTAGAGTTGGGGCTGCTAATCCATCTATGGGGAAGCAGATGGAGAACCAGTCCTGGAGTCAGATGACTTGGGTTCAAATATGGCCTCAGACTTTTACTAGCAGTTTGACTTAAGGCAAGTGACTTAGCCTTTTTTACCTCAATTTCCTCATTGGTAAGTGAACCAGAAAAAGAAAATGGCAAACCATTACAGTGTCTCTGCCACAAAAACCCCAAATGGAGTCTTGAAGAGTTGGACACTACTGAAAATGACTGAACAACAAAATCCTACTTAAGGATTCCTGTTAGTTTTCATATATTTTATTTTATTATATTTTTATTTTGTTAAATATTTCCCAATTATATTTAAAACTGATTCAAGCCTTTCTTGGGCATGTTGTGGGTCACATAAAGCCCATGGGTCATGTGCTTGATCACATTATTCCCACTATTCAAAAAAGAAATTTGGCTCTCTCTTGCAATTCTTCAACCGGGCATTTAAAGGCTTCCCAAATATGGTTTCAGGTCATCTTTTTAGATGTTTTGATTTTTAGTTTTCCAGCCATAGAGGACAGTTTATACAAAACTATGGAGGTGAGAGACAGAACAAGTATATGGCTTTGCATAACCATCCTCTCTAGCTGGAAAGCATTTCCTTTTCCTTTAAAGTTTCACTCATGGGCATCTTAACTTAGAAATCTTTTCCTGACCTCAGTAAGTGTTTTACTCACCCCCCTCCTCAAATGATCATGTATCTTTCTGTTTCCAGCTTTCTGCCAGACCCTTCAGGTAGAATATATAAGCTCACTGAAAGCTGGATCTGTATTTCATTTCATCTTTTTCTTACCAACACTTTTCTAGTAGAATGTAAGCTCATTGAAGGCAAAACTTGCATTTTATTTTGTCCTTTATTACCAACACCTAAGAGAAAATACTTAGAAAGCCTTTATTAAATGCTTGCTGAGTTTGGATTAAATTGCATTGTATTGATTATGTTTTATGACCACTTTTTAAAAAGCCACAAGTTTTCGTTTTGGTGTGTTCTTGAAATACCATTGGAGAGGAGCATGAGAATCAGTATGATATGGAGAAAAGGTCTCAGTTTGGGGGAGGATGTGATCTTTTCCTGAAGGCACCTAGGGTGCATAGTGTATAGAGAGCTGGGCCCTCAGGTGAAGTGCTTTTACAAGCATTAAAAGGGCTATAACACTGCTAGCTGTAGTCGTTATTTCTGGTTCTTCTATTGAGTAACTGTGCCTTTAGAAAATTTCTTAACCTCTCTGATAACTCAGTTTCCTCATCTGTGAAAACAAGGTCAGGATCAAGAATTTATAAGGTCCCTTCCAGCTTTAGAATTCCATGATTCCATGAAACATAATAATTTTGTGTAGAAGCCTAGATATTATTAGCTCATCTAAGTCATACTGTCTTAACCCAAATGATTCCCAACTTAAAAGTTCAAATGTAATTACAAAGAAATGAGCCTCTCCTGTAACTCCAAGGCATAGGGAAGGCAGCAGCTCCCTCACTTTCCTGAAATACACATTGACAATTAGCAATTACCATCTTCTGGAGACAAGGAAATGATCAGGAAGCCCTGGAGCAGAAGAGAGTCATAAAGTTTCATTGTGCCACTTAACAGACATTTTATCACATGATAAATTAGTCACCTTTTCAGCCACTGTGATAATATATTTTTCTCAAATAATTAGGGATGACTCAAGGCTTGATATGCAGGAAGACTGGACATACTCCCCCAGAAATCACTTATTCAATCAGATTTCAGTTTTTATCATCAGTTCGGGAGTCTAAAGCAGAGCTCTTAACCTGGGGTCTATGAACCCCACTAAGAGGTCCATGTATAGATTTTAAGGAGTCTCTTAATTTAAAGGAGAAAAAAATACTAACTTCTAATTAAAATATATGATTTCCCTCAGTTATTTGTTTTGAGGAGTCCAAAGGTTTCATCACACAGCCAGTGAAGTCTTTAATAATAATAGCTAATATTTCTATAACACATACTTTGTGTCAAGTATTGTGCTAAGAGCTTTACAATAATTATTTTACTAGGTTCTAATAACCCAGAAGGATAGTTTTTATTTCTAGCTCCATTTTATAGATAAGGAAACGAAGGCAAACACAGGCTAAGTGACTTGTCCAACCTCACGTAGGTAGGAAGTATCTGAGATTATATTTGAACTCAGGTCTTTCTGACTATAAGTCCAGCCCTAGGAACCTCATAGCTGCCCCATGACACAGAAAGGACCTCAGAGTCCCTCATTATAGCTTCTATGTGTTTTATAGATAAGGAAGCTAAATCCCAAAGATTATTCAAGATAGTAAATGGCAGAGCTAGGTCTCAAGTCCAGGATGTTGTTTTCAAATACAACATTCCTTCCACTGCACTATGATGAAGTGAAGGTATTAAAAAAAATAAAACTGAATTATTCCCTTGGTTCCCGAAGAATAGACAATTGGAATCAGAAATAAGGCAGCAAACATTATTTTACTATGTGTCAGTTAGGGACACAAATACAAGCAAAAGGAAAGATAGTCCCTGCCCTTAAGAAACTTACATTCTAATAGAGGAAACTAATACATAAATGGCAGCTGAAAATCCAGAGCTAAGATGACATAATGTCATTATACCCTTGAAATTACTTTAAAGGAAATAGGTGGTGTGGTAGATAAAGTATTGGGTTTGGGGTCATTCAGATGACCTGAATTCAAATTCTGCCTCAAATACTTACTAACTCTGGATTTGGGGAGGTCATAATTTATTTTTTTTATTCTTTTTTAAAATTTAATTTAAATTTAAACACAATACTATGTATTGGTTTCAAGGCTGAAGAGTGATAAGGGCGAGGAAATGGGGGTTAATTGACTTGCCCAGGGTCACACAGCTAAAAATTATCGGAGGTCAAATTTGAACCTAGGACCTCCTGTCTTTAGGCCAGGCTCTCAATCCACAGAGCTACCCAGCTACCACCCAGCTGCCCTGCCCCACCCCATCACAATGTCTTTCAGTCTATTTCATCATCTGTCAAAGAGGAAAAATGCTAACATCTACCTCACACAGATAGGGTGAGAATCAGATGAAATTCCATCATCAAGGTATTTTGCATCTCCTAAAGTTCTACAGAAATGCCTGTACCAGTTATTAAAATGAAGCTTCATTAAGGCTACAAATGGCAGATTGGCCATGCAAAATGGCTCAAATGGCTCCCAGTTCTCCCAAATTCTACCAGCAAGAGGTGATTCTAGACTTAATCTGGAGACCTGGGCTCTAGACCAGTTCCTGCTACCTATAAGTTCTTTTTCCTCTTTAGACCTCAGGCTCCTTTTCTGTAAAATGAAGGAGTTGGATTACCAGATGGTACCTTTGGTTCCTTCCAGATCTGTGATTCTATCAGAGACATGGGATCTAGTCTAGGACTCACATTCTATTGGGCTCTGGGAAAGAGAGAAAGTTTGAATAATACCTGACCTTTGGCCCCTTGGAGTTAATGGTCTGGTAGCTTTCCATCTTCCTGATATCACACTGCCCAAACAATTTCCTCCTAAATTTTTATTTTTTTTAAGGAATCAGGAATAGAAGAGTGCAGGATTTCTATTTTCTATTCTTAAACAACCAGGAGCCCTGCTGCCAAAGAGAGCCGATTATCTGAGAGTTTACAGCTGGCTAAATTATTCACAAGTCAATACTTGGTGCTTCAGGGGGCACTGAATTAAAATTGACAGCTGCCTCTGAAGACTAAAAGAGGACTGGAAGAAAGATGTTTCACATTTCTCCAGATAACTATTTCCAGAGAAGAAGGAAATACTGTAACACCTGCCCACTCCCCACCCCAGCAGTGACCTAATTTAGGTTTAGGGCCAGGTTCTGGAATGCCTGTATTAAGTTGAGACCATCCTTCCTCTCAGGGAATTTCAGGCAGGAATGCTTGGTTTAAATTTAAACAATTCCTCATCCCAGCTAGAAGACTTCAGTCTGGGAGACCTTTTGTATCTTCAGGATGACATAAGGATCCTTAATATAGTCAGGGCCTATGGGGAAAAAAAACCAACAATTTAATTTGAGAAGGAATGCCTACTGAAGTAGCTCCAGGACCAGACACACAGAGATTGCCAAAGAAATATAGTTACATATGATTAGCTTCTGCTAATGCCATTTGGAGTTAATATACCATTTGTGCCCTTATTCTCTCTAACAACATCTCTGGCAGATCATAGAATCACATTGTTTTAGAGTGGGAAGGAATCTGAGAGGTCATCTAATCTAATCCATGCTCTATAAAGAGTCCTTGCTATAACATAACAGAAAAGCAGTCATCCAGCCTGTGCTGGAAGTCTTCTAATGAGGGAGAAACCACTTCCTGTGGCAGCCAAATGAACTTATGGATATTAATTTTTAGGAAGTTGTTTTAGGGTTTTTTTGCTTTATTTTTCTCCCTGACATCAAGCTTAAAATTGTCTCTTTGCAGCTTCCACCCATTATTCCCTCTTCTATCCCCGGGGGCCAAACAAAAAAAAATCTAATCCCTCCTTCTCATGACAGCCCTTCAAACAATGACAGCCCTTCAAAATATTCAGGGAAAATAATCATGTCCCCATTCTGTATCATTGTATCCAGGTCAAATACGCTCAGTTCTTTCAACCAATCCCTAATTGAAATTAACCAAAAGCTCCTCACTTTCTTGGTTATCTTATTTAGTATGTCACCCAGGACATCACTATCCTTCAAAAATTGTGGAACTCCCATATACTACAATCTGTAAGATGTCATTTGATCAGGATGGGGCATAGATTATCACCTGTATTCTAGAAAACTAGGTTTTTCCCAATGTACCCCAAGAGCACATTAATTTTCCTTCTAAAATGCTTTCCTTAGACCAAAAACAGAGAAAGAAAACTATAGCCCAATCTCCTTAATGAACATAGATGCAAAAATCTTAAATAAAATACTAACAAAAAAGACTACATCAAGTTATTACATGGATTATTCACTATGACCATGTGGGATTTATACCAGAAATGCAAGGATGTTTTAATATTAGGAAAACCATCCACATAATTGACCATATCAATAATCAAACCAACAGAAATCACATGATTATCTCAATAGATACAGAAAAAGCCTTTGGCAAGATACAACATCCATTCCTATTAAAAACACTAGTAAATATAGGACTAGAAGGGCCATTCCTTAAAATAATAAACAATATGTATTTAAAATCATCAGCAAGTATCATCTGTCATGTTAGGTGCCTTTCCAATAAGATAAAGAGTGAAGCAAGGATACTCATTATCACCTCTATTATTTAATAGTGTACTAGAAATGCTAGCAGTAGTAATTAGAGAAGAAAAAGAAATTGAAGGGATTAAAGTAGGCAACGAGAAAACTAAACCATCACTCTTTGGAGATGACATGATGGCATACTTAAAGAATCCTAGCAAATCAACTAAAAGACTAGTGGAAATAATTAACAACTTTAGTAAAGTTGCAAGGTACAAGATAAACCCACATAAATCATCAGCATTCATATATTTTTTTCAATATAACTCAGTAGTAGGAGTTAGAGAAATTCCATTTAAAATCACCCTAGACAATATAAAATATTTAGGAATCTATTTGCCAAGACAAACAAAGGAGGTATGTGAATACAACTATAAAACACTTTTCATACAATTAAAACTAAATCAAAATAATTGGAAAAACATGAGTTGCTGATGGGTACGATGAGCTAATATAATAAAAATGCCATTCCTACCCAAATTAATTTACTTATTCAGTGTCATAGCTATCAAATTACCAAGAAAATTTTATTGAACTAGAAAAAATTATAACAAAGTTAATTTGGAAAAACAAAAGATCAAGAATATCAAGGAAACTAATGAAAAAATGTGAAGGATGGCTCTAATAGTGGGAAGGGATGGGAAAAATCATGAATCATGTAACCCTGGAAAAATATTCTAAATAAATAAATTTAATAATTAAAAATTAAATAAAATACTTGCCTTCTATCTTAGAATCAATACATTGTATTGGTTATAAGGCAGAAAAACAATAATGACTAGGTAAGGGGGTTAAGTAATTTTCCCAGGGCCACGAAGCTAGGAAATGTCTGAGCCCTAATTTGAATCCAGGACTTGGCTATCAATCACTAGGTCACCTAGCTACCCCCTACATTTGCTTTTTTTGAACACTGCACCCGAGTGCTAATACATATAAAGCTTGTGTTCCACCAAAACCCACAGAACTATATCTTGCCTTACAGAAAAGTAAACCCTTTTACCAAATAGTATAATGGTAAGTGTCAAAAGCCTTGAGTTCAAATTTTAACTGGAGTATATCGTTCTTGACTAGTTGGGTAGCATTGAGAGAGGCATTTAGTTTTAGTTGGGAAGGATTTTAAAAATCATCTAATCCCATCTTATCATTTCATAAATGAGGAAACTAAGGTCCAGTGAGAGGAAGCAACTTGTCCATAGTGAGAAACAAGGGCAGATTCACATTCAGGTCCTTTGACTCCAAAGACATAGCATTCTCCAATGTACCACCTAATCTCACTCAAGCTCCCTGCATCTCAGACTATAGTTTCCTCTACAGAATGAAAATAATGACAATTGCCTTTCCTATGTCAGAGAATTATTGCAAGAAAAGTATTTTGGAATTCATAAAGCAAAATATTAATGTCAACAATAATAAGTTAAGATTTACTGCTCAGGGTCACAGTAAATTGGTAGCAGAGTCAGGACAGGCTATGACATTTGCAGAGACGTTGGCTTAGGAGAAATTTTTTCTCATTCAAGCTCCAGTCAAACCAAATGAAATGAAATTTAATGAGGATAAATGTATCATATTCCACTTGATTTGGGAAAAAAACAGCTTCATTTAGTGCAGCTTGGGAGAGGTCTGTCTGGGCTGAAGTTTGTCTGAAAAAGATCTCGGGGTTTTAGTGGACAGCAAACTTAATATGTGTCAGCAGTGTGATATAATAGCCAATAATGTTAACATGATCTTGAGCAATATTCAAAAATAATAGCTAGTGCCGGGTTAAGATGGCGGCAGAATAAAAAGCAGCTGCTTAACCTCTCCTAACCCACACATACAGGACTCCCCAAGAGGACATAAAAACAAACCCAGACGAACAAAGCCACAACAGGGCTCAGCGTTGAAGGTACGTGGGAATGGGACATTTCCATGCTATGAGGGGGTGAAATAGCTCTCACTAAAATGCGAGCTGAGCAACCTCCTCCCACCACACCACCGATAGGGCCACAGACAGCTCACAGTTCTTTGCAGCTACCTGTGATCACCAGGGCCTGCTTCTGAAAGCACCCAGATTTAAGACCCCAAGAGTCTAAAGAACCAGCCTTTGAACACAGACCTTGAGTGCAGGCACAGATGTAGGCACAGACGCCAGCTCAGACATGGACCCTGAGCTCAGGCTCAGAACTTGGGTGGGCACCCAGTGCAAAGCGGTGCATGACTGTGGAAGCAGTGCCCTGAGACTGCTAAAGGAGCTATAGGCAGAGGAGCAAGCAAGGGAACCACCAGGAGGCTTGACCCTGAGAACAACTAGACTTGAGAGATCAGGAGCCTAGAGAGTGCAGACGAACTGTGGCCACAAGGATAAAGTTGAGAGGGTGCATGGCTCTCTGACTCAGGTGAAAACTACTCCACAGCTCCATAGGCAGAGAGCCTACCTGCCTCACCCAAACTTCTGACTGAGATAGAAATAATAATAATAATGGCAAGCCAGGCACAAGAACCCCAAAAGAGAAAAAGCAAGAAGAAATCTTTAACACTCAACAACATTTACAGATAACAGAGCAAACAGCAGAGAACAAACACATCCAAACCTTCACAAAAAAAAGAAAATTGCTCTTGAAGAGTTCAAATCTGAGATCATGAGAAAGACAGAAGAGATTTGGTGAGAGAAGTGGGAAATAGCTCAAAAGGAAATTAACAGGTTAGAAGACAGAAACTCCCAATTGGAGAAAGATGCCCCAAAATCAAACAAAATGGTAAGCAAATTGGAAAATGGAATTAAACAGCTGGAAAACAGGATAGACCAAACTGAAAAGGAAAATCATAAGATTATAACAGAAAACCAGCCTCTAAAGACCAGAATTGGACATGTAGAAGCCAATGATCTCTCAAGACAGCAAGATCAAATAAAGCAAAGTCAAAAGACTGAAAAAATAGAAGGAAATATGAAATATCTCACTGAGAAATTGACATATTAAAAAAACAGGTCTAGAAGAGACAATTCAAGAATCATTGGTCTTCCAGAAATTAATTAATTAATAGAAATTTGGACTCCATACTAAAAGAAATAATTCAGCAAAACTGCCCTGAAGTTCTACAACGAGAGGGCAATATAGACATTGAAAGGATCCATAGATCACCCTCTACACTTGACCCTGAAAAGACAACCTCCAAGAATATAATAGTCAAATTCAAGAGCTTCAAAGGAAAAGAAAAAAATATTACAAGAAGCCAGAAAGGGACAATTCAGATATATATCAAGGAGCAACAATCAGGATCACACAGGATCTGGCAGTCTCCACACTAAAAGACCACAAGGCTTGGAATATAATATTCAGAAAGGCAAGAGAACTGGGTCTACAACCAAAGTTCACTTACTCATCAAAACTGACTATATAATTCCAGGGGAAAGTTTGGGCATTCAACAAGATAGAAGATTTCCAAGTATTTGCACAGAAAAGACCAGGACTAAATGGAAAGTTCGATATCCAACAACAAAAACCAAGAGAAACATGAAAAAGTAAATAAGAAACAGATGGAAAAGAAAGAAAACTCTTATTTTTAAATTTGCCTCTTTAAGTGCCTTAATAAGATCAAATTATTTGTATTCCTGTATGGAGAAATATTATGTGTAATTTTCAAAAACTTTTCACTATTATAGTAATTAGAAGAATTATTCAAAGGGAGATGTTGGAACACTAAATGGTCTAAGATGAGACAGGGCAGAGAAAAAAAGGGGGGGGTGAATAGTAGATGGCACCAAGAGAACTTGAATGAATAAGACAAATAGGATATTCTATACCACACAAAGAGAGCATGGCAAGGGGAGGGGATGGATACTATTATAAGAAGGAGAGGAAGAGAGCATAAAGAGGTAATATTTAAACCTTACTCTCAGTGGAATTAACCCTGAGAGGGAAGAGTAGCTATATACATTGGGATATAGAATTCTATCTAACCCTACTGAGAAAGTCAGAAGGGATTAACCAAGGGGAGCAGGGGAGTGGAGAGGTCAAAAAAGGGAGGGGAGAAGAAGGAGGAGGGAATTCATTAGGCCTTTAAAAATAAAAAGAGGGGAATAATAAGGAAGGGGGTAGAAAGGGAAGGTAATCAAGGGAGGAGACAAAGGGGACTGGTCTAAAACAAATTGGTTTAAAAGGAAATAGCATAAGAAGAAGGAGTAGAACTAGAAGAAGATACCAAAATGTTGGGGAATACACAACTGATAATTATAACTCTAAATGTGAATGGGATGAACTCACCCATAAAATGGAAGCAAATAGCAGAGTGGATTAGAAACCAACATCCTACCATATGTTGTCTACAAGAAACACATATGAGGCAGGTGGACATACACAGGTATAAGGTCAAGGGCTAGAGCAAAACCTTTTGTGCTTCAAATGAGAAAAAGAAGGCAGGAGTGGTGATTATGATTTCTGACAATGCCAAAGTAAAAATAGATATGATTAAAAGAGACAGGGAAGGTAATCACATCCTGATAAAGGCAGTATAGGCAATGAGGAAATAACAGTACTCAACATGTATGCACCAAATGGTATAGCATCCAAATTCCTAAAGGAGAAACTGGCAGAGCTCCAGAAGGAAATAGATAGTAAAACCATACTAGTGGGAGAGCTAAATATTCCTCTTTCAGATCTAGATAAATTAAACCAAAAAAATAAAATAAAATAAAATAAAATAAAAAGGAGATGAGAGGTGAATGAAATCCTAGAATAATTAGATTTAATAGATATGTGGAGAAAAATAAATAGTGACAAAAAGGAATACACCTTCTGTTCAGCTGCACATGGTACATTCCCAGAGATTGACCATGTAATAGGGCATAGAAACATTGCAAACAAATGCAAAAGAGCAAAAATAATAAATGTAAACTTCTCAGATCATAATGCAATAAATATAATAATTAGTAAGGGTATGTGGACAGGCAAATAAAAAACCAATTGGAAATTAAATAATATGATTCTACAAAACCAGTTAGTTAAAGAAGAAATCATAGAAATAATCAATAATTTCATTGAAGAGAATGACAATGATGAGATATCCTACCAAACTCTGTGGGATACAGCTAAGGCAGTACACAGAGGGAAATTTATATCCTTAAGTGCATGTATTAACAAATTAGAGAGGGCAAAGTTAAATGAACTGAGCATGCAAATTAAAAAACTAGAAAGGGAACAAATTAAATATCCCCAGCAAGAGACCAAATTGGAGATTATAAAAATTAAAGGAGAAATCAATAAAATTGAAAATAAAATGACTATTAAATTAATAAATAAGACTAGAAGCTGGTACTTTGAAAAAACAAACAAAATTGACAAAGTACTAGTCAATCTAATTAAAAAAAGGAAAGAAGAAAACCAAATCATCAGTATCAAAGATGAAAAGGGAAACCTCACCTCTAATGAAGGGGAAATTAAGGCAATCATTAAAAATTATTTTCTGCAATTATATGGCAATAAATATAGCAATCAAAGTGAGATGGATGAATATTTACAAGAATATAAATTGCCTAGATTAACAGTAGAATAAATAGAATACTTAAATAATCCCATATCAGAAAAAGAAATTGAACAAGCCATCAAAGAACTCCCTAAGAAAAAATCCCCAGGACCAGATGGATTCACAAGTGAATTATATCAAACCTTCAAAAACAACTAATCCCAATACTATACAAAATATTTGACATAATTAGCAAAGAAGGAGTTCTACCAAACTCCTTTTCTAATACAAATATGGTACTGATCCCAAAGCAAGGTACATCAAAAACAAAGAAAGAAAACTACAGACCAATCTCCTTAATGAACATAGATGCAAAAATCTTAAACAGAATACTAGCAAAAAGACTTCGGCAAGTAATCATGATGGTTATTCATTATGATCAGGTGGGATTTTATACCAGGAATGCAAGGATGGTTCAACATCAGGAAAACCATTCACATAATTGACCATATCAACAAGCAAACCAACAAAAACCACATGATTATCTTAATAAATGCTGAAAAAACCTTTAACAAAATACAACACCCATTCCTATTGAAAACACTGGAAAGTATAGGAATAAAAGAACCTTTCCTAAAAATAAGAAACAGTATATATCTAAAACAATCAACAAGCATCATATGCAATGGGGATAAATTAGAAGCCTTACCAATAAGATCAGGCTTGAAACAAGCATGCCCATTATCACCTCTATTATTTAACATTGTACTGGAAACTAGCAGTAGCAATTAGAAAAGAAAACGAAATTGAAGGTATCAAAATAGGCAATGAGGAGACTCAGCTCTCACTCTTTGCAGATGATATGATGGTCTACTTAAAAAATCCTAGAGAATCAACTAAAAAGCTAATAGAAATAGTCAACAACTTTAGCAAAGTTGAAGGATACAAAATAAATGCACATAAATCATCAGCATTTCTATATATTTCCAACACATCACAACAGCAAGAGGTAGAAAGAGAAATACCTTTTAAAATCACCCTACACAATATAAAATACTCAGGAATCTATCTACCAAAATAAACACAGAAATTATACAAAAAGAACTAACTTCATAACACTTTCCAAACAATTAAAACTAGATCTAAACAATTGGAAAAACATTAATTGCTCATGGGTAAGATAAGCTAACATAATAAAAATGACCATTCTGCTCAAATTAATTTACTTATTTAGTGCCATACCTATTAAACTACCAAAAAACCTTTTTTACTGAATTAGAAAAAACTATAACAAGGTTCATTTAGAAGAACAAAAGATCAAGAATATGAAAACAATATGGTACTGGCTAAGAGACAGAAGGGAGGATCAGTGGAATAGACATGGGGAAAGTGACATCAGCAAGACAGTGTATGATAAACCCAAAGAGCCCAACTTTGGGGACAAAAATCCACTATTCAACAAAAACTAAATCTCTAATAAATAGAGAAATTCAAATCAAAACAACTCTGAGGTATCACCTCACCCCTAGCAGATTGACTAAAATGATAGAAGGGGAGAGTAATGAATGCTGGAGGGGATGTGGCAAAATTGGGACATTAATGCATTGCTGGTGGAGTTATGAACTGATCCAACCATTCTGGATGGCAATTTGGAACTATGTCCAAAGAGCTCTAAAAGACTGCCTGCCCTGAGATCCAGCCATAGCATTGCTTCTCTTGCACCCCAAAGAGATCATAGATGAACAGACTTGTACAAAAATATTTATAGCTGTGCTTTTTGTGGTGGCAAAAAACTGGAAAAAGAGTGTATGCCCTTTAGTTTGGGAATGGCTGAACAAATTGTGGTATATGCTTGTGATGGAATACTATTGTGCTCAAAGGAATAATAAACTGGAGAAATTCCATGTGAACTGGAAAGACCACTAGGAATTGATGCAGAGTGAAAGGAGCAGAGGCAAAAGAACATTGTACACAGAGACTGATACACTGTGGTAAAACCGAATGTAATGGACTTCTGTACTGGCAGCAATGCAATGACCCAATACAATTCTGAGGGATTATGGAAAGGAACATTACCCACATTCAGAGGAAGAACTGCAGGAGTGGAAACACAGAAGAAAAGCAACTGCTTGAACACATGGGTTGATGCGGACATGGTTGGGGATGTAGACACTAAATGACCACACCAATGCAACTATCAATAATATGTAAATGAGTCTTGACTGACCATACAGGTTAAAACCAGTGGAAATTCGTGTTGGATATGGGGGGAGGGTTTGAAAGGGGGTGAAGGGGAAAGGAAAAACAGGAATCATGTAACCATGGAAAGTTTTTCTAAAAAAATAAAATATTTAAATCTGAAAAAAAATAATAGCTAGCACTTAGCATTTCTAAGGTTGCACAATGCCTTACAAACACCTCATTTAATCTTCACAATAATCCTAGTGTTCGATGGTATTATTATCCCTATTTTGCAGTTAAGGAAATTGAATTAGAGGTTAAGTGACTTGTACAGGGTCACACATTCAGTATCTTAAACCAAACTTGAATTTATATCTTTTCTGACTCTACATCCAGCAGTCTCTCCACTCTACCACCTAATGGCCATCCTGGAATCAGAAGATGACCCGAGTTCCTCTCTGTAAAATACGGATGAAGAATAGCTTTAAAAACCAAGCTGAGGAGTTTAATTTTTATTCTGGAGGTGTACTAGGGAGTCAGTGGATTTACAGAATGGAAGAGGGAAGGTCTGACTTAGTCAGATTTACAATTTAGGAAGATTACCTTAATAGCTGATTGGAAAATGGACTGGAGTGGGGAGGGGGGAAGGAGAGAGAGACTTGAGACAAGAAGTCCAACCAGAAAGCTATTCAAAGAATTAGGTGAAGAAAGTCTACTCCAGAGTTGTGGCCATGTGTGAGGAGAGAAGGAGGAATATATGAGAAATACTGGAAATGCAGAATCAATGGGACCTGGCAACAGATTGGAAGGGGAATATTGCAGGTGAGAGACAATGAAGGATTAAAGATTACATTTGGGTGCTTGTTTGCCTGAAATAGGGAATTTAGGAAAAGGGGAGGATTTGAAGTTTGGATAATTAATTCAGTTTTGGGGCATAATTAATTTAAGTTGTCTATGGTAAATCCAGTTTGAGGTATCCAAAAGGCAATTGGAGATACACGACTGTAAGTCAAAAGAGAGGTGAGGGCTGGATAAATTCATCTAAGAGTCATCTACCTAGTGATGGAGGAAAGGATTTGGCTGAGGAAGGAAGAGATTTGAAATGAATATGATAGTAAGGTATAGATAGTAATGATAATAGAGTACTAGTAATAATAATCATAATAATACCATACATTTGTAATTTTAAAAATGTTCCTAGAATAGTTTTCTTCCCAAGTAAACAACAAGAATTTATTCTATGCTTACAAGGTTCTAGGAAATGCCTCATTGTTGTGGGATAGGCATACAATCAGAGAAGATAAAATTCCTGTACTCAAGAAACTTACATTCTAATGGGAGAAGGAAAAACAAAAGGAAGCTGGAATATGTGGATGGCAGTAGGGAAGGATTGGAGAAAATGGTGGAGAAAATCAAGAGAGTCCAAAGTGGAGCCTGGAGAGGAATGAATACATGACTAATCTGGGAACTTGCCTTAATATAGAGATCTGGGAACCAAGCAGTCAAAGGAAGGAGCAACAATAATAAAGTCAACTTCCAATGTGAGAGGGTCAAGGGCAGAGTAAACTTCCAGAATGAGACCAGTGGAGCATGGTAACGAAAGCCTGAAGATTCAGGAATAGAGCTTAGAGAGAAATGAAGGAGAGATGAGCACACTGTCACCACACAGTTCAAAGACCTCTTTCCAAAACCAAGGCTGCTTTCTCAAATCAGTCATTCCATCTTATTAGATAGCATATGACAGACTCCAAACTATTCTCCACAACCTACCTAGGTTGCACCTAGAAAATACCATGTCACAAGAAGCTCTGGGGAAAGAACTGGGATGATCCAGGCCTGTGTAGGATAATTCAGTTGAATTGCTTGTCCACAGGTTTCACAGAAAGTAAAACAAAGGCAGGTGCCCAACCTGGCTCATCAGTCTTCATCTTGCCTCATTCATAGGAAATGCTGACTTTGAATCATTTGACTCCATCTTCTCCCAGGGATGAAATGTTAACTGCCATTCCTCTATTACCATTCTGCTCTTTTTATGCCATTTCCTTCTCTTAGAGGTTAATGAGCTAATTAGAATTATGGAAATGCCCTCAAAGGTCATTTCTGAAAGGTCATTAAGGAAGAGACTCCTCCATCACCCAATTGGGACTTTTTAAATTGTGTTTTCCCAAGAAAAGGGCATGATACAGGGGGGAAAAAAGGAGCATAGTATCATGGAAAGAATGCTGGTTTTGGGATCAGAGGACCTGGGTTCAAATTCCAGCACTGCGATTTAGAATTCTATGGTTTTGTACAAACTGTAACTCCTCAATTTCATCATCTATACAATGAGGAGGTTGAACCACATGATTTCTCTCTCTCTCTCTCTCTCTCTCTCTCTCTCTCTCTCTCTCTCTCTCTCTCTCTCTTTCTCTCTATTTCGAAGTCTCTGTATTTCAAAATAATCATTTCTAGGATGTCAATGTTTTTATTAAATTACCATCCACTGCTCAGCAAAGAGGGAATTGGTATCAGGACAAGTTTTGACATTGTATGAAACACAGGCTTTGGAGACAGTTTTCTCTCATTCAGACGAGTCAAACTTAGTGGAAGAAGAGTTTGTGTGAAACAGCAGAGTGTTAGTATTGATGTTAGGAAGACATGAGTTCAGATTAGATTTCAGATGCTTACTAAGGGTCCAACTCTGTACTTAATCTTTCTGACCCTCAGGGTTCTAATTTGTAAAATGGGAATGAGTCCCTATCTCATATGATTATTGTGAGCATCCAATAAGATAAAGTATATGAAGGACTATGCAACCTTAAAATGATCTATAAATATGAATTATTTTTGCCTCAATCTCATATTGCTCAATGGAATTCCAATAGAAACAATACAGGACAAGTTATTATCCTATTATTATTCTTTCATATTTAATATTCTTTGGAGTATTTCATAGAGAAATAAAACAATTGTCTTTTATAGTTGAATAAAATTATTAGGATATGTTATCATTATTATTATTATTATAGGCAAAGATGTTTAATTTCAATATTAACTGAATTAAATATATTCTAGAGCAGGAGTTCTTAATCAAATGAGTCAACACATGTAAAGCACTTTGCAAACCTAAAAGCATTATGTGAATGTTAATTATTATTATTAATAAATGGTAATATGTTAAAAATATGAAATTATATGATCACAATATATGATTATTATTAATACAATTGCATTTTGTGTTACAGACCCTTTGGAAGTCTAGTAAAATCTATAGACCTCATCAAAATAATTACTTGGGATTTTTTTGTTGTTTTTACTTTGGCTTTTGTTTTTGTGTTTTTGAGACTCAGTCTCCCTATCTCCCCCAGGCTGGATGTACAGTAGCCACTCTTGGGTCTGGTCCCACTGGTGATCAGCATTTAACTTTCCCTATTTCCAACTGATTTGGTTTCCCACCTCCTTAGGCAGTGTTGGGGCTGGATGCTCTTTGGGGATGTACCATATTGGTGTAAAAATTAGCTCAGCCACCTCAATGGCCTAGTTCCATTGAAGTACAGAACTCCCCAGCTCATTATTCACTAACATCTTCCTCCCAAAGAGCAGGAGATTACATGCCTATATCACCATGCCTGACAGAATAATAGTTTTAAGTCATTGAAGGAAATGCTGAGTTTCGAACAGAAGTCAATGAAAATAAATATATAATATGAATATAAAGTGAAAATAAAAATATGATATTTTCCCATCCAACTTCATGGGGCCCCTGGAACCTACCCACTGACTTTTTTTTAAACCCTTGTACTTCGGTGTATTGTCTCATAGGTGGAAGAGTGGTAAGGGTGGGCAATGGGGGTCAAGTGACTTGCCCAGGGTCACACAGCTGGGAAATGGCTGAGGCCAGGTTTGAACCTAGGACCTCCTATCTCTAGGCCTGACTCTCACTCCACTGAGCTACCCAGCTGCCCCTGCCCACTGACTTTTTGGAGATCTCTAGAACCCAAGTTTAGGACTCATGTTCTCGAGAAAATGGAGAGACCAAACTCAGAGTACATGGAACCAAAACCCCTCTTCCCCCAATCCCTATTGAAAATAACAGACACCACCCCACCAGCCCCTATCCTACCAAAACCTGTCTGAACACAAGGAATGCCCTGTCATAATTGGACAAATGACCTCTTGCATGGATGACCATAAGGTCTGAGAACTTCCCACTCCTAGAGACAGAGGTTCCATGCCCACTCAGGATCATCCAATGAGGTTGGTCCAGGTTGCCCACCTGAACCAATAGAGGCAATCCAGATTACCTCATCCCTGAAAACCACTCTATAAAAGGCTATACCCATCTCCATTCAACCATCTCTCTTGGTGCTGATCTCTCCCTTCCCCACCCCTTGCCATTCCTCCCCCAGGGGACTTCTCAGCCACCTCTCCTGGCATTAGGCTTCTCTCTCCTTTGCTGCCCTTTCTCCCCATTTCCCCTTGCCTTCCTTACCTCCATTCCCCCTCCCTTCCTTGCCTACAATAAAACTTTTGCTAAACTACCACATTCTCATCTCATTAGTCACAGGTTGGGCCCTCATCAGTAAGGACTGACACAAACCTCTATACAGATGTCCATATTACAACCTCTCCCCTCCAAAGGTTTCTTTTAGTGCATAAATATTATCTCTGAGAAAAAGTAAAAGAGTAAAAATTTGTTAGTTTGAAAACAGTGAGTAATTTGCTGTCACCTAGACAATGAAGATATTCTGTGAGAAGCTGTTTTCATCCCTATAAATGAAACCCACAAACTACAATAAAAGACTAAAGTTAGTTAGAAGGCCAAATATCATATTAAACGTACAATTAGCTGGCAGATTTTCCATTCCTAGATGTATCTGACTAACAAAAAACTTCCAAAGGCTTACCCACTTAGTGAAATGTGGAAAATCTTGAGGTTGTCTGTCCTACTTTCAAAAAAAGAGGAAACAACAGAAAGTAGTGGAAGCAAATTTGGATATGATATTGGAAGACCTGAATTTGAATTCTCCCTTGGCAACTTATGATCAGTGTGACCTTTGATTAATTTGTTTGGCTTATCTGAGCCTCATTTTTTTCATCTGTAAAGAGAGGATAAAAGTACTTCACCTGCTTCAGAGTGGTCTTGTAGTAAAACAACATTGTAAACTTTAGAGCATTAGAGAAATGTGAACTCTCATTTCCCATCTTGACCCAACTGTATCTGCCCATCTTCATGAGTGTCAGGATGGTGTGGTAGTGGATAGCCCAGGATAAACAAGAATTAGATGATGAGGATGTCAAGAAACACCCCCTCAATGAGGTAGATACCAAAAAAAGGGAGGCGGCATTCAGCCTATGTAGCCTATGGCAGTATTTTCCATGCTGGAGCTTTGAAATATCTGGCATGGTATATTGAAGTTGGAGAACCATTATATTATGAGCTCCTTGATAGCAAGAATGGGTTTTGTTTTTGTGTTTTGTTGTGGAAGAATGTGTGGAGGTGGGGAGGGGGTGTTGTGTTTTGTTTTTTGCTTCTCTTTACCTTCTTTCTTCTCTTTGCTTTCTCTTTATGCCGGTACTGATCCATAATAAGCATTTACAAAATACTACTTGACCAACTGAGAGCTGGATGCTGTCAATACTCTAGGCAGTGATGGTGAACCTCTTAGAGGGGCAGGCGATGTCCTCAGGCATGTGTAGAGATGGAGAAGAGAGTAGCCTAGTCCCACATCCCTCTGGCTTCCTAGTAATGAACTCTGGTGAACTCTGTGCTGGAGCAATGGTGAGTGTGGCCACAGAGAGGGCTCTGATTGCCCCCTCCAGCACACATGCTGTAGGTTCACCATCACAGCTCTAGGATCTCTTCTAATTTAAGAATTTGACAATTCTCTTCCTCCTTGTTATTTTTAGGTTCTCTAATGGATGGAAGAGGCAATATTCTTCAGAATAAAAGTCCACATAACCTTGATCACCTTGGTAGGATTATGAGACCATAAATTATCTGAATGATCAAGTTTATATACCCATCCCCCATTGCTACCACCAGGACATCCTTGAGCTAATTCTGGAAAAAGTCATGCAGCCGGAGTTCATTTATCACATTTTCCAACTACTCGCTTTGCTGTACTATATTCACCATCATGCCTATAATCGATTGGGTTTCAACTGTATCTTTCTTAATTAGATGGGAACCTAAAGGTAGAAATGTGAATGAAAGCTGGCTTTTGTTTTAAGGTTCTCTTTTCTACCATCAAAGAGACAACTATCTTTCTGAATAGCAATTAGTCTGCAATATCTGAGCAAAGGTCTGACTTTCATATTAATGACTTGAAGTATTTGCAGGTGTTCTTATTCCTGCAATTTGCTAATACTTTTTTCATAGTGTTCACACATGGACACTCTGATAGAGCAATGATTCCATCAATGTGAATGTACATGAAAGTACATTCATCACAACTCCTTCAACTAGAATGTTCTCCCATTGGTCTCTGCCTTCTGTAGTCCTACCCATCTTCCAAGAACCAGATCAAATGCATCTTCTTTATGCAACCATCCCTAATCAAACACTTAACAAGTGGTCTCTTTCTCCTCAAATTCCTGCTATATCACCTCCATGCTTGCTATGTTTGTGGGCTTCAAAAAAAACTATTATTGACCTCACAGTATCACACAGTTTGGGAGCTGAAAGGGATTTCTGTGACCATCTAACTCAAAAAGAAATTCCTGCTATAACACACCCATTCTTTCCTTTAAGACTTCCAAGGAGAAATAAGCCACTACTGCTCAAGGCAGCCATTTTAGATAGTTCTAAGTGTTAATACTCTTTTTATCTTGACATCAAGGCTAAATTTACCACTTTGCAACTGCCAGCTATTGACCCATTTCTGCAGTAGGGTGTATGTTGTGACCCTATCGAGATGGAGGGGCATTCAGCATCAGCTAAGGATTCATAGGTGTAAGATGGTTAAAAAGTATGCAGGATTTTATATTCAGACCATGCTCATTCATGATTTCAGAGTAGGTGGCACGTTCAGGGAGCCCTCCCTTTCCCTAGCCTGCTGAATTATCATGTCTTCTAGCATCCATGCTATTCATTCACCCTGGATTCCTTGGGTAGTCAGCTATATCTATCTCTAAATCTAAATCTATATTGGAATTGTATGCAAAAAGATATAGAATATATATATATATATATATATATATA
>NC_058130.1:46832772-46851298 GCF_016433145.1 Gracilinanus agilis
GTGCCCCATAGAAAAGTAGAAGGGTAACAAACAGACTGGTGGAGAGGGAAGCAATACTAGGGAGGGTGGCATAGGTTAAAAAAAACCCTAAAGAACAATAAGAGGGGAATAAGAAGGAAGGGGGGAGAAAGGGAAGTACACTAAGGGAGGGGATTAGGGGACCTGATTTAAAATAAAGCACTGGTATAGAAGGAAATAGTGAAAGAAGAAAGGGCAGGACAAGGAGAGGGAATCAAAACGTCTGGGAATACACAGTTGATAATTATAATTTCGAGTGTGAATGGGATGAACTCACCCATAAAATGGAAGCAAATAGCAGAGTGGATTAGAAACCAAAATCCTATCATATCTTATCTACAAGAAACAAAATAAATGCACATAAATCATCAGCATTTCTATATATTTCCAACACATCTCAGCAACAAGAGTTAGAAAGAGAAATACCATTTAAAATCACCTTACAAAATGTAAAATACTTAGGAATCTATATACCAAAACAAACACAGGAATTATACAAACACAACTACAAAACACTTTCCAAACAATTAAAATTAGATCTAAACTATTCAAAAAACTCTCTCTCTCTCTCTCTCTCTCTCTCTCTCTCTCTCTCTCTCTCTCTCTCTCTCTGTGTGTGTGTGTGTGTGTGTGTGTGTAAATTTCCTTTTTGAATCAATTTGCATGTGAATAAAGCTGAAGCATTACTGCCCCCATTTTCCCCCTCATTGTAAAGGCTCTTGCTTGTNTCTCTCTCTCTCTCTCTCTCTCTCTCTCCCTGTGTGTGTGTGTGTGTAAATTTCCTTTTTGAATCAATTTGCATGTGAATAAGGCTGAAGCATTACTGCCCCCATTTCCCCCCTCATTTTAAAGGCTCTTGTTTGTGCACTTCTTTCATGTCAGATACTTTTCCCCATTCTTCTTCTTCTTTCCATCTCAGGCCATTGAGCCACATAGATGCCCTCTAATCCAGTAATTCTTGAATTATCTCACCTTGATTGCTTTTCCAGGTTAGT
This sequence comes from Gracilinanus agilis, assembly GCF_016433145.1. Classification (NCBI taxonomy): domain Eukaryota; kingdom Metazoa; phylum Chordata; class Mammalia; order Didelphimorphia; family Didelphidae; genus Gracilinanus; species Gracilinanus agilis. Next base: position 46,833,786 of record NC_058130.1, read on the forward strand.
TTGTTTTTCTAATGTGTATTTTATTTTTTTTCTATTTTTCATTCTTTTTATTTTTTAATTTATTGTTTCTCCATGTCTCCTGTAGTCACTAGGGCAATTATTTTCTCCAGTGAGCTTTTACATCTCTTTTTCCAATAGTCAAATTATGTTTTCAAGGTATTTTCTTCAGTATTTTTGGTGCCTCTTTTACCAAGCTGTTACTTTTTTTTCATTTTCCTTTACTTTCATTTCTTCACCTAATTCTTCCTCTACCACTCATATTTTATCTTTGAAAATCACTTTTGTGAATTCCAAAAATTCTTGTTGGACTTGTGTCTAATTCAAATTTTTTCTTTGAGGTTTTGGTTGTTTTGATTTCCCTATTTTCTTGGTCTTCTCTGTCTCCATAATGAGTTTTTGTTTGTTATTTTTTTATTGTTTGCTTATTTTACCACTGCGTTTCTTGATTTTGATTTTTAAAGTTGGGCTCTATCCCAAGAAAGGGGGAGGAGGATGGATAAATTAAGCTTTAGGGTTTTTTTCCCACTACTTTTTTTAGTGATAGGTTTGAAAGTTTGTAAAATTTTGGTGATTTCAAGGTGCTGTGATCTGGGGACGGGAGTGTTTGCTGATTTCTTGGTCTCCATTCTGTTCTTTACCCAAGTAAGGCCTCTGATCCCTTAGGATTATAATAAATACTTCTTCTCAATACCCCTGCTCCCTCTTAACTTAAAATGATCTCCTCCAGTCTTGAACTATGACTGCGAAATATGTATTAGCAATGGAGTTGCCAAAGAGTTTCTGGTGTTACATCCAGTCAACAGGGTCTGTAGTAATCTCTTTCTGACTAGTTACCAGTTACTTTTAATGTCTCTGACTTGAGAGCTCACAGAGCTGATACTAATTCTGTTACTACCACCTAGTTCCACTACTGGTATTTCATCCATATGGGCTCTGGGCCAGTTTCCATTCTCATGTCACAGGATTCTCTTTCTGACCTCATAACTTGTCTTTAGCTGAAGAACATCTCACCCTGACCTTTTTTTTGGCTCTACCACTCTAATATTTTATTTGAGACATTATTTTAAAATTGTTTGGAAAGGAATGTTGTAAGAACTTGGCTGAGTATTTTCTCTAATCTGCCCCTAGAAGTGTTTCCCCACACATTTTTCGAATTAATATTACATACATGCCAATGCAAATGGATGGATTTGCAAGGATGGACTATGTATTTCTGTTTATAAGTCTTATCACAAAACTTAATGTTCAGTGAAAAATGTTATCTTCTTTTTGCCATTAGTGTTGATTAGGAAGTTAAACTTGAATTATAATTTGGAATTTCACAAAGTTTATACATCACTGCAGGGGACTCAAGCACAAGTAAAACTTTCATGTGCTGACACTTCTAATTAAGCCTTAAGGGCCCACTTCAACTAACAAATAATTAGCCTTCAGGACATAAGCAAAATTCTTTAGTTTGCTATGTGTGGATAAGAGTTCACACTTGCTCTTTAACTCTGAATATTCACTCTTGGAGATCCCAAAGCTATAGGTCATTTTCAAAATTATGCAAGATTCAGTTTTAAAGCTTTCCTAATGGTGGGTGGAGCCAAATTCTAAACTATAATCTTGTCATTCTGCCAGTGTCTGTCCCAATTAGACCATAAAGGAAGCCATATTATAGTCTATAAAGAGATATTGATGAAAAGTATCCAAAAATGTTCTGACTGCAATTTTACCTAAAAAATGTGATAAGGTTCCATACCCTTAGGCATCTCCCCCAAAAGACAATCTACTAATCTAACAGAATTTGTTACTTGAGATATTCCATTCAGTAAAACAAAGTACAAATAGCGCCAATGTTCTCTAATTTTATGTCAATCAGTATTCTACTTTAAATGAATAGATATTAATGTGACCATTTGCCAAATACTTCTGAGGTTTTCTCTAGCTCCATGAGCTAGATTCATAATGTTGGTAAAAAAAAAATCTGAAACAACTACCTTGTTTACCTGAAAAAAATAAAGATTTTCTTTAGCATCTTATGGATCTGTACTGAGAAAAAGAAACAATTCTGCTTTCAAAGATCCCTATAATTAAAATCTAATCTCTATTAGATATAATAGCTAGCATTTACATAATACTTTAAAGTTTACAAAGTGCTTTATATAAGTAATCTTATATGAAATTTGCAACATCACTTTTAGTCAGATGCTACTTTCTTACCATTTTTCAGTCATGTCTGACTGACATCATTTGGGGTTTTCTTGGCAAAGATACCGGAGTGGTTTGCCATTTGCTTCTCCAGCTCATTTTATAGATAAGGAAACTGAGGCAAATAGGGTTAAGTGACTTGTCTATGGTCACACAACTAATATTTGAGTCTAGATTTGAATAGACTTAGTACTCTCTCCACTGCCTAACCTAACTGCTCCAGGTGCTATTATAACTGCCATTTTATAGCTAAATCAAATGAGTTTGAGAGGTTATGAGATTTGTTCTAGTTCACAATTAGTAAGTATTTGAAAGAAGATTTGAACTCAGGTCTTCCTACTCTACTCAAGCCACTTTACTACCTAGCTAAATTCAAAGAATTGATACATAGGTAGATAGGTAATGAAATAAAAGTGAGCGTTTGGGGGATGGAATTGGATGTTATTTAGGCCAGTATAGAAGAGTAACTTGGTTTTGAGAAGGCCAGTGGCAGCAGAACCAGACACTGAGATGACACACATACCTCCACTAAGATGTTATACAAAAGTTCTTTAATTTTTAACCAGGGAAAGGTAAGAAGGTAGTTGAACAAACTTAAGCTGAAGGTTTCTATCTAAACCCCACAAGATCTAAATGTCCTGTCACCTAGTCTTTGTGGATTTAGCTACACTGAGCTCACCTATATATCTAAGGACCCAGACCCTAATATAAATATCCTACACCAACCGAAAACAACCCCCTTTTGGTGGTAGTGGAGGCAGTTAGGCAGCTAGGCAGGACAGGGCCCAAGGAGAGGTTTTGGATCCGAAAGGACCCAAACCAAATTCTCACAGAAAGATGACTCAGCTCTACAGGATCACACAGGAAGCTCAGTAGATGTTTCAATCAAGTAACAAGGAAGCAGGTAGGATGGAGAAGTCCAGATATAACACAGCCAGCAAAATCAGGTAGCCAGTTCTTCTCCAGGTAAACACTAGAGAGAGAGAGAAATAAGCACTAGGCCAAGTGACTCTCCCCAATAGAATTCTAGAATTCCTTACTCTGCTTTCCTATGCCTCTGCCCTCTGCACACACACTTAACTTCACTTATAACAGTAAGTAGATAATAGGTAGATAGATATGTAGATCCATAGATGCACAGAGTTAGATAGATAGATAGATAGATAGATAGATAGATAGATAGATAGATAGATAGATAGATAGATAGTAGATGGATGGATGGATAGATAGGATAGATAGATAAACAGACAGATAGATAGATAGATAGATAGATAGATAGATAGATAGATAGATAGATGGATATTTATTAATAATTAAACCTACAGGGAGAATGTAGTCATTGGGGGAGGAGGGAGAAGAATGGTACCTGAAAGGCTGAGGCTAAAGAAAGGAAGCAGAGGGCTTGCTATACTTGGGGAATTCTTTTTTCATGGTGCCATAAAGCCACACTCTTGAGCCCAATTAGCCTCTCTGAGGCAAATTGCATCAGTGACTGGCACTCTAACAATCAGACCAGCTCAGATCAGTTTCCTGGTTCCTTATTACTACTCATCAGCAAGCTAACATCCTTCCCACATTTCCATCATCCCCCAAATTTTCAAACAATTCCAAGAATACAAGCACAAATTGTCTTTAAGTCATATCTCTTGAAACACACAGATCCATACAAGAATACAGCTGTGAAAGGAATCCCTAAAACTGAATTCCTAGAATTCCTGTAAGTACAAGGTCCTTTCTAAGTGTTCTGGCCATGGAATCACCAAGGGTCACTGCACTGCAAGAACATTTTTCCACTCATCAGATCACCAGCATCAGTGGAATCTTTGACATGGGCAAATATGCCCCAGGCTAAGTTCCTTTCAATAGGCACAGGAGCTCCTGAAGGCTGGTTTCCAGCTGTAAGGAATACATGGTTACTCTCCCTTCTCCACATGCTCTCATACTCCCTCCCCCTCAGCCCTCTGCTGTCCTGGCATCTCCGCTGACCGTAATTGCATGGTAGGCATGACTTTAGGAGAATACATGTGAGTTTGTTTACTTCTGCTGGGTATCTGTGCTCTGTAGCCTCAGGGCACTTTCCTATTGTCAGTTATAGAAAATATAGGCTGCTGATAATGGGCACAACCCAGTATTATTTGGAGTTGTTTCAAATTCATTGCTGTCTCTTCTCCAGCTGCCTAGTTCCAACTAATCCTTGGAGACAGAGCACCTCACCCACTTCTAGAGACATCCCAGTCCAATAGGAACCTCATATGCTTCCTCCTAAAGTGGGATTCATGACGTTCTACATCATAGTCCCACTGACTTCCAAAATAACTTTAACCATTACTTCCTCTCTCTGATCCTCAAATCCTTATGTAGACAGTGAGAGGGTTTGGGCTAATAGCCTCCTAGGAATACTGTGAATTAGTGTTTTATGATTATGTTCATGTATTTAAATCATGAATTTCAGTTTACCATGTATGAAGTGCCTACTATGGACTTAAGATTCTTGTTGTTTATTCATTTTTCAGTTATATCTAATTCTTTGGAACCCCATTTGGAGTTTTCTTGGTAAAGATACAAGAGTGATTTGCCACTTCCTTCTCCAGCTTATTTTACAGATGAGGGAACTGAGGCAGAGTTAAGCAACTTGATTAAGGTCACACAGCCTATAGGTGTTTTAGGTTAGATTTGAACTCAGGAAGATGAGTCTTCCTGACTCCAGGCCTAGCATCCTATTCCCTGGGCCACCTAGCTGCCCTTTCTTTAAAGATAGGAGTTCAAATGTTGCATCTGAGGATTATTATCTCTGTGAATTTGGGAAAATTGATTAACCTTATAGGATCATTGCCTGAGAATTGGGACCTAAGAAGCAATTAATCCAACTCCTTTATCTTACAGATGAGATCACTAAAGCCTAGATACCTTAAATTACATAGGAATGAGCCATAATACCAAGAGCAACTAGGTGGTACAATGGATAAAGCACCAGGCCTGGACTCAGGAAGGGCTGAATTCAAATCTAGCCTCAAATACCTACAGACTGTGTGGCCCTAAGAAAGTCACTTGTCCCTATTTGCCTTAGTTTCCTCACCTGTAAAAATGAATTAGAAAAGGAATTGGTAAGCCACACTCTATTATTTTTGCCAAGAAAACCCCAAATAGAGTCACAAAGAGTCAGAAATGACTGAAATGACCAAACAACAAAAACTACCATTCCAAATCCAAAACTCTGTCCAATGTATAGTTCTCCTTTCCCTTCCAAAAAAAAAAAAAATAGAATGCTTCACAAATGTGAGTGTGATCCTTGGAATCCATACTCATCTTTTTTCAATTATTCCAGTTTTCACTTAAGTGCTGCTAATGTGAATACAACCTGGGCAGTCCTTTTGGAATCTGTGAAGTGAAGGAGTTGGAATCCAGGGTATCCAAAGTCCCTTCTAGCTCTAGACCTATGAGTGTATGACTCTGAGTTCAAGTTCAAAAATGACATTTTTATTTTACCAAGCCCTATGCCTTATTTGGACCTGTAGGCCCCCCTTGCTAATTTATTGATTCATTGATCAAATATGCTAGTCACATATTTCTAGAAATAGTTTCCTAGAGGGCAAGAGCATACCTGTTTTCCTTGCTTTGAGTCTGGGAGCCAGAGATGATGTTGTAGCTGATTTTATTTGCTATGGAACAAGTGCTCTTTTGATAGGAAGCCACTAGCAACAAAGATGGCTGCGTATCTTATTCATTCATTTTCCTTGTGTAGTAGTCATCTACATGGCAATATATTTATCCTAAACAATTAATAAAGATGATCCCAAAAAACGAAGTTTGGTGTCATGGTGTAACCTTTTCCTCCAGAATGGAATCTGAACCCAAGTCTTCTTTGCTTCAGTGAATTCTCCCTATTCATTATGCCAAGCTACTTCCCATGCTGCCTTTCTTCAAAGTGAAACAAAAAGACAGGTGAATTGTGCTCTATTTCTGATGACAATTTGTGGATCATATCCTTACCAGTATCTCCTGAAATGATGCAAATAGTGAAATGTTCGCATTTGCAATAATATTTCTAACTTGTACTATGTCACCTAACAATATTTCCTAAAAAGAGATTTGAAAAAATGTGTCTTTTCTACCTATTAATAGTAGTTTTACTTTATTTTTTAAAATTACTATCCAATGAAGTTCCATATTGAATTCATTTCTACATTCAATGCAGAGAGTATAGGTTTGCTAAATTTGTGGAAATGCCCTTCACCCAACTAGCAGTACAAAGAGAATTACTTTCCCTTAAGGCATTAATTATCACTGTTACTTGACTTTTCTCTTCTGCTCTTTACATTATCTAGTGTTTCATCTGTTTTTCTTTGATGGGGAGCAAGTGCCCTATGAATAGACTTTGGGGTGGGGGGAGTCTCTAACAACAAAACTGACTGCCATGAACTATACTTATTTAGAAAACTTCATTTCCATCTCAACCAGATTTTGATGATTGGCTGCAAAATTGCTATGCCTCTAGGCTGCTCAGGATTTAAAATCAAAAGTTAATTCAACTGAGAAAGAAGGGGCTGAGAGATAGTGATCAGAATTTGGACCAAAATGTTGTTGCCTGAATAGAAACACTGATCATCTTTCTTGAAAACAAGTAGTGGCCATACCATGGCTGGATTTGTACCCCAAAGAGATAATAAGGAAAAATATATATAGAAAAATATTTATAGCTATGCTCTTTGTGGTGGCAAAAAACTGGAAAATGTGGAAAGTTCCCCATCCACTTGGTAATGACTGAACAAATTGTGGTATCTGATGGAAGATGGAATACTATTATGCTGGAGGATTTCCATGTGAACTGGAAAGACTTCCAGGAATTGAAGCAGAGTGAAATGAGCAGAACCAGAAGAACATTGGATACGCTGTGGCAAAATCAAATGTAAGAGACTTTTCTACTAGTAGCAATGCAATGATCCAGGAAAATCCAGAGGAACTTATGAGAAAGGACACTATCCACATCCAGAGAAAGAACTATGGGAGTAGAAATGTAGAAGAAAAACATGATTGATCACATAGTTCCTAGGGGATATGATTTGGGTTTTGGTGTTAAAAAAATCACTCTATTGCAAATATGATTAATATGGAAATAGGTTTTGAACAATGATATATGTATAACCCTGTGGAACTGCTTATCAACTCCAGGATTGGAGAGGGAAGAGGGGTGGGAAAAATCATGAATCATGTAACCTTGGAAAAATATTCTCAAAAAATAAATAATTTTTTAAAAGTATTAGTTCAGTAACTTTGGACCATGTATACTGATTCCAAAGGGCCTTATGTAAATGGAAATTTAAGTTGTGTCCTTAAAGAGTTTGCATATGTTTGCTCTTTACCAGATATCCTTGGTCCTCATTTTTGTTTTAGCTTTGCTTAAGAGAAAAAACAATCATGAATGTTTTTAAGTGAATGCTATGTCTTTCACAATGAAACATATGATTATGGGATCATAGATTGAAAGCTAGAAGAGAACTTAAAGGTTCTGTCCAAATTGACTATTGATATTCCATGATATTCAGTTTCAGAGTATCTAGTATCAAAGATATCAAAATTAAATGGGGGTGGGGGAAGGTCATTCTATATAACTAGTTCAAAAGAGATGGCCTCCCTGATCTTTCTTTTTCTTTTTGACAGACATTCTATTTTACCAATTACATGTAGTAATTTTCCACAGTTTTCTAAAAATTTTTGATCCAAATTGTTTCCCTCCTTCTCTTCCCTCCCCCTTCCTAGAGAAATAAACAATTCGATCTGGGTTATACATGTATTAATAGGCAAAACATATTTCTATATTGTTCTTTTTTGTAAGAAAATAAACATATAAAAACAAAACCCAAAAGTAAAAATTTAAAAAATGAAGTAAAAAATATTCTTTGATCTACATCCCAACTCCAACAGTTCTTTCTCTGGAGGTGGATGGCATTCTTTGTCAAAAGTCCTTTGTAATTGTCCTGGATCATTGTATTGCTGAGAGTAGCTAAGTCTTTCAAGGTTGATCATTCCACAATATTGCTGTTACTGTGTACAAGGTTCTTCTTGTTCTGCTTATTTCACTGTGTATTAGTTCATGTAGGTCTTTCCAGACTTTTCTGAAATCATCCTGTTCATCATTCCTCATAACACAGTATTCCATCACCATCATATACCAAAATTTGTTTAGCCATTCCCCAACTGATTAGTATCCCCTTCATTTCCAATTATTTACTACCACAGAAAAAGGCTGCTATGAATATTTTAGTATGAGAATGTCCTTCCCTCCTGCTTTTTTTTTTATCTCTTTGGAATACAGACCTAGAAGTGGTATTATTGTATCAAAGCATATGCTCTGTTTTATAGTCCTTTGAGCATACTTCCAAATTGTCCATCAGAATGATTGGATCAGTTTGCAGCTCCACCAATGATGCATTAGTGTTCCAATTTTGCCAAATCCCCGCCAACATTCATCACTTTGCTGTCATAGAGGCCAATCTGATAAATGTGAGGTATACTTCAGAGCTGTTTTAATTTGCATTTCTTTAAACAAGAATGATTTAGAACATTTTTCATATGATTATTGAGAGCTTTTATTTATTCATCTGAAAACTTCATATCCTTTGACAATTTGTCAATTAGAGAATGCTTTGTATTCTTACAAATTTGACTTAATTCTCTATATATTTGAGAAATGAGACCTTTATCAGAGAAATTTATTACAAAAAAAATTTCCCAGTTTGTTGTTTCCCTTTTGTTCTTGGTTCCTTAGTTTTGCTTGCATAAAAACTTTTATATCTTATATAGTCAAAATTATTCATTTTACATCTGTTAATGCTATCTCTTTTTGGTAAAAAAAATCTTACTTAATCCATAGATCTGACAAATAAACTATTCTATGTTTCCCCAATTTACTTATGGTATCACCCTTTATGTTTAAGTCATATAACTATTTTAACCTTATCTTGGAATAGGATATGAAATATCATTCTATACCTCGTTTCTGTCATATTATTCCTGTCCTAGAAGCTGGGATCTTTGGCTTTATTAAACACAAGATTGCTAAGGTCTTTTGCCCCTAATCTATTGCTTAGCAAATACCGGATTGTTTTTTATTTAATTTAATTATTTTAATTTTTTTGTGATCTGAACATTTTTAATTTATTTATTTAATTTTAATTAATTAATTTGTATTGCTTGGCACAAGGCTTTGCTGCCAGGGTTCGCACCCCATACTCTTATTAGTTCTGTCACTCTGTCATTCATTTTGAGGTGTTATTTTTAAGGTTTGCTTGAAAGGATTCTCAGAACATTTATAGCTTTCCATACTACTGTACCATCTTGGCTTTGACTTCCCCACCACCACCACCATCAATCTTTCAAGACTGAGTTTTAATTTTCTTCATTATTGTTATAGGCACTCTTAACCACTGATCATGTAAGGATTCAGTAATCCAATAATTTGTTGTTTAAGGTAGCATTTTCTATCAATAAATGATAGTAAGTATCCTGAAAATCAATTACAGAAATATATTCTACTGCTCTGTATTCTAGCAAATTTTATCTACTTGCTATTCCCCATGCATGAGATTCTAACCCCATTCTCTACACCTTCCCTGGACATTCCATGCCAAGGATGCTCTGTCCTCTCAACTCTATCTCTGGGAAGTTGTTATTTCCATCAAGGTCCAGTGCTCATTGCTCAAGTTCCCTTTCTGGATTTCTCCAGTTGTTGGTTTCTCTCCCTCCAATCATTTTGAATTTACAAAGACTCTGTGTCCATGATGTTATCCCAGTAAAAATTAAGCTACTTGAAGGCAAGGATTATTTCATTATCATCTTTGGATCTCTGGTGTCTAGCACAATTCCTGATATATAGCAAGTGCATCCTGAAATGAAATGTTACCAGAGAGCAGAATATCATCAGGGATTATGATTTCAATGTGGCAGGAATGACCCTCACTAATAGAGATATCAACTTGTCTGTGATAGTTATGCCACAAACACACACACACACACACACACACGCACACACACATACACACCAGCCCCACCCCCAAAATATATCAAGAAGACATTTCCCAAAATCATGAAATGACAGAGAATGATCAAGGAAATCTATGATCAGAAGGTTCAAATGCTTTTAGGACAAGCTTTCTTGCTTAGCCATTAAGATGATGATAAAAACGTCTTCCACACTTCATCCTAAAATTTAATTGGTAGTGCTGTCATGTCTCTGATTTCAAGAATGTCTGGGGGCATTGGAGAACCACTTCAAAATGTGACAATGACAAAAGAGGTAAGTCCCTAGCCATATAGAAGGCTGACTAATGCCATGTCTCCATGGCCTATCTTAATGGTGTGTGCTAGTTAGTACACCTGCTAATCTCCAAAATCAAAGTTGGTTATATTGATTCCATTTCCCACTTTGTTGTGTTTTGTTGTTGTTGTTGTTGTTTTCCTAGGTTTTAAGTTGGACATCAAATGGCAAAGTTATGTGGGTTGTTTTGTTTTTTTTTAGCAATTTCCTGTTTATCTCAACTTGGAAGAAAATTGGAGAAAAACTATAAACAGCTGTCCAAAGTTCACAGAAACTCTAACATGGACCTTTTTGATGATGATGTACACAGATGGATGGGTACAAAAGTCATCAAGTTTTTATCTCATTCTCAATTGCTGATTCAGAGATGTCACTGTTTCCTTTAAGGAGATAGACAGACAGAAAGACAGATTACTGAATTCTAAGCCCAATTGATTAAAATAAGTAACCCTCTTCTGGTTTTCTTTTTAATGAGGTTAATCATAGAATTCCCAAATATAAATAAAGCTGCTAGAGGAGGTTACAGAGAGGGAATGGATGAAGAATTGATCCATAAACCCAAAATGATGTTTTCTGTTTCTACTAGCTGAGCTTCCCCTCCCTCCATCTACTCAATATGTTCAGGAGGTACCTAGAAGGACAAAGTTGTCTGGCATGAACAAGGGAAGGAAATCTGTGACAGTTCTTGTTTATCTTGAGGTCCTCTTATTGGAATATCTCAGTTGAAAGGTGACAGGGTGTTTTTAGAGCTGTAAGGGACCTCAAAGGCCATCTAGTCCAATCTTCTCATTTTACAGATGGGCCATGCTTTTTCTCTTCATCGAGTATTCTGTATTAAAATGCACTGGATTTGATCCCAAGGGTCCAGCTCCAAAGGTCAGTTTTTCTTCTGTTAGCCTGTTCTGCCCCATGTGGATTTGTCCACAAAAAATTCTCTAAAATACCTCAAGTATAGCTTGGAACTTTCTTTCCTCCAATCTAGGTAAGAAAGTTCCTTCCCATGAAGGTACTCAATATAAAATATGGGCATCAGGAATCAGGTAGCTTTTTATTTCCTCCCCCGCCAAAAATGCAAAAGATGAAAAGGACTCACAGGTTAGCACATTCAAATAGAAAAAAAAATATAAAGAAAAAGAAGAAACACAAAACACTTATAAATATACTCATCTAATGAGCCCCTGAAGCTCATTAAATTCTCTATCCCTCACTAAATAAATACAATGTGGATAATACTAAAAAATAACATTCATTCTCATGGACTCTGCACCATTGGAACAATTTTCTGCAAAATCATCAAAGGTTGACAAGGCCCTGATCTGTTGCCGCATGATGTGGCAGATAGTCCTTCAGTTAACAATCCTTTTCTTCCAAAAATCACACCGTGAAGATAAATCTTCTCTTTTCAGTGGCCACTGCTCTACTCTCAAATTTGGTAGTTCTCAATTGATTGGGATATCTGGAACTCAGATTTATTCATGATATAAATAGCAAAACTAGGATTAATCATTTTGATAATCACTCTGATCTGTGCTCAGAGGAGAAAGCAGAAAGGGAGGAACTTGGGTTCCAGAAATTCCTCTCTCAACTCTCCCAGAAAGTATAGGCCACTCATCACGTGCATCACCTGTATGTTGTCCTTCTTCTCTTACCTTTCCCCTTCCCTGTGTTTCCCTTTCTTGTCTAAATCCAAAGTAGAGAAAGCATGAGAGAAAGGAGGTGGGGGAAATCGAGCAAGTTTTATTTGAACTTGTTCCTATAGACTTCTGAGAGCAGCTTTTCAGACAAGAAAATCTTTATGAGCCTCCATCAATCAATTATAAGAAGGAATCTCCAATATCTAAGGCCCAAATAGTAGCCTAGTATGGTATATGTCTCTTTCCATGGAAGATACCTTTAGAAAAACATTAAGCACTCAAAAGGGAAAGAAACCAGCAAGTGATCTGAGTTTGCTTTGGTCAACCTAATGCAGAAACCAATATCTAAGACTAAAGAACATTTTCCAAGGTCACACAGATAGTAACAATCAGAAAAGTGACTGAAGCATCATTGGTCCTCTGACTTTGGTGCCAGACTTAGAGTAAGAAAGACTGAGTTTGTGTCCTGCCATATGTCCTTGCTAGCTCTAAGACCCTGGGGGATGAATTCAATACACAAAATCACAGCTGCCTTCTTGGATGTGGCCAATGTGGGAATTCGGTATTTTGAACTATGTGTATTTGTATGCATTTTGTTTTTCTTTATTTTTTCATTGAGGAAAAGGAGATAAAAGGGAGGCAAAATAAATGGTTTTCTAATTTAAAATTTTTTAGTTTAATTTCACAACAAGAGTTAGCCATTTAGCGGCTGTCTTCACCTTTGTCTTGAAGCTGATGCAGATTTATTGTTTTCCCAAAATGGGCTAATATCACCTAGAAGGCAAATGGCAAATGCATGACCTGGATGTTTCTCCAGACAGGATTTGGAGCTTTTCCCATCCCCTCCCTTTCTACTCTACTGCATCCTTACACTTTACTAGAGTCTGAGTATCATTTATCAGGGAGCAAAGAGCACTTTATCAACATCAAACACTCCAACCCTCTTCATTTATAATCTAATCTGAAGGAGGAATGGTCTAAAGCCTCATAAAATTACCCCCTACATTCACTATCCTGCTTCCAGAGACCTCACCAATGCTAGAATGTTGTTGTTCTTTCTGGGCTCAGATGTTACCTGGGGGGATTGGTCTATGATGCCCAATTACAATCAAAATGTAATTTTATCAAATGAATCTAACTGTGACCAAAAACTATTCAGCCCAAATGAATCAGCCTTGACTTTGCTTCTGATCAGGGCATCAGGGGGCTCCCAAGCAGACTCTACCTGAACTCACCAGATGCCAGAATGGGAGACCTGCAGGGGACAGGGCAGCAATTCGATTAAATTCTAATTTGCATTTATGAAGTGCCTATCAGGTACAAAGCACTGTGGTGGGCACGAGGCCTACAAAGGACACAACACTCTCAATGAGCTTTCATTCTTCTGGAGAATGGGGCTGGAAGATACATTATTTCCACAGTTAATTGGAAGATAATCTGAGAAAGCAGAAATACCTGGAAATTATAGAGAACCCAGAAAGTTCCTCTGAGGAGGTGGCTCCTGAGTTGAACACTGAAAAAAACTTGGGACCTCAAGAGTTTTCAGAGAGGGGTAAATTCTCCATAAATATTTAACTAGAAACAACATCCAGGTGATTTAGGGAAGAAAGAAGAGGAAGAGGATGGAGACACAGATCACCTGAACTGTGGTCCTGTGAAGTCAATAGTGCCATAATTATGGTCAATGCTTCTGTAAATAGTTTATTTCTAAGGCAGGATCTTTAATATTCAGTTGTTTCAGTTGTATCTGACTCTCTGTGACCCCATTTTGGAATTTTTCTTGGTAAAGATCCTAGAGTTGTTTGTCATTTCCTTCTCTGGCTCATCTGACAGACGAGGAAACTGAGACAAACAACATTAAGTAACTTGTCCAGGATTACACAGGTAAGTAAGTGTTTGAGGTCAGATTTGAACTCAAGAAAGTGAGTTTTTCTGACTCTACCCACAGAGCAACCTAGCTGCTTTAGGGCAAGATTTAGGGATTATAGATTTAGAGCAGAAAGAGTCCTCAGAAAACTTCTAACACAATCCTGCCCCCACCCCTACTTTACAATGAGGGAACTGAGGCTCAATGAATTTGTAATTTGCCTTGAGGTCATATAATAAGTAACTGGATGGTCTATTCCCTAGGATGTTTTCTTAGTTGTTTGGGGATCTCATAACCCAACCATTTGGCCCCTTCTCTTTTCTGATTCTCAGATTTCCCAGAGAAAACAGAGATGAGATCCCATCTTTCACCCACATCCCCAGTATTACCAGGCGTTGGGAAAGTCTGTGCAAATCTAGCCAGGCCAAACTAGACTCTGGCACTGGATATTTTCCCTCTCCTCAAAGCCACAAAAGCTAAAAACACAAAAAGCAGCATTAGAAGGTCCCTCAGCCTCTGTGGTAGAGCGCCAGGCACCAGATTTCTTACAGAGGATTATTCCCTCCTGGTCTCTGCAACTCAGCTGGTTCCAGAACTGGGAGGCATTTGACATTTCAGCAAGCCGATCAGTACCCAGAACTCCCCTCCCCTCCATGGTGAGCACAGCTGGCAGGCAGCAGGGAACGATGGAACATTACCAAGGAGTGCTCCCCCAGCCCAAACTGAAGCAGGGCAGGCTGGCATTGGACAGCCTGAGCAACGCAAGGCAGGACAATTAGAGACAGAACAGGCAATTACTCCAGCACAGGGGTTGGGGGAGAGTTTTGCCTCCTTGCTTTCTATCCTCGCCCTTTAATTCTTGCCACTCTGCCTCACCAATTTGGTTGGCTCCAGTGATCACCTCTGTCAAGGTCTAGTGTTGGCTTTGCCACCTTATTATAATTAGCAAAAACTGAAACCAAACAAACAAAACCCCTTTGCCTAATGGTTTACATTTCTGTCTCTGGTTTGGTTTTGTCATATGAAAACAGATTTAGAGAGGGAAGAGAAATCAGGGATCATCTAGTCTAGTGATGGCAAACCTTTCAGAGACCAAGTGCCCAAACTATACCCTCACATCATATGTGAATCTCCCCCTTACCCCAGACAGGGGAGCTAGGAAGCTCTCCCATTGGGCTGCTGGGCAAAGGGGGAGATGATTTGAAAAATGTTCTCAGATGTGATGGAGAGGGGGAAGGGAGCAGCCCCCTCCAGCATGGGTGCCACTTGTTTGCCAATACAGATCTAGTCTGTCCTTCCCCTTTTACAAATGAGGAAACTGAGATTCAGAGAGTTAGGCACAGGGCTATCCTGGGCATCATGCTCCTTATCCATATAACAAATAGTTATTCAGACCAGAAAGACTAAAGATATTGCCCCAATTTCAGAAGAGAATGATCTGGCAGACAGGATTGGAACCCCGATTGTCCACCTCCAAGGAGAACACTCTTCTACTCTTTGAGATGCCATAAAAATGGCTTCCCTTTTCCAGAAAAAAAAGAGAAATGGAAGCAGCTGAGCTCTACTTCTAAAACAATGCCTCAGTACCATGGTCTTCCCCTGGAAGTTTTGCCCACAAAGATTTTTTAAGCTGGAGAGTAAGATGGTACTCAACTCAGGGTCCATGTTGTTTCCAGGCTGGCTGGCTTAGCTCAGTCTATCTGTTCTGCAAGGGGCATCTGGAAATGAAGCCCTTCCTATTCTAAATCTTCAATGAGTCATTTGAATATCAGAGAAGGAACCTTAGAAGCATCAAGTTCAACCTTCCCCTCACCGCTGGATTTTACAGGTGAGGAAACCGAGGTCTACAGACAAGAGGTGCCTCGTCAAAAGTTCTAGCAGTAATAGATTAGCAGAGACAGGATTGTAAATACAAATCTTATGCCTTCAATTGAGGTGAGTCTGGTTTTTGTTGTTTTTTTTTTCCCATTACACCAAGGAATGAAGAGGAGGAGATGGTGGAAGAAGAGATGATGTTTTTACAATACTTTGAAATTTTGTAAAATATTTTATATATAAGTGAGCACCTAATCTGTACCAGATAATGCTGGAACTCAATATGAACAGAAACTCTGCTATCAAAACCTTGAACCCCTAAAGTATATCCCCCTAGTCTTTGCCAAAGGCAACTGTCTGGTCACTTAATTGGAGAAAAAACCCACCTAACTGCCCACCACCTAATTAACCCCTCTCCAAATTTCAGTTCAGGGGTCCAGGGTAACTTATATACCACTGAGACAGGGTTTGAAAAGCAGCTAATTCCCTGTGGTTCATTTTATATTATATAGACATTTTGATGGGCAGACAGATAGGGCAGTAGATAGAGTACCAGGCCTGGAGTCGGGAAAATTTGAGTTCAAATCCAACCTCAGATATATACTCTCTGTGCAACCCTGGGCAATTTACTTAATTCTTTTTGCCTCAGTTTCCTCATCTGTAAAAATGAACTGGAGAACGGAACGTTAAAGCATTCCAGTATCTTTGCCAGGAAAACCCCAGCTAAGGTTAGGAAGAGTTGGTTAGGACTGAAAAACAATTGAACAGCTAAGCACTTCACAATCTTGTTTCATTTGATCCTCTCAAGAATCTTGGGAGGTGGGTACCATAATTATTCCCATTTCCTAGATAAGACTCCTGAGGCAGGTAGCAGTTGTGACTTGACTGAGGTTGTAGAGCAAGTACATGGAAGTAGTAAGATTATTATTATTATTTTATACTGACCTTTTCAATTAATTCTTTCAGTAAATAATGAATAAATGAATGAGGACATTCTTCTGTTAAATACTTTTTTTTTTATTTCTTTCAACGCACATTTATTAAGCCTCCAATATGGGTCAGGCACTAGGCTGGATGCTAAAGGCAATGACAATAATGAAATAGCCCCTCCCTCCAGAAGTTAGCAGTCTATAGGAGGCAATAGTTAGCTAAAGACATTGCAAAAATGTTGGAGTGGCTTGCTATTTCCTTCTCTAGCTCATTTTCCAGATGAGGAAACTGAGGCAAACAGGATTATGTGAATTGCCTGCAATCACACAGCCAATAAGTATCTGAGGGAAGATGAACCTTCTTGCCTTCAGGTCTGGACCTCTATGCACTCTGCCATCTAGCTGCTCCACAACCCAGACAAAGATAAGTAAATACAAAATCTATGTCAAGTGATAAGATGATTGAGAGACAGAGACAGAGACAAAGAGAGAGACAAAGAGACAGAGACAAAGACAGAGAGAAGCAAAGAGACAGATAAGAGTCAGAAACAGAGAGACAAAAAGAGACAGAGACAAAGAGACAGAGAAAGAGACAGACAGAGACAGAAAAAACAGAGAGACAGACAGACAGAGACAGACAGAGAGAAAGATAAGGGGGAGGGGGAGGGAGGAAGGAAGGGAGAGAGGAGAGGGGAGAAACAGACAGACAGAGAGACAGAGAGAGACAGAGAGAGAGACAGACAGACAGAGAGAGAGAGAGA
>NC_058130.1:46851688-46976259 GCF_016433145.1 Gracilinanus agilis
AGACAGAGAGAGAGACAGACAGACAGACAGAGAGAGAGAGAGAGAGAGAGAGAGAGAGAGAGAGAGAGAGAGAGAGAGAGAGAATGCAACATCTGAGCTGCTTCTCTAGCCTTGGTTCATCTCCTAGTTCTTCAGATACCTGACCTAAGTAAGAACCCATTGCTGCCTTGACCAAGCAGGACCAAAGAGATTGAGGGGATCTTTTTTGGGCCCCATTTCCCCATACAAAAGCCCCTACCACCATGTGACGGGGACTGGCTAGGCAAATTTACTCAGTTTCCATATCCATGCTATGATGATTTCTATAACTTCTCTATGAGGACATTTGTTTAATTTCCCATTATTGTTGTGAAGAAGAAGCCTGGTATAGAGGCTTGCCTGCTGGGCTTGAAGTCAGGAAACTGGTGAGTACAAGACCCATCTCTGATGCTCACCTTAGGTATGCAACTGTCTAAGTCATTCAGGCAACTCCTTGGAACTATGTTGACGAACCTATGGCACCAGTGCCAGAGGGGGCTGCTCCCCTCCCCCTCTCCACTGTACCCAAGGACATTCCTCACTTCACCCCTCTTTCCCAGAAGCCCAATGGGAACTCTTCCTCCCTCCCCTATCTGGGGTAAGGGGGCAACTCACATGCAGCATGAAGGTGTAGTTGGGGCACTTGGTCTCTAAAAGGTTCACCATCACTGCCTTAGAAGGTATCTAATAATGATAGTTAGATGGCTCAGTGGATAGAAATTCCAGCCTGGAGTTGGAAGGACTTGGGCTCAAATCTGGCCTCAGATACTTCCTGGCTCACTTAACTACCATTGTCTACCTCTTATTGCTATTCTGTCTTGGAAATGATACTTAATATTAGGCTTAGTATCACTTCTAAGACAGAAGGTAAGGATTTTTTTAAACAACATAACTAATTAGCCATGCTCTCTCTGATACTAACTGGATTTTTTTTTACTTCTTTAATCCTCAGTTTCTCCATCTCTCCATTGAAGGGAGTTGGATTAAATGGTGTCTGGGCTCCCTTCCAGCTTCAGATCTTCTTTCCTCTCTGGAATCCACTTTGCACTCTCTCCACCAAGCCACATTAGCCTTCCCACCTTGGAAATCCACTGTGCCACTGTAGCCTACCTCCTCCCCATCCACGTCTTTTCCTGTATTCCTGGAAGGAGTCTGGTATATTGGGCAGAGGGCACTTCTGAAGTTCATGAATCTAATTAGCAATTGCTAACTTAATTCTCATTGGCCAGATTTGAACTCAGGCATTCTTGAAGTCTGACTACACACAGTCTAACCACTGCATCACTAGCTTTCCTGGATCAGAGTTAGCCAAATCAAGTCAACAAATGTTTATTAAGCACTTACTGGATGCTTTACAAATATTATCAAGTGAGACAGACAGTATTTGTAAAATGCTTTTCTCCCTTCCTGACATACATTGTGGTGGCTAGTTACATACAGCATGTAGCACAATTTCTGGCACATACTAAGAGAGAAAAGGAAGGCAACAAACATTAATGAACAGCCTATACTTGACAGGTATTCTATTAAGCATTTTACAAATACTGTCTGTCTCACTTGATAATATTTGTAAAGCATCCAGTAAGTGCTTAATAAACATTTGTTGACTTGATTTGGCTAACTCTGATCCAGGACAGCTAGTGATGCAGTGGTTAGACTGTGTGTAGTCAGACTTCAAGAATGCCTGAGTTCAAATCTGTGTAAGCCTGGATAAGACACTTAATCCGGTTTGCCTCAGCTTCCTCATTTGTAAAATGAGTTGGAGAAGGAAATAGCAAGCCTCTCTAGTATCCCCTCAAAAATGGGATAACAAAGAATGGGACGTCACTGAAACTACTAAATAACAACAAACGTGGAATCCACTGATGGGTTGGTTAGTGGAAGAAACTTCTTCCCCAGGAGCTGAGGAAGTTGTAAAATGCTTAATAGAATACCTGTCACGTATAGGGAGAAAAGAGTTAGATAGAGGCAGAGAAAGAGGGCTTATATACACACTCATATAACCCAGTGATAAACATGAATCCAATGAGAATTAAGTTACCAATTGCTAATTAGATTCATGAACTTCAGAAGTGCCCTCTGCCCAATATACCAGACTCCTTCTGCCCCGCTTCTCCAAAATTAAGTTAAAAACACCTATTCTGGTGGAAAAGCCATGCATTTATCTACATTTAGGAAACCTGGACTTAAATCTGTGTGTAGATATTAAATATCATTATGTACGGCACCAGCACCGTGTCAGGTCCTTGCAAGGCTTAAGAGGCAAATTAGCAATAAATTCTGACAGCACCATCTATCAGTTCTATTCAACCAACCCAACTGAAACCCAGTGTTTCCTCCCAGTCCCAGGGAACACATACTTACAAGAGAAAGGGGAAAATGCACTTGATTAAATATGGTTTTGAATAATTCGTTCATTGAAATTCTCAGGCTGAAGACAAATGGCATTACTAATTTATAGGAATAGCTGTTTGAAATATAGTTATGGCTGTTCAGAGAACCCCTGGAACTAAATAAATTTAAGTCAGTATGTTTGGGGAAATCATTGTAAGATGCCTGATGACATCCTCTCCAATTATCACAAGGATGGACCAAAGAGAGTAAGTTCTAGCTTTATCCTCCTCAGGCTAAAGAAGGAATAAAAAAGGACTTCCCATTCATGGGATTTCAAAGTCAATCAATAATCATTTATTAAGCACCTACTATTTGTCAAGCACTCTGCTAAGCACTGGGGATAAAAATAGATGCCAAAGTCCCTACTCACTAGGATGGTTACTAAACTAATAATTAGATCAAATGAACTGGTAGCAGTTCATCAAATAATAATACATCAATTCCAGTAGCAGATCTTTTCTTTTTTTTTTTTACTTCCCATCTCTGCCCTCTCTCAAAACCCATTGACTCCAGGAAAAAATAAAATAAAATCATTCACCTGACTGGCCCAACACCCCTGTTGAGAACACAGAGAATGGCTCATGTCCTTCATGGTACTTTGGCCCATTTACCAAATCACTTCTCTGGGGACAGCAAAAATGAGACCCTGGCTTAAAGGACATTTCCAGACCAAAAAGAAACCCAATTGTAAGCATTTTAGCAACAATAAAAGAATGTAAATTACAATGAACTTGATGAGGCTCCCAGATGCTCAGCTCATTGTCTCCTATGACCTCACAACTCCTATCAGTGAAGAAACATCAGGCTATTGTTAATAATGACTAACAGGAATAAACAAGGGAAATTATAGTAGAGGAGGATCTCTGTGTGTGGGTACAAACATGTAAAAGAGTTGACCTTTCCTACCTTTTGCCAATCTACCTCCTCAAAAGTACTCAACCATCTCACAGGGGTTCTTAAATTGAGGCCATGAATATGTTTTTCCTTTGTAAAAACATTTTTTCCATAACTAAATTTCAGTGTAAATGGCTTCATTTGTAATCTTGTGGGGCTTATTTATGAATTTAAAAACATTCTATGGAAAAGAGGTTCAAAGGCTGGAGCAGACAGCCAAAGGGGTCCTTGGCACACAAAGAAGATGAAGAACCCTGGGCTTGGGCCTGTCATCCCCCTAGGGGCAGCTTTGTACTGGCTCTCAGTGACCCAAGACTTTTCCTAGAGCAGATCATCTGAGTCAGGCATCCTTTTTTTGTGTTCTATCTTCTATCAAGACATTTGATCCTCATCCCAAAGAAACTTACCTGTTCCAATTATAATCTCATACTTAAAGATTTAAAGCCAGACAAGATTTTGGAAGCCACCAAGTCCACCTCTTGTTTTATAGATGAGGAAACCGAGGCAAACATGCCTCAATGGTCTTGGGACTTGCCTGAAGTTCTCACAGCTAATAAATATCTGAGGCAGGATTTGAACTCAGGTTTTCCTTGCCCTAAGTCCAGCACTCTAGTCACTATATAATCCAACTTTCAAGACTTTATATAAAATCTATTAAATGAATTTATGATAATGTTATTAGGAGAGGGCAGTATACAAATTCCAATTTTTTTCAAATATGGATATTAACAAAGTCTTCCTGGAGGCAGTGCCTCCTCAACATCAATTAAATGGCTTGAATATGGGCATTTTCAGATAAGATAAGAGACCAACCAGAACTATGACCGGATGGTGGGAGGCTTATTTAGGACAGTTGTTTCCTAATGTCTAAACTGAAATTTCACTCTGATGCATTATTACTGTATGACTGTGACCTCAGGTTCTGCCAGGAAAATTCAAAATCTATCAAGTTCTCCAGAGCTGATAAGGCTTTGGATAATAGTGGAAAATAGTGAAACATGAGGTTGAATATCTGTTGTCCTAGCTGATGTAAGGGATCTTTGGAGCAAACAACAAAAAAAATGAAGCAATACCAATACTAACCATGCTAAGTGACATAGCATCCAAATTCCTAAAGCAGTGATGGGCAACCTTTTGAGCCTGGTGTGTCAAAATTCATCAAAAAACAGAGCATAACTCAGGTGGTGTGTCACTTCGAAAAAAAAGACATAATTTCAAGATATTTATAGTTTAAATAACAAAAATGTATAAAAGGGGGCAGCTGGGTAGCTCAGTGGATTGAGAGCCAGGCCTAGAGACAGGAGGTCCTAGGTTCAAATCTGGCCTCAGACACTTCCCAGCTGTGTGATCCTGGGCAAGTCACTTGACCCTCACTGCCTACCCTTACCACTCTCCTGCCTTGGATCCAATACATAGTATAGACTCCAAGACGGAAGGTAAAGGTTTAAAAAAAAAGAAAAAAATGTAAAATTGTAATGTATAACTGTATTTAATAAACCAAAAACAAATTATTAACTCACCTGCTTAGTGACAGTTGTTTTTGCCTACAGACCTCCTGCACAGAGTGTCTACACTACACTACAGCAAATGTTTCATCCTCAGCATGCAGCCCCATACTTCTCTGTATGCGGCCGCATGAGGCTGTGTGTCATTGAAAATGGCTACGCATGTCAGTGCTGACAAGTGTCATAGGTTTGCCATCAGGGTCCTAAAGGAAAAGTTACATCAGTTTCAGAAGGAAAAAAAAAAACAATAAAACTAGTGAGGGACTTCAACCTTCGCCTCTCAGAAGTAAGTAGATTCAACCAAAAAATAAATAAGAAAGAAGTTAAGGAGATTAACAGAATTATAGAAAATTGGATAGTGTAAACCTCTGAAGAAAACTGAATGGGAATAGAAGGAATACACCTTTTTTCTCAGCAGTACCTGGCATCTAACATAAAGATACTCTACATCCCCTACCCACACTGGTATTGGTAGTTTCCCTTGTTTGACTTTTACAGTCTCTTCTCCTAAGAGCTTAAAGTCTAATTCAGGGGAAAAGGTACATACACACACACACACACAAATACCATGAGAAAAGGAAAAAAGAGCCACCAAAAGTCCTATAAGAAATCTGAGGACAGAGAGGTCATTTTCACCTACAGGATCAGGCAAATCTTCAAGGTGAAGGTAGCATCTGAGTTAGGCAATGAAGGAAAGGAAAAATTTCATCATACCAAGCACGGGGCTACTAATGAGGAGCAATGGCTGGAATTCCACTTTCATTTAGTCAGAGTCAATTGCTTTTACAATATTTTTAATTTTTAGAGAAGGAAAATATGAAAAAAGTCAGCATTATACAGAAAGCTCATCTCTCTCATAAAACATCTTGTCTTAAACAGGTAGACTCATACTGACCTTCTGTTACTACTTTGGTAAATTATCAGGATTCATTCTTACTGAGAACAAATAAATCTTTCCTGATCCTCACACCCAAGTGAAAATGGGATTTCCTTTCCTACAAAGCAGCTAGGTGGTACAAGGGATAAAACCTGGAACCTGAGTTCAAATGTGACCTCAGACACTTAATAGGTATGTGGTCCTGGACAAGTCACTAAAATTTCAGTGCTTGTTTCTTCAACTGTAAAATGGGGGTCGTGATACCACCTACCTCCCAAGGTTTTTGTGAGAATCAAATTAAATACTTGTAGTCCTTAACACTGTACTGGCACAGAGTAGATGTATAATAAATGCTGTCCCCTCTCACCCATATATCTGAATGGGCTTCATATCTCCTTTATAATGATCCAACTTCCCCTTATGCCATAGCAAATTGTGTTTTCACACCTTCCCTTCCTATCCCCATCACATTGTGACATCCTTTATAGCTGAGTCCACGGTATCTAAATGAGCCTATCCGCTCCCAATTCCCAGAATGGAAGCTCTTGTAGTGCAAAGATTGTTTCATTTTTTTTGCCTTTGCAATACCAATTCGTAGCACACAGTAGGTGCTTTAGTAGATTTTTTGATTGACTGATTATGTCTTTGTCTCCCCTGCACACAACAGTCTCTTGTACAATCACTTAATTGGTGTTTGTAAAATGATTAAATGAATGAATAGAGCAATAAAAACACAATATGGATTGATTTTCCTGCCAAACATCTCTTGTGTGAGTGCCTGGGAATACCAGCAAAAGGAGAACAGCTGTGTCCCTGAGGCAGCTCCTGGAGCACACAGCTGCTCCCAATTTCCACTGATACCCTGGGCTGATTTAAGAAACATCAGGAGTTACCCTTATCTTTGAGATCCAGGTTATGGAGAGAGAAACTACATATGAGTATGATCAAGGAAGGAATAGGATCTAGGAAGCTAATGCTTGGGATCAAAATGTGTCAGTGGGGAGGACTGTGATGTGAGTTAGAGTCTCCTTGGTGGCAGGGATGTAGTACTGGGAGTTTAGGAGCCTGGGCAGATTGTGTGAGTTAGGACTGGGAGCAAGTATACATGCATGGGAAAGCATCCTACTGGCTATGGATCCTAGTTCCACCCAGCCCTACCCCATGGAGCCTTGATAACAAAGTCTAGAATCTGTTTCATACACATTTAGAAAAGTCAAATTTCTCTCTGCAATCTCTGCAAGGGAAAAGAGATTTCCCATGGGGAACAGCTCTGGACTCAATGGCCAGAGAGTGACAACTATGTGATTGAGAGTGATATTTTTTTTAAAGAGCTCTAAAACAGAGAATATATGAATACAGAAAAGTTATGTGATTTTATCAGTTTTTGGAAACTCCCTCCACCTAATGGATCAGGATCTTCCTACTATTTAGCGTATAAATAGTAGGTAGTTGTCCAAAACCCAAAGAGGTACAGTGACTTGAACGAGGTCACAAAGCTATTGTCAGAAATGGGATCTGGCCTCAGGTCTGCCTTATTCCACGATTAACATGCCAACATTTTGCACATTGCCTCTATTACACAGAGAAAAGAAAGTGAAAAGGCAGGGAGCAGGGGAGTGGGAATGGAGTCACAGATATTATTGGCTGTACTTTGTATAACTGCCCAACTATCCACAAAGCCTTGCATATGTCATGAAATTCCAAGTGACCTCCTTGACTCTTAGGGCCACTTGACATTAATACCTTTGAATGATGTACCAGTCGGAAAAGGAGATAAGAGAGATCTAAGCTTTTATACATGTGTGTGCATGTGTATTTATCTACACACATCTATCTCAACAAAATAAGTAAACTTATATACACTCATATTTATATGTATATGTTAATATATATGTATGTTCTCAGTGAATATATATGCATTTAGTTTCACATCCATATTTCTCAGCAGAACTCTCTTTTCTCTCTTTAAATTTTGTATATTATTTTAAGGTACTCATGTCAAATGTCAAAGATGGTCAAAGAGAACAGTTGGAGGACACATGCAAGGCTTTGTGGGTAGCACATATACACATATACACATACACATACACACACATATATGTAACTAGATGATGCAGTAGATAGAGTACAAGACCAGAACTAAGGAAGACTCATCTTTCTGAGTTCAAGTCTAGCCTAAAACATTGACTACCTGTGTGACCCTGGACAAGTCACTTAACCCTGTACACCTCAGTTTCCTCATTTGTAAAATGAGCTAGAGAAGAAAATGACAAACTAACCCAATGCCTGCCAAGAAAACCCCAAATGGGATTATAAAGGGTGGGACAAAATTTATATACTCACATATGTAATTATATATAAATATACTTCTAACACCTTAGATAACTATATACTTATATATGTATATATTTGTGAACCTTACACATATTTACTCGATTTGAGAAAACCAAAAGACATCAAAGAAATGGCCAGGGAGCAAATGGAAGCCAGGTGCCATGTGCTGAACGTATGACTGCATCCCTTCTGTCTCCATATTCTATGGCTCTATACAAAGTGAACACACAAACACACACACACACACACACACACACACACACACACATACACAGAGAGATGCTTGCCTCACAGAAGGTTGGGCTGCTCTAAATCCTCCAGGAATTTCTGTCCTGTACATATTAAAAGAGCCAAGATCATTAGCTGCTTGGAGAGAACACTGTAGACCAAAGGCAGTGGCTCCAAGGAATGAAGGCATTTGCCCGTTACCTTTAGCATCTCTGTTTCAAGAACTGAGCCTAACTCCATTCTGAAGCCTGTGGCATTGGGCACAATTGCTACGATTCTGAATATTCTTTTCCCTCCAACTGCCAGTCTCAGCAACCTCAACTCTTCTCTATTCCTCCTCTATCACGCTCCACCCATCAGGCAAACAGACTCACAAGGGACTTACTTTTGCTTCCTTCTGTCTTCACATATGCCCTTTTCCTTCCCTTTACTGTCAGTCCCATTTGTCCCTGATAGTGCTTTCTCTTCTTCAAACTATTATTTTAATTTACACAAGAGAATTGGATAGGACTGCCAAGGATATTGAATTCTCCCATCTTTCTCACTTTACAGAGGAGGAATGGTGAGACTTTAAAAAAAAAAGTGACAAGAGGAAAGTTACAGGGCCATATGGCAGAGCTAGGATTTGAACTCAGGTCCTTAAACTCTTAAACACCACACTGCCACTCATAAACCCTCTAGTATGGGAGTGACCTCAAGAACTTTCATAAAACATTGAATAAAACTGGTTTCAGCCCCAATTCAAGGGGGAAAGTCCACCCAGAATACTTGTACATAATACAGAAATCCTTTTCATCCCTATCTTGGTTTTTGCCAACAAGCATTTATTGTTTACTATGCACCATTTTGTCCCCTAGAATACAAAGGACAACAACCAACTATGTGCCAAGTCCTGTGCTAAGCACAGGGGATATCAGGACGTGGTTCCTCTCCTCAAGGAGCTCATCTTCTGTCTATAACTTAACTCCCTATCCTTGAGAAAAGAGTCCCCTAATAAGCATTCTAACTTCATCTTTGTCATTGTCTCTGTTTAATATGGGAACTTGTTATAAGTCTATACAAAATTTAAATGAATCTTCCACTTTCTAATATCCTAAGCGACTAGTCTACTCATCCCCAATAGCGTTTAATGTTCAGATGTTTTAGAATCCAATATTTCCCCCCTTTCAGGATTTCCTGTGGAGTAGTTGCTTCCAACACAATTCCCCTGAGAGCTACTCATCTGCAGAATATAATGCACTCCTCCTATTACTCAGGAATATCTGCAGACTGATGTGAAATCTGCTTTAGCAAAATGATAAGAGAAAGGGATGGATTTACCCACAGGTATGACACAAGGTGGTTGTTTCTTCAGCAAGTTTCTTCTTCACTTCTCTATTAAACTGGTGGATTATGTGTTACCCGCAGGGCTTTTTGGCATGCAGGAGCAATGGGTATGTGTCTATTCAATTCAATCAACACGCATTTATTTTTAGGAATTTATTCTTCGCTATGCACTATGCTAGGTGCTGGGGACACAGAGACAAAAAATGAGACAGTCCTTGACCTCCAAGAGTCCACTGATCTAAATTCACCTGGAAAAAATGTGATTAACACAAGAATTTGATTCCTTTCTGACCCTGCAACCTCCCAGTACTGATGTTCTGTTGGCATTTTTTTTTTAGGATTTTTAGTATTCTTAAAGTCATTTTTGTGTGGGTATTGGTGGCTTTGCCCAAGCAGAGTCCAAACATGATTTCTTTCCATTCCTTTGTATCTCTCCCTCTTCCCTAAGGACTGGGTACCTGTTATGTTCTTCTTACCCAGCAGGTACTCAATAAATATTAGTAACTGAATGGCTAAAAAAACCTATGCAGGTCAAAAGCTAACTCTTAGTTGTGGTAGGCAACTAAAAATAGAGAATCCCATACCTTCCTACAAAGATGACCGTGGTCGGATTTCAAACCACTCTCCTAGATGTAAGACCATTAAAAGTTCTGAGAGGGATGGCTTTTACAAATCTAATGACCACCCATGCACAGCGTCCTTAGACGAGCTGATGTGGGACAAGGCTATTAGAACATCCAGTCTCCTGTTGCTTAAATTCAAAGAGAATTTTTGTTTGAGAATGCTTGTTCAGTGTCACCAGTTAACACAGAAGGACTCCTATGTATCATCTATACAGAAGGAAAGGAGGGAATAAGCATCTATCAAGTGCCTTTGTTGTTGTTCAGTCATGTTCATCTCTTTGTGGCTCTGTAGACCATATTGTCCCAGTGGTTTTCTTGGCCAACAAACTGGAGCGATTTTGTCATTTCCTTTTCCAGTAGATTAAAGCAAACAGAGGTTAAGTGTCTTGCTCAGGGTCACACAGCTATTAAGTGTCTGAGGCCAGATTTGAACTCAGGGCTTCCTGACTCCAGGCTATCTAGATGCCTCTATTAAGTGCCTACTGTGTACCAAATGCTATGAGCACTTTACAAATACATT
Organism: Gracilinanus agilis; assembly: GCF_016433145.1. Taxonomy (NCBI): domain Eukaryota; kingdom Metazoa; phylum Chordata; class Mammalia; order Didelphimorphia; family Didelphidae; genus Gracilinanus; species Gracilinanus agilis. Next base: position 46,862,408 of record NC_058130.1, read on the forward strand.
CTTTGCTTCTCTCAATATCCTATTAACAAGGTCTATGCTGTTATTATCTCCAATTGAAATTTGGGGAAACTGAGACTGGTTAAGTAATTCTTGAAGTATTCCATAACTAGGAAGTATCTGGACCTGAATTTGAACTCAGATCTTCCTGATTACAGGGCCAGCACTCATTCCACTGTGCCACCTACCTACCTCTTACATGCAATTTAAAGGGGACAAATAGAAGATTTGGGAAGAGAAAAATGACTTCCTCAGAATATATCATTAATATGAGGAAGGAGAAATGAGGGAAGTAGCATGGTGGTTGTGGGTACATGGAGAACTGTTACATGGAAGAGAGAAGGATGAGCTTTTTTGTCTTGGTCCCAAAAGATGTAACTTAGAGCAATGAATGGTAATTACAAAGAATTAAAATTTGTTTTGATGTCATGAAAACCTATATAATGAGTGCGTTTGTGAAGTGCTGAGTTTTTCATTTAAGGGTAGTAACTAGATTTATCTTGCATCCAATTATTATGTGCCAGGCACCATGCTAAGCACTTTACACATATTATCTCATTTGTGCCTCACAACATCCCTGAGATATAGGTGCTGTGACCACCCCCATTTTACAGTGAAGGAAAGGGAGATAGAAAAAAATTAAGTGTCTTACCTATAGTCAAGAGCTAATAAGTACCTGAGACTGGATTTGAACTTCCTGACTTCAGGCTAAGTGCTCTATCCACTACACCACCTATCAGCAAAGTATTTGTCAACTATGTAGTAGTGAGAAATCTTAGCCAGTTATAAGCTATACAGGGTGGTCTCCAAGGTTCTTTCTAACTCTAAAATCCTTGAAATCTGGGATAGTAAAGGCCCAATTGCCAATAATGAATAGTGTGGAACTAAAATGTAACAGCATCCCCTTTCCCTTTTGGAAAATGCTCTAAGATTCTTTAATTGCCCCACAGAGGACCATGTAGAAACCTGAGCATGAACAGATATCCTCTAACTCCTTTTGGCTAGCTATGACTCATCACCATATTGAATCTTCCTCAAATGGCTGCTGGGGAAAAGAAAGGAAGGAAAAACTGAAAAAAAAGTGGTGCTACTGGCAAGCTCTTGTCAAGGTAGCTTTTGAAGAGACATATATGACTGCATTTTGAGAGTGGAGAAAGGAAGGGCCCTTCCCTACCCGAGCATAATGGTAGGATAGAGGTCCTTTGGTCCAGATCACCTCAAAAAGTATAGACAACTCTCCAGGCTTGTACTTGAGGTTCCTGGCTGGCTGCTGTCTCTTTTCACATTTTCTTTCCTTCAGCATTGACCTTGTGAACATGGAAAGGTCTTGGAAGGTGAGTGCTAAACATAAGGGAAACATCTATTAAAAATGGTTGTGGTTACAGTAGCAGGAGCAAATTGGACTTTTGATAAGACCTCCAGAAAAGATGATTATGCTTCACTGCCACTTGGTTGTTTGGTTCAAAAATGTCAAGACAGTGGTAAAATACAAAGTATCTACTTAACAGCTTTGCAGACACAGTGTTCCAGTAAGTCTAACTAAATATACTAGTAGTGATAAATTACTGGATTTTGTTCTAATCATTCTGTATTTTTTTTAATTGCTGAGCATTCCTTATTCTGCCTCGAAATAAAGTACATATTCTATCGCTACTTCATGCTTATATATTGGGTACATTAAAAAATACTACACCTCCTTCCCTTGCTAGAGCTCATAACTATTTTTTTTAAACCCTTGTACTTCGGTGTATTGTCTCATAGGTGGAAGATTGGTAAGGGTGGGCAATGGGGGTCAAGTGACTTGCCCAGGGTCACACAGCTGGGAAGTGGCTGAGGCCGGGTTTGAACCTAGGACCTCCTCATAACTATTTTTTAAAATAATTATCAACTCTATACAGAGCAACTTTTCCTGGAGTAGTGGGAGGAGGTGTGATGAGCCAAGAAATATGAGAATTGGCGAGCCTGCTTTCCTCATTGAGAAGTCAGACATCTCAAGAGCACTGAACCACATGGTTAAGTGTAGAGAAGGGAGTGATGGGAAACCTTCATCCCTATATGTTCTACCACCAGTTGCCTCTAGTCTCTATGCTTTAAATGGAGGATTCTGAAATTAAAAAGTGATGATTTCAAACTAGAAAGATGGCATCTGTCACCAACAATCCTACATAAGTCTTAAAGTTGTAGGAGGGGGAAAAAGGAAGTTAAAATGGATACCCTCATCTCTGACCTTCATCTCCTTATCTTCAACAGTCCAACTATGGATTACTAATGATATGGCTTCAGGGAAGTCATTTAGTCTATCTCATCCTCAATTCATCTCTAAAGTGGGCATCATATTTTCACTACCCAGCCTCACAGGGCTATTGTGAAGAAAGCATTTTCCAAACTACTAAATGGTCTATATATGAGAGATACTACTATTATTATTTAAGGAAGTAAAATGGAAGTATTGTAATAACTGATACTTATGCAGAACTTCAGAGTTTTCAAAGTGCTTTATTTACATTATCTCAATCATCGCTCTCTCTTGGGCTCTTGTCACTTCTTGTCTAGACACTGATGAGTACTTATATAGTACTTTAAGATGTGAAAAGTGTTTTGCATATATCAGCTCATTTGTTCTCATTTACCACTGGAATAGGCTAATTGGTCTTCCTTCTACAAGTCTCTTTCCACTCCAATCCATTCTCCACAAATTGCCAAAATAAGTCTCCATAAGCATAGAAAAGAGATATCACCTACATACCCCTTCACTCAATAAAATCCAATGGCTCCCTATTACCTCTAGGATAAAATAGAGACAACTCTTTTTTTGTCATTTAAAGCTCTTCAAAATATGGCTTCTTCCTTTTTTTCTAGATTTCTTCTTAAACATATCTCCTTCATTTTATCACTCAACCATACTGGCCTTCATAGACAGTGTTTCATGTCCTGCCTCCTTGACTAAGCACCGACTGCCTCTCATATCTAGAATGTTCTGCCTCCTCACCTCTACCTCCTGACTTTCTTGGCTTATTCAAAGCCTCATCTCAAATCCCACCTTCCGAAAGAGGCCTCCCCTGGCCCCTGCCCAGTTGCTACCACCACCTCCAAGGATACCTTCCAGATACCCTCTATCTTATATGTACTTATTTATATACATGTTTTCTCCATTATAATATCAGATATTTGTGGAACAAGGACTTTACATGCTTACTAAACATTTATTGATTAATTGAGTGATACTATGAGGTAGATTTAGATATTCCAGGCATCTCTATTTTATGGATGAGGTGATGGAAATTCAAGGAAGTTAAGTGATTTATCCAAGTGAAGTAGGTAACAAACAGGAAGTGTTAGAAACAGAATTTAAATTCAGGTCTTCCAATTTGAAGAACAGTTATCTACTTACTATTTTGTCTCATATTATATGCCCCTTCTGGGCTGCTTTCCCAAATTTGTATATTCTCATACTGAGAGCTCAGGTTCCCAAGGAATACAGGAAAATCAAAAGAAGTTGGGAAAGATGCCCCAGAGCAGTTTGTGTTGGCTACACACTTGCTCAGTTGTTTTTCAGTTGTGTGTGACTTCATGAACCCATTTGAGGTTTTCTTGGCAAAGATACTAGAGTAGTTTACCATTTCCTTCTCCAGCTCATTTTATAGATGAAGAAACTGAGGCAAACAGGATTAACTGACTTGCCCCAGGTCACATAGCTGGTAAGTACCTGAAGCTAAATTTGAACTCAGGAAAATAAATCTTTCTAATTTCAGGTCTGGTACTCTATCCACTGTACCAAACTAGAACTGAAATAAACATGCTCAAAAAATTGGAACTGTGTATTTCTTTGTTCGCTGTCTTCCCACTGCATCTTTCTCTTCCCTCAACCATCAGCCCCATATTCTGTGGGGGCTGAAATCCCTTAGTAACAATGAAATTGGCCCTCAGAGCATGACATGACCATTACAGAGAAGGGTTAGTGTGTTCCCCATCTTGTAAGGCTTCCCACACTCTGTGATTCCTGGGAGTCTGGCCCTCAAAGCATCTGGTTAAGAAAGAGCTTGGCAATAAAATGCTGCAGAAAATGGAATGGGCCACTGTTGGGGTTCACCCCATGTCTGCAGTTTGTGTAGCTGAAAAATTTGAAAAGTATCACATTAGAAACAATCCTAAGGAATCTGCTGTGAAATCTGAATGACTGATCAGATAATTCACTATTGCTGACACAGCACAAGGGGAGGTAGCTGAGGATATTGGTTTTGCTGAGATCAAAGAGCAACAACAAAAGATCGATGGCCTGGATAAGTTCATACAAAGATCTTCACCAATAAAAAAAAATAAGAAAAGACGTTTCAGAGAAAATGAGTAGAAAATGAGAAAAGAACTGAGAAAAGATGAGCACTTTTAAATCCATCATCTATAAGCCAAGTGTTTAAGGGTTTAAAACTAAAACAGATCTTCCTTAGACTAATCTTTACATTCTCTAACTTGCTAAGCACATCCCAGGATTCCTTTGTAATGACTGACCAGCCAGGACTAAGCCCTGAGCATCTGAGGCTCTCAGTAACAATAAGTGATCTGTAGCACAGCTCTTTCATATAATCAAGTTTGCAACTTACCAATATTCTGTAGTCATTAAAAAACAGGCTGCAATACTCTACATAAATCTTAACACATTTCACCAATGAAACTCAATTTTTCTTACCTTGCCCCCACTGCCATGTTCTATTTTAAGTGGCTATACTAATAAGATGGGAGCAGGGAGAAGGGATGGGTCTACATCTGTAATTTCATCCCAGTGAGGGAGGCCTGAAGATGCAGATAAATAACTCCCCAGTAATTTATAGTCTTAGAGAGTTACCTTAGGTCATTGGGGGGATAAAAGGACCCGACTAGGGCCACTACTTACTATAGGCAGAGCTCAAACTGATGTCTTCTTGACTATTGGATGGGCACCAGGCATTTTTAAGTGCTTATTTATGTGCCAGGCACTATGCTACGCTGACCCTCCACCATCCACCAGCCTCTTAATTAGAATTTACTTCTCAAAATAATTCAACAACTTAAAATAGAGAAATAAGTAAGCATGAAGTTCCTTTTCTCACCATGTTTCTTCTATATTTCTAACAGGAGCAGACATCATTAGCAGTTATAGACTGCAGCAATGTTCATTATTCAGGAGATTTCTTAAATAACAAAAGACAGTGTTCTAGGGAAGCTATTTTTCTCTCACCTCTTCTCTCTGGCCATCCATCTTCACATTATGCTAAGGACTCTTTGCAGAGATTATATTCATCTCCCTCCCACTAGAAAGCTGAACTTTGACCTTGGGAAATATGGCTCTGACAGGTGAGCTTTCACCTTATTTTGTCAGGAGACCAGGTCTTCCACCTACCTCCCAGGCATCACTGTATTCTGTTGTACACAGTGACTGGCATACAGTAAGAGCTTAATAAATATGTATCGTCTAATTATCCAGCTCTCTCTTTCATCTGTTAGCATGTCTGTTTATCTGTCTCCTTTCTCTTCTTTCTACTTCCCCTTCCTTTTTTCTTCTCACTTCTCTCCCTGTTTTTCTCTTCCTTTTCATGCTTTTCCTCCTAATTTTACTTTCCTTTTTCATCTTTTCTTCCCCAGATACCTCTCCTTCTTAATATTATTGTTATTACTATCATTACTAATATTTTATTTTAATGCTAGTATTTTAATAACTTTTATACTTTTTCTTATCCCACCAAAGGAAGGAAGGAAAGAATGAAGTGTACGAAGAGGAGGAATGAAGAAAAGAAAGAGAGAAAGGAATGAGAAAAATAAAATAAAAGAGAAAGAGAGAAAGGAAATAGAAAGAGGGAAAGGAAATAGAGATAGAGAAAGGAAAGAAAGAAAGAAAGAAAGAAAGAAAGAAAGAAAGAAAGAAAGAAAGAAAGAAAGAAAGAAAGAAAGAAAGAAAGAAAGAAAGAAAGAAAGAAAGAAAGAAAGAAAGAAAGAAAGAAAGAGAAAGAAAGAAAGGAGGGAGGGAAGAACAAAGGACAAGTTTTTATATTAAGCATAATCATGGAAAACAAATTCTTATATTGATCAAGTCCAAAAATGCATTTTTACTTTGCATATTAGCCCATCATCAATCTGCTATGAAGTGGACATAGTATTCTTCTTTTTCAGCCCTCTGAAGTCATAGTTGACTATTTAGTTGATCAGAAATCTTAAATCAACATGGAAAAATGTTTACATTTTTGTGCATGTAAAATCTATATCAGATTGCTTACTATGCCAGGGAGGGAGTGGGAAGGAGTGAGTAAGGAAGGTTGGGAAGGAGGGAGAGAATTTAAAACCCAACATTTTAAAACATGAATATTTTAAAATTTGTTTTTTTTAATAAAGCATCTTAAGTCTTCAAAAATTGTTCATTGCTACAAAATTGTTAAAATATAAATTATTCTTCTAGCTAAGAACACTATTTCAGTTCTTGATGGCCACTTAGGTCTCTTACAATTCTGAAATGCTGGACTTCTGTAATATTTCAAGGATTTGTGATTTCATTCATGGATAATCACTTGATCACTTGTGGCAAACCATACTTTCTCTAAGCCTTAATCTCTGTTTCATCAAGGTGAAAAAAAGCCATCACTTGGTGGCTTTACCTGTTTAGCCATCTCTCCAAATGTAGCCAGGCTGGTTTTAGGATATCAATGACTGGGAAGATCATCCAAAATCTTGTAAGATGTTTCACAGTCTTAGCTTTTATTGATTCAAAATCACCTTCATATCATGAAGTAGGACTTTATAGGAAGTTTCTAATATTGTGTGTTGTTGTTATTAACAATAATAATATGAACTGCTATGAAAGGACCATATTACAATTTACAAAACACCTTTCTTTTCATCTGAATTAATGACCTGCAATCTCTACAGGAGGGATTGTTACATGCAACTGTCTGAGATGGTTGTACATTACTAATTCAGAATTTTTCAATATCATTTCCTTTGAACCAAGCAAACTTGAGGGTCATTAAAAATGCACTATTCAATGTGTGATCTACGTGAATTCACAGAATATAAAACATATTGTATTCCAATACTAGACTGGCACGAAAACAATTTTTTTACAGTTTTTATTCAAATAAATATAGAATGGTACAGTTAGGATTGGGAGAGATGTTAGGGGCTATTTGGTCCAATTCTTTCATTTTACAGATGAGAAATTCTAGACAAGGAAACTGAGGCACAGGGTGGCATAGTGGATTAAGAAATCTATAAGAAGTAGCAGACTCAAAGTAACATGGCAGACAGAGTGGTAGACTTGAAGTCAGGAAGACCCCCCCCAGAATTAGAATTTTACCTTCAATAAATACTTCCTAGCTGTATGACCCTAGGCAAGTCATTGAATTTGTCTAATCCTCAATTTCCTCATCTAGAAAGCTAGAGAGTTAGACAGAACCTTTTCTAAGGTCCCTCCTCATTATAAATCTGTCACCCTAATTATTTTACTGAAGATTGTAAGTGATAGAGGCAAGGTTTGAATTCCGATTCTCTGACTCCAAATATGGCCTTCTTTCCAGTATGTCACCCTGCCTCCCTGAAGTTCTGTTAAGACTTTAATTAAAAAAAATATCTGGAGGCAGTGTGGTACAGAGGATAGAGTGAGGACTTTGGATTTATAGAACCCTAGTTCTGCCTCTATCCTACATATCAGAGTAGGAGATCTCAGAGGCACCTTTTTAAATTTAGATTTTTGATTCCTAAAGCTATCAGCTATTAGACCAATCTGAATTTTTTGTTAAACTGCACAAATTATACAGTTAATGCAGAAAAGTATAGTTTTGATAACAGAACTCTTGAAGTTAGAAGATATGTGTTTGAGCCCCAGAATACCATTTAATATGTGAACGGCCTTGGGCAAGTCCCTTCATCTTTCTCAGAGCTGCTTTCCTTATCTCTATGGTGTAGATAAGGTTAGTGCATTATCTCCCTTATAGGATTGTTGTGAAGATCAAAGGATAAAACCTTTGTAAAGCTTTTTATAACCATAAGGCACTTCAAGAATTATTCATATTAGAAGATCTTTTGGGCAAGAGAATTGGTACTACTATATAGAATTTTTTTCTGGTACTATATGACAGTTAATTTCATACTGAATTAGAAAGGCAATTGCATCTATGGATATTGGAATTTCCACTTATCATGGTGTGTGTATATGCACATTCCTACTGATAACAAAACATGTGTGGATACAACTAGACATTTCAGAAGCTAATGTTGGTTTATTTTAATTTTTTATTTCCAAACAAAATAGGATCCTATAGAAGTCAGAAACTTTTTTTTAAATCCATGAGTATATGCAAATATTTTTAAGAAGTTAAAGAAGTGTTTATAGAACTACAGAATTATCTCTGTAATTGCACTTATCAAAGAATCGTGGGTGACCATAATTGAGAAGCTATTGATTGGAGAAGAGTTTTTTAAGGCTGCTTTTGCTTTAAGGTATCAATTGCCTTTTTTGCAAACAATAAAACATAAATGTAATGGGACCTTGTATTCTCTTTACCTTTTAGTCAGTTGCATAATTATGAGGCTATAGTCTGCTGGAAAAATTTTCTAGCAAAAGCCTATCTCCCTCTCAGGTTTTTATAAAAAGGATACCCTTACTATATCTATGGGTCACTCTCATAAAGATGATAAAGTATTTAATATGGGTTAGTAATTGTTGAGAGTGCTGTGTTTGGCATTTGCTGGGTTAGTATTAGTTTGTACCATTTTTTTCTGGAGATTTTTGTTGTCATCATTTTTTTTCCCTTTGGTGATAATCTTGTAGAATGATCCTTAATTCAGGGATTCTTATCTAAGGCACACAGACCTTCCAAGGGACCTGTAACTAGATTTCAAGAGGTCTGTAAATCTGAATGGGAAAAAAATGCATCTTCATTTTCATTAACCTTTAATCATAATTTAGCATTTTCTTCAATTATTTTAAAACATTATTATGAAAAAAGAGTCCATGGGCTTCACCAGGTTGCCCAAGGTTTCCAAGAGTTCCCTCTTACTTCTCATGCCTAATTTGTCCATATTGGGGCACCTCCATTCAAGTAGCAACCTCAAGTGTCTCTCTAGAAAGGAGGGGTGGTGAGAGTAGCTTTGACCCATCACCATTCTGTCAGGGGGTTACCTGAACACACCCCAACTATCTCCTACCCCTCTTCTTACACCAAGAGTCACAAAAGATTTTTTAAAACCTGCCTTAATTCTTTCAGAATTGGTTCACTTCCAACATGTATTTACTTGGTGTATATGTGCTTAGATCTAACCAATCCTTCTGATATCCATATCCCTAAGCCAGTGATGGTGAACCTTTTAGAGACTTGTAGAGACTGAGTGCCCAAACTGCAACCCTCACACTGCACATGAGCCCCACTCCCACCCCCCAAGGAGGAAGGGGAAGGAAGAAACACTCCCATTGGGCTGCTCAGCAGAGGGCTGGGTGATGTAAGAAATGTCCTCAGGCACACATGGAGACAGAGAAGGGAGCAGCCCCCTCCGGCATGCCCTGACTCACATGCCATAGGTTTGCTAACACAACCACTTGAGCAATATTTTTTATGGAGTACATTAAGGAGTGGTATTATAGGCAAGTATAGGTAACAAAGTGGATAATGCATGGTATGTGAAGTTAGAAAGGCCTGATCTTGAATCCTGCCTAGCTGTGCAACCCTGGGTAAGTCTCTATGCCTCAGTTTCCTCATCTGTAAAATGTACCCAATAATAGCATATACCACAAGGTTGTTAGATAGGTAAAAGCTTTTTTTAAGCTACAAAGGCAGGTGTCCCACAATTATTAATGATGAAAATGAATTGCTGAAATATAACTATGCTATAGTAAATTAAGAATGTCATGAATATCATGAAAAAACCCACATAAGCTAAGGCAGAATTATTAAGGCAAGGGCAGTGAAGGAGAATGATTACAAAAATGTAAATGGAAAAACTAACCACACATATAACAAAATGAAAAAGAACATTGTAAAATTACAAATTTTATATGACTCAAAAGAAGGAAATGAGGAAACACTCCCACATCACAGTTTTGCATAGGTGAAAAGTTCATAAATGTTGCAGATGTACATATTTCCTGATTTCTGATATATTGATTAGTTGGGCTAATTCTTCTTTTTTAATTTTTTCAAATTATATTTGATATATAAGACCATTCTCTGTAAGAGGTAGGAAAAAAAGGATTCTAGAGAAAACTATAGTGATATAAAAATATAAAAGACCAATAAAAACTTGTATTAAAAACAAATTATTATAGGAAAATTAAGAAATCTGCTCTGTTTTCAATCTATTTGATCCTTTCAGCTGCTCTTATGGGAACAAGTGGGAAAATGGGGCCATATAAATGTTTCAAAAAAATATACCCACTAAAGGTTATAGAGGATAGAGTATTCAAGGTCCAGATTTTGAAGGGATTCCCAACAGATAATTAAGTTTACCAGGTGCTCTCATTACCTCAGATCATTGGTTCTGTTATCAGAGGAACTGGGCTCAAATCCTCTTAAATTCACTTCTGGTGTGAGGTCTTGCCGAGCCCTTTTCAGAGCTGCTCATCCATCTTTGACATCCACCTTTCACTCAACTCTCACCCATGGTTCCAAGAAGCTACAGCATGTACAGTAGCCACAGCCTGGCAACACTGTCTTAGCAGATGGACCAAACCAAGTGGAGGGAGCTCTGCAGTAAGAAATTAATTCTTTTCTTCTGATACTAATTAGCTTCCTGTTTTAGGCAGCCAAGCTAAACCAAGTTGAGGGCAACCAACAGTCCTTCCAACCTGTTGGTGATGTCTACCTCAAGCATGTGAAGACTTCTTCATGAATAGATGAGAACAATTTATTCAAACAGCCACAAAAGTGGCTGAAACCTGCATTATACAGCACCTAGAACTTAGTCAAAGATCTAAGACACCAAAGTTATCCACTGCATCCTGGGACATCACTAATCATCCTGACTTTTGTTTTTGCTACTGGAATTTGATAACTCTGGAAAAGAGACCAAGGCTGATTACTTTGTGCATTTCTGCCCCACTTAAATCCACTTCACTCAGCAAGTCAAAATATCACACTATGATGTTATTGGTCCTCTTTAAAGCAAAGGACAAACCATAATAATGTGTTCTCTTTAGTTTCTTAACTTCTCAAGGTGTCTCATCTATAAAATGAGGGGATTAGTCAAGATGGCTCGTGAAGCGCCTTGCAGATCAATATTTACAATCCTAAGAATCATTCCTAAAAGATCACCCTAATAACCAAAACAAGAAAAACTACTTGAATTGTCAAATATGTGGATGAATATATCATCTCATCTATACAGGGGTTCCCTCTGATGATACCATCACAACCTATCTAAACCTGCCCAACCTGTAAAATAATCTCATTTCATCTTTCAAGATGTCCTAGACTTTTCAAAAACATAAAACTTTTTTTTTTCACTGTTATGAGATATTCCTTCCTCTTTTAACTGGATACAGTAAGAGACTTTTTTCTATTGTTAATAATCCTTAGATATCTGTAAAAGGGAAAATACACATATAGGTAACTAATTATTGATATCTCTTGGTTATCTTTTGAGGAGAGGCCTATCATAAAGGCCAAGATTTTTTTTCCATGCCTTTAATATTTTCTCCTCTGTCAGACATTTTGGGACTTAATTTTTCAGTGCCGTTGATACTGTCATTTATAGCACATACCTTGTACATGTTCAGAAGCTTTTTAAAAATATTCATTCTTTTTAGTGCCAGTTCCATTCGATTTTGTGCCAGTTTCATTTTCTCTCTAAATATATATGGAACTATGATGTTTAATTCCAAATATTGTGGTTTTATAGTCTTTGGTGTTTCAAACTATTCATTATATATACATACATATATATTCTCTAAATATATACACACATATATACAATATAAAATGGGTATATGTATATGTTTGCAAATCTTTTCTATTTTTTCTCTGTTTATTGTCCTTTTTCCAGTCTACTTCTTAGGTCTCTTCCAAACGTTCTTAAAACTGTATTTTTTTCTCTACTGTTTCTCACAGATTGATGAGATCATACTATAATTAATCTTCCAATACCCTCTTTAAAGCATTTTTTCACAGTAAATATTCTACAATTTTCCATTAGCTACCATAGTGTTCTAACGAGTAACTAATTCAAATCCTTTGTTAACTGAGGCCATTTTCAGGCTCTTTTGGTCTCCTTGTTAAAGCAATTGATTTACATTAGTTAAACTTCTGCCCCAAATTGGTATTATCAGCATCAGTGCTCTTTCCTTCATCTGTTTTCCATTTTGTAACATCAAAAATTGTAAAATCATGTTGTGGTTGTTTAATTATATGCCATATATTTTAATCATCTTCATATTTCTTTCAGCTTTATATTATATTAATTTTGGCATTTGCTCTAATGATCAGAGATCTGCTTATAAAGAGCTGATTAATATACACTCACAAATCAATAAAGAATGGATGCCTTCCAATAAAATAGAATTAGTTTCATTTTTTTATCCTATGTATAGTATTCCTTATGTCCAATTCCATGTTATCCTCTTTTGTAAAGAAAGGATTCTTGGTGGATCAGTATGAGCCTTCCATGTAGCTCTTAGTCTCTCTTATTCCTTATTCCTGAGCCAAATTTTCCTAAAATACCTGTCACCATCCTCATCTATTCCTTTCTTTGCACTGAACTCACTCAGGGTCATATTTTAAGTTGATTTCCTTTTTAGTACATTATCAAGACTTCTGTAGATTTCTTTATCCATTACAATAAATGTCGATACATAATATGCAATTATTTTCATTGAGACCTTTTTGCAAATAGTTCTGAGCACTGCAGTATGAAATGGCCAAATACACCATGAAATGAGGTTTTTCGTTGTCTTTGGAACTACAATTATACTATCTCTACCAACTCCTTCATTTACCATAAGGAAAAACCAATAGGGTCCTTCCCTTTAGTTTCATCTTCCTTCTGGCTTCTGGTTTCATTTACAACAAGAATTACAAAATTGATACGACTCACTTCCTCCAGAATAGCATGTCCACTTGTTGCTCATCTGACAAGGATTTCACAATAAGAATACCAGAAGCAATTTAAAGTTCGAAGGTTTAAAAACCATGATTCTTAGCACACTCTTCTGTCTTTATCATCACTGCTACCGTTGTTAAAGAAATAAATGAGATCCCTCTGGAATGACTAGACATCTTGTATTTGACTTTATTTCATGGGATGTTATGGCCAAGGAATTCATCTCCAGATCACTAAGCCTACTGATGATGAGCATCTGCTAACTAGCTTATGTGGCACTAAGAAAGCTGAGATATTTCCCCATATTATACTTGCAGCTTTGCCAGAACAGTACAGTGTACCATACCTTGTTCTTTATGGGCACAATCTTCAAGATACAAGTTCAGCTCCATACCACAATGAGGTAACGGTGTAGGACTTTATGGAGGAAAAAAACTAAATGAATGGAAAACATCCATTTTTCAGGCTACACATATGTGCTTGCAAGACTAATTCACTCAAATTACAAAGTGTGTATGTATTTAAAGAATGTATAGTATATAGAGAATATATATGTCTATATGATATATACATTTATACAAATATATGCATGCATTTGTATATAGAATAGGCAGTATAGATAGATCATAGGTTCAATCCAGAATTTAAAGGGAAGATTTGAACAGATTCAATTTTTTTAGGAAACTGCACTATGTTTGTAGTGATTCCAAACAGAACAACACAAAAATCCATCTTGTTAATATGAATGGTCTCTTCACAAGGTTTTATGGTTATAAATCTTCTAATGTCATAGTCAAGCATTGGCCAAATATTGGCATGCATGCCCAGCCGGCACGCAAGGAGCTGCTCCATTCCCCTTCTTCCCAGTGCCAAGAACATTTTTGCATGCCCCCCCTCAACTCTGCCAAGTCTCAAGCAATCACTTCCTCCCTGGGGAGGGGAGCTCACAGACAGCTTGAATTTGCCCTCTGGTCACTCGAACTGCAAAACCTTCACAACGCTGCCATAATCTTTAAGGAATCAAAGTAGCATGTTATTCAAAGGGCATTGGAGAGATAACAGAAGTACAGTATGTTGTGCTATATTTCCAACTATGTACAATATTCCTCTGCAGAGGAGCTATGGGAATGTGGTTAAGATTCATACAGGATCATAAGATGTGGGTGGTTTGCCATCTACCCAGTGGAGGGAATCTCCTATTAATGACACTAGAGTATTAAAATAATCAAATTAAAATTATTATGAAGATTTCAAGTTTGAAAATACTGATTAAAAACAGTGAATAAGAGGGCATCATAAAATATAAACTGCTTGGCCAAAATAAAGAGGATTATATTTTCCCAAAATGTCGGGGGTCAGAGTACAAATGGTCATTGATGGAGGTCAAGAACTCTGACTTCTGGATGCATACATAAATAAAGAGGTGATGTCTCTTAAGATTTTGTAACAATGAAGAATAATGAAGTTTTCTAAGAAAAGAAGCAAGAATGGCAAGAGCTTCCATAGTTGGATTCCACAATGAGAGACTAAAGAAGGAAGAGATAAAACAACATGACTATGAAAAATTAGTAAATGGCAGCCACCAATAGGAGAAGTCAACAGAGCTTGAGATAAATCATGTAAAGTACTGTGTAGAAATAGTGGTTACCAGCAGACAATCCATTGGCTCCTTGTGGACTCAACATTTCATTGAAGTTAAAGACAGTTAACTGGTAACAACGAAGGAGCAATCACATTGCTGAGATTTTGCCCTTGCCTTGTCTGTCAGAACCATGAATGTTGGAGGGATTAATTTCACAAATACCTGGGGTAGAGGGAGGTAGGAAGAAGAGAAAGAATTAGATTGTACTGTTAAGGAAAAATGAAGTTTGATGTTCTTTTCATTGATTTACTAGTCAGTTCTGTGCTGATTAAATGCTTTACTGCTTCAATGTTGTTCTGTACCTTCATTGTTTAGCATGATGGATAAACGAATACCTTTATTTGAATTACCTTCAGAAGTTTGCAGTTTCTTTGTTTTTAACTTAATGAGGACAAAAGTGAACCAGAGAGATAAGATAATATTGAAAATTTTCCCATGAGACAAATCTCTACTGATGAGCTTATAGAGATGATTATATGAGAACCTAAAGAAGGGTAAGGAGGTGGAGGGTGGTCTTTTTTATCAGAAACATTTGGAAAAGTTTATTAAATTAAACTATTTCAGCTTCTATAAGGTTCAATTTTCTCATCTGTAAAATGAATAAGTATAACTCAGTCCTGTAGGACTCTTCTATTTCTAAATTCATAATCCTAAGAAATTTTAATATTATGTTACTATGACATAAATATTTATAGAAAGAAGATTATAATCTATGATTATATAAATTATATTAAAATAATGTCTATGTACATCAGCAAACAGGAAGTTACTAAAGTCTGTTGTTGTGGTTCAGTTGTTTCAGTTATGTCTGACTCTTCAAGACTCCACTTGGGGTTTTCTTGGCAGAGATACTAGAGTGGTTTGCCAATTCTTTCTCTAGATCTTTTTACAGATGAAGAAACTGAGACAAATGGGGTTAAGTGATTTTCCCTGGATCACCCAGCTAGTAAGTGTTTGAAGCCAGATTTGAACTCAGGAAATGTCTTTCTGACTCCAGACCCTGAAACTCTACCCACTGAGCCATCTAGATCCCCTCCTAAAGTCTCCTAAGGGCCATTTCAGTCTATCATCTAGTTAAAAACTAAGTAACCAGTCAGTTGAATCAAATGGCAAGGCTGTTTGGGTTTGTAGATACAACCTACTTTTTGCAGTAAATGAAATCTAAAATTATAGCACTGATTTTTCCTGAGAATGTGAACTGAAACTCGAAGTGACTTCCTATGGAATAACTCCTAACATCAAAGATATAGTGGAGAATCTCTGGGGTTGCTAACAGATTCTCTCCTCTCAGCTTCTGAGATGAGAAAGCTACCCAGCAAGCACATGCTGTATAAAATTCCACAGGGAGCCCATCTTCTACCTACTTACTAAAAAGGATTCATTTAATGAACAGCACCAAAGGCAAAAATCCAGAAGGGGACAAGCAGTTAAGCGTAAGGCTACCTGCCAACTGGAGAATAGCATCTGAAGCTCTTTGTAGAAGAGCAACTAACAGTCAAATCCATACACCAACCAAGTAGCGTTGTGTTCCTTGAGTTTCTATGACACTCTGCCTACTATTAATGTACCACTCTGGGCAAGGGCTGGCTGTACATTTTGATTTGCTAATTTTAATTTATAAATGACATCATGGAGCTTTAAAACTGGTGCTTGTGTAACACCAAAAGACCTCCAGTAAGACTCCCAGCAAGATCCATGGTCTCTTAGGTCCCCTATTTAGAAGAGAATATTGGCAATCAAGGAGGAAGAAAAGGCATGGACCAGTTGACATCTGCACCATTGGATGGGATGACAGATTAACCAAAGAAGCAAAATAATTTGATCAAAGATCAGATTCAATAAGGAAATTAGGAATGGCCATGACTATGTGCCAAGTTGAGATTAAATTGTGAAAAAGATGAGTTTTAAGATTAGGACAGCCTCCGACTTAGTCCTCCCTTTATCTATGCATTCATGGTGTTTCCTACACATTTAGCAAAGGTCACATATTGTGAAGACATGAAACAGGGGGTCACTAACATGAGAAGTTTCAAGTGAAGCACCACTCAAATATGTAATAAATATTAACCTCATACAACTAACTCCTCATGTTTTTTTTAAGTCTTGGAAAATCAAGGGCTGAGTCTTCAGAGGCATCATTGAGAAGTGGATAGAGGACCAGTCCTAGAATTAAGATGATGTGGGTTTACTTCTCCCCACTCCGAAGAAATGGGAACACTAGAAAACTTCAGCAAAGACCAGGCAAGTTAAAATTTTACCTGAAGTTCTTGGAATAAAGAAGGAAGAGGAAGAGCTTCCTATAGCTGCTAGGATATAGGGACTTGGGAATCAATATTTCAGATATCTGTGATGTCTCTAGGTCACAGTCTCCTCATCTATAATATTGGGATAATAAATAGAGTACCTACTTTGTAGGTTTGTTGTGAGGCTTATATAAAATAATCTCTGTAAAGTCTTCGGGAGCTTTAAATGTCATGAAATCCTGTTCTGACATGGGAAGCCAAATGCATTGTCAGGCATGATGTAGAATAGATTTCTTACATATATAGGTCAGACTAGATGGACATTGAGATTCTTTCCAACTTTCCAGTTTTATGATTCTGTGTGACATATAGGGGAGTAGTGGTCAGAGTGAGAGAGTTCATTGAGGCAGTCACAGAAATTATGAATGGAGTCATAGAACGGTCATTTATCATCCCCTAGTCAAGAGCAAAGGTCAGTGGTACTATGTCACCAGACCTCAGCTGCCTCCTGATTCTACTTTTCTGGCCCTCTTCTTCCACTGTGAATTCCTCCCACAAGCTCCACTTTGTGGCAGTGCCCCCATTCATTCTCTGTACCATAACACTAGGGTCCATTAGGGCCTTCTTCCTCTCTCTTCCTCCATTTTTCTTTCCCCATTAAAATATAAGCTACTTAACACCAAGAACTGTCTTTCCTTTTGCTTGAATTTGTATCCCTGGGGATTAGCATAATGCTTGGCCCAAAGCAGATCCTTAATGAATGTTTATTGACTAACTACTATTGATTTGATCACTATTTTTAGAACAAAAAGTAGAAAGTGGAGGGGAATGGGGAAAATGTACCTGGTAATAGGAGAAATGGCAAAGAGGCCCAGATAGGCTCAGATTTCTAGCACACAACTGGGTGAGAGATGAAGCCTGATATGGAGTTATCTACATATAATGGGGTAGGGATATCAGTACTCACTCACTCACCAATCAAGTCAGCACAGCCCCAGGGCAGAGTTCTAAAGCTGATTAGTGGACCAACTGCTCTAGAGCAGTGATGGGGAACCTTTTAGGGACATTGCAGTGCCCCTCCTCCCTACATGCTGGGTGTATCTCTCTCTCTCTCTCTCTCTCTCTCTCTCTCACACACACACACACACACACACACACACACAGGGGAGGGAGGAAGCGTTCCCACTGGGATGCTAGGCAGAGGGATGGGATGGTGTGAAAAAATGTCAATAGGCATGATGGACATTGAGTAGCTCCATTGGAGTCCCTCCACCTCTTTAGTAAGGAAATTTAGGGGGATTATGAAGAGGGAGGGTGATTGAGTGCTCACAGAGAATGCTCTGTGTGCCATCTCTGGTGCCCATGCCATGGGTTCACTGTCACTACTCTAAGGGAAAAGGGTATGGACTCTGTAGGTTTAATCCAAAGGATGCTTTTTCAGTTAAGGAGAATGGGCGTAACAATAGGGTAGCTTGCTTAATGGGTTCTTAGTGGGTAAACTCGTAGCACAAAACTCCTTCCAACAATTATAACCAGTCATTTATGTATTACTTTTAGTCCTAGAGAAAGTTGGTTGGGTGAGGCACTAAGAGATTAAATGACCTGGCCAAGACCTCAAAGTCAGCATATGTCAAAGAGGCAAGACCTAAACCTAAATTTTCTTAACTTCACAGTAACCCATCATGATATTTAGATGCTCAGAGGGGCAACATAATGCAGAGAATAGGGAACTAGCCTCAGGGTCTGGAAAATCTGAGTGGAAATCCAGTTTCTGACCCTAACTACCTATGTTGGCAAAGTCTCCTAAATTCCCTGGACCTCAGCTTCCTCAGCACAGAATAAGGAAGTTGGATCAAATTATATTTGAGGTCCTGATAGAGATGGGCAGTGGGCAGTGAGGGGCAGTAATACAAATAGGACCCTCATACCCTGAAATCTTGTATTTCTCACCAGTTAGCACTAGTTAAACATGAATGGCAAAATCTGTAGTTTCAGCATTAGTCAAGCATGAATTTGCAGAAACTATTATTAATCAGTTACTCATTCCTATAACATTAATCACCTGTACTGGATCTGTAATGTTCTATACTAGGCATCAGCTTTGTGCCTGCTCTACATTATTAATTACTCATATTGTTCCTTATTTACCTTATTTCTGAACTGTTAGGCATTATTAATTACCCAAGGTGATCGTCTACAGTGCTGTATCCCCTCTCTACCTGCCAGAAGGGTAAGGAGACATCTCTTACATTGGCAAATGGTGCCTGGGGAAATATGGGGCATGTGTCTTAAGGGCTCTAATATTTCAGAAGGGTCTCCTAAACCTGTTCATGTTCTTTATTCCCTTTCTGGTGTTTCCACATTCATCTATGACAGCAAACCCCAAAGCATACCTCCCCCTGAATTTAGTCATGCCCATTTTCCAGGGTTTTCAGGAAAGGTAGAGACTTTCCCTGGAATTCAAGATGACTAGCCCCCCAGATCCTAATGAATATGCCAACCCTGATCCACATCTTGGAGTTGCTACTCTGCACATAGGGCTGCTACTCTCCACATGGAGCTGCTACTCCACACCTGTGGCTGCTACTCCATCATCCCTCTGGCTAGTCCATCAGCTAGAGGATTGCTCCTCCACCAGCTCAGAGGCTACTCCATCACCTCCAGGGTCACTCCTTGGGTGCCTTCAGTCTGAAGTATCAATTACTTGGCATTCTCCCCTTGTTATTATTTCTGAAAGAAAAGTAGGGAAGAAAGCACCTGATTTCTTAACTCTCAAATGGTGAAAACCTGAACATTTGCCCACTGAGTAGAAGTTATTAGTGTCCTTTTGGTATAGATACAAAATAGATGGCCCTGATTTGTATGTCCCCCCAAAAAATGTTGGTTCTCTCTCTGAAAGCTTTAGCAGCTTCCTAATGGAAAGAGACCTGCAACCTTTTTTTTTTCTTCCTTGTGTGCCATTTGACATTAGGGAAAGGAAAGATATTGAGCAGTGCAAATAATTATTATCAATTGTGCTAAGACGTTTAAAAGGACATCCATGCCCAAAAAGCATATGCTCAGAAGACATCTCTTTTTCTTCTTCTCGTGTATTAACCAAAGGGATTGGATCCCAGTCTCTGAGAGCCAAGAGAAACGTTGGAAGGAAAAGCACTAAAGAGAACACTAGAGCTCTTTGAAGAGGGGGCTAGCAATGATGACTGGCAGTGGGGGGGCGGTTAAGGCAAGCCTACAGAAAATCCAGGGGGAGTTTTTCACAGCAGTGGATCTTAGTCCTCTGGACACTATCATTTATATAAACCTTTCAGGAAAGAAACAATGTTCTATGCAGAACTGCCATGATGCCACCATGTGTGGAGGAGGAAATTGAAAACAGAGTGGAAAGCTGAACCCAGTGAGAACCAGGGATGCCCACACAATCAAATTACAATGCCTTCCCCATTGCCCCAATTTAAATGGACCATTTAAGAATGGTGAATTTTTCATTTAAGGGAGCAGAAAAAGACAGTGAGTCACAATCTCATTCCCTTTAATTGTGTGGTCTATAGAATGAATCTGAGGATCAGAAGTCCATACTTTGGGAGCTAAAAGAACCTTGGAAGCCTTCTTGTTCCATTGTCTCATTTTACAGATGAGAAAAGACAAATTAGAGAGATAAAGTGATTTCTCCAGTATTAGTCACCCAGTAAGAAAGAGAGCCATGATGAGAACCCAAGTCCTTTGATCCTAAATCTTGTAATACATTGTAACACCCAAATCAATCAAACAAGCAATGATTAAATGATTTGTATGTGCCAGTCGTCATATGGGGTGTTAGAGCTACAAAGACAAAAGCCAAAAATGAAATAACCCTTATTTTCAAGGCACTTATGCATTTTTAAATGCCTGCTGTGTGCCAGGACCCAGTGTTATTAATTCTCATTGGAAATATTTACCAGGGGCAGCTAGGTGGCTCACTGGATTGATAGCCATATCCAGAGATGGGAGGTTGTAGGTTCAAATTGGCCCTCAGACACTTCCTATTTGTGTGATCCTGGGCAAGTCACTTGAACCCCATTGACTAGTGCTTTCTGCTGTTCTGCCTTAAAACTAATACACTATACTGATTCTAAGACAGAAGGTTAAGGTTTGTTTGTTTGTTTGTTTTTTTAAAGAGTATATTGCAAGAGCAGCCAGGTGGCTCAGTGCGTAGAGCACTAAGTCTGTAGTTGGGAGAACCTGGGTTCAAATATGACCTCAGACACTTCCTAGCTATGTGATCCTGGGCAAGCCACTTAATTCCAGTTACCTAGCTCTTGCCACTCTTCTGCCTTGGAATCAATACTTGGTACCTATTCTAAGGCAGAAGGTAAGATTTTATTTTTCTAATAGTTTAAGGCAAATTTTCATTGTCATATTCCCATACAGTACTTTGGAGTCAGTGATCATATTAGTAGACTTAGCCTAAAATTTGTCTTTATACTATATGGGAAGAAAGGCTTTTTCCCAAAGCAAAATAATAGTATAAACATGATTGCCAGGAGAATGTTTACCCTAATTACCATAGGTATGGATTTCACTCATAATTTATGTTCAAATGGTTCCACAAATTAAAATTACTTTCATTTATTCATGAAAGAAGGCCCTGCAAACTCTCTAACTTTAGAGAGAGAAAAAAATTGGGGTAGGATTTTAGATGGAGATGATCTAGTCAAAATCCTTAATTATACAAATGAGGAAAATTAGGTCTAACAAAACATAGTGCCAAAACAGGGATGAGAACCAAGGTTATGTTCTCTCTCTCAAGCCAGCAGTCTTTCTGCTGTTTGTTTCAAGCCTGATGCTTCTCATCTGAACAGGATCTCTGGTGTCCAAAGACAGTTAGCTGTTCCTTCAGTAAAGATATTGGGGAGGGAGAGAAGGATGGGCAAAGGTGGAGCAAGGGATGTAAGAGCCTTCCATGGTAACAGTCATTTTTCTGAATACAAAAATAAAGCTGTCTCAGCCAAAATCTCTTGTTTGAAACAGCAAGTCTAGAAGTGAATGAAACCATCTTTTTTTAAAGTATCATTGACTAGAGCATTGTTGAGTGTTTGCTGGGTGGCCATGACGTAAGACATTGTGCTGGATATATAAAAGAACCTACTTGTTTCTTTATGCCTCTATTCTAGGAAAAGAGGAAGGACACCTATTCATGATTTTTTAATACAATCTGATAGCCACAGCAGAGCTGTCACCAGAAATTCTAGTGCCTGGGACAATTCCGAGGATGAGGAGAAATTTCAGAGAGACGAATCCTTGAGATTGAGTGGAGGACATTCTAGGATATTGACCCATAGGGCTTGGAAGCAGAGACAGAGACAGAAGCCCTGGCTAGGGAGGTAACCTCATGGAGAGGGAACACGGCATGTTGGACTAGATAGAAACTCACTATAAGTACTGAAAAGTTTCTGGCCACACACTTGGCTAGTATGTGGAGCAAACCTTTGCCTTTCATTGTGATGAAGGTACAGCTTTTAGTACTCTCCAGTTTGACATAGCTATATTGGGAGAGGAACACTTTCCTGAAAATATGTCACACCTCCACACCCCTAAAATCCTCAAAAAGGAAGAAGGTAGACCAGGAGAACAACTATAGGAGGAAGGCACAATAATCTAGAATTTCAGCCCCACAGTACAAGAATATTCCTGTAGACTATCTAATGGCCACTAGGTCCTGATAGAAGGGCATGATGGTTATAGAACCACTGAGATTTGGAGGCCCAAGGATGGGTAAGGGGATGGAGATGGTCGGATCAAGGATACCGGGTACCAAGGTGGTAGAACCACAAAGCATGAGAGAACTACTAAGGAGAGAAAGCATGTACTACCCTGGGGCAAAGCCCACTTACCAAATAAACTCTGGTTATAATTCTTTTTTTTTTTTAAATCCTTACCTTGTTTTAGAACCAATACTTTGAAAACAGAAGAGCAGTAAGGGCTAGGCCAATGATGGTGAATCTATGGCACACAGAGCACTCTCTGTGGGCATGTGGCCACTCCCCCCCCTTCATTACTAGAAAGGCAGAGGGACTTGGGCACAGCTGCTCCTTTCCCCCTCTCCACCGTGCATGATGACATTTTTTCACATCACCCACCCCTCTGTCCAGCAGCCCAATGGGAGTACTTTCTCTCTCCCCTGTGTGGGGTAAGGTGGGTGGGGTGCACCTGGCACTAGGTGGGGGAAAGGAGAATGGCACTTGGTCTCTGGAGGGGGGAGCTGGCATGTCACTTCTTCTGGGGGGGGGGGGACAGGGCAGGGCCCAGTACTCCATCTCCAAATCATCACTGGGCTAGGCAATGGGGGCTAAGTGACTCGCCCAGGGTAACTTAGATAGGAAGTGTCTGAGGCTACATTTGAACCCAGGACCTATGACTCTCAATCCACTGAACCAACTAGCTGATGCCTCTGGTCATAATTCTGATTCACAGAATGTCAGAGCTGGAAGGGCTCTTAGTGTTTTTAACATGATGTATATGATCAAATTGGAAGGAAATGCCAATGAGGAAACTGAGGTCTAGAGGAATTATAGGATTGCAGATTTGGCACTAGGAGAAAACAAAGATGTCCTTTAGTTTAGTCTGAATGAATAAAGTCCAGAAAAATGGCATGTGAGGTACCCAAGTTTATATGGTGAGCTAGTAACTTTCAAACAACAAAAAAACAGATGTTCACAAACTATTACCAAAATATTTTCCTTTCCCACAAAAAGATAATTTGTTTTCATTTGGTAAGATGACAGTCATAAAGAAGAAATTTAACATCATTCCAGAATTATTGTCACCTATCTCTGCTTTCTCAATAAACTTCCCTCTTTGGATAAAAAGGAGGGAGGAGCCCATACTCACAACCATACACAAGAGGAAATCAGTAAGAAGTACATTATTTTGCTCTGGGATCTCAAAACGCTCTCAATTGCTATTCCATAATTCATTAAAACCCTGTTCTAGGAGAAAGGAAATGGTTTTCTTCCTTGGAGTCTGCATCCTTTTATGTTCAACTTCACCCCAAAATAGATTACAAAACTGTCTAACCAGTGAGCTTTCATTAAACCTTCTAATATGCTTCTTAAGTAACAGGGGGAAATCCCATCTCATTCTTCAGAAGTAGCTCCTTGGCATTAGCAAGCTTAAATAACTTGTTGGACATCCAACAGATGTCCTGTGGAAGGCTCAAGACCAGAAGGGGGCTCCCCGGATGTTCAGAGGATGGCAATAACAGTGATGTGGGAGTTTCTCTTTGACAGAACATAAAGGACTCTGATGCATAAAGGATGTAAGTTGTCTCTAGACTGGAGTTTTTGCTTCTGTCTCCTCCCCATGCTGTTTCTTCCTTCTTCACAGTCTCTTCTTTGAACTTATGCCAATGATACAGACATAGGAAAGGTTATATAGCAGCGGGTACATTTGTGAGAATTCTATCAGCAATTTTTTTTTTCTGCTACTCAAAGGTGCTGCCTATTGACTCTGTTCCAAAGCTCTTGTTTCAGGAAACAGACCTGGTTCCTTCCCTGAGACCACTTCATTTACATGATTATTGTTCCTCAGGAAAGGGATGCTCCCAAGTAATTAAACTTGAATTTGGTAAGTTTCCACACTGGTTAAAGAGCTCCGCCCACCACTTTTGTTTGGACAAATGGAATTAGACTCAGCAAAATGACTGTTTGGACCTTCCTCTCATCAAAAATACTCAGCCTGTCTGTATCTTCTTACCTTCCTTATAGCTGACATTTCTATGGCACTCTAAGGCTTTCAAAGCACTTTACATACACAATTTTATTTGATTCTCGAAATGGCAATTTGAGAGATAGGCTATTATTATCTCCATTTCACAGATGAAGAAACAAGCCTAGAGGGATCGTAGGATCATAGATACAGAGATAGAAAGGAACAAAGAGGTAGTTTAGTGCAATCCTTTCATTTTATTTGAGGAAAACAAGTCCCAAATAGATGAAATAAAATAAAATCATCAATGATTTATTTAAAAACTACTATTTGACAGACCTTGTACTAAGTTTTGGGAATACAAACAGAAACAAAATGTAAAACATTCCCTGTCCTCAAAGAGCTTACAGTCTAATGTGGGAAGATAATGCACAAAAGGAAGCTTAAAAAAGGCTTTGGGGTAGGAGTGGGGAGAAGGTAACCCAGTGTGGGGACACTGGTTGAAAAAGAACTGTAGAGAGCAAAGAATAAAGGAATGGGAAATGAAGAGGTGGTTCACCCGGAGACCCTCCTTAAATTAAGGCTTGAGAAAAAGTTGTCCATTCTGGTTTCCATTCTGAGGGGAAAAAGGTACTGATGAAGTATTCAGAATTTTTGCCACTGTGCCATTCTGTTGCACAATATAAATCGATTTTCTCCACAAGTTATAAAAGACAAAATAATTGGTTCAGGGTTACATAAATAATAGGCATCTGAGAGGGGACTAACCTAAAAAAAAACCAAACTCAATTGATCTGTCCATCCCTTCTAGCTATCATGCTGTTTTTCCTCCTTTTTGTGGCTAAACTCCTTCAGAAGTCATCTACAGCTAGACATCTCCAATTCCTTTCCTTTTGCTTTCTTTTTTCTTCCATCTGCAGAATGATGAGGCTTATGAACTCATCATTCATCTGAAACTCTTTTTTTACAGTTATTAATGATCCTTAAAATGTCAAATCTAATAGCCTTTTCTCAGTCTTCATCCTTGTCCTCTCAAAAGATTTCAGTCTTTGATTCTATCAACCACTCTCTTCTCCTTGATTCTCTCTATTTTCATGTCACTGATCTCTCTTGGATTTTCTCTTTCCTGGTACACCATTCCTTAATCTCTCTTGTTGGACCTTCATGTAGGCCATCTCTGTTAACTATAGTGTATTCCAAAGTTTTGTACTCTGGCCTCTTTTCCTCTCCCTCAAGTCTGTTTCGTTTGGTTATCATCTCTTTCCATTGATTCAAAATGTCTTCTCTATAACTATGATGCTCAGATCTTTTTATCCTAACTTTTCTCCTGACTTCCATTTTTATACCTCCAATCACCTACTGGAACCTCAAAATGGACGTTCCATAGACATCTTAAATTCAACATGTCAAAATTATTATCACCCTACCTCCAATCCTTCCTATTACTATCAAAGGTATCACCAGTCCTTTAGGCTTACAACTTAGATGTCATCCTTAAATCTTCTCTTTCACTCTCCATATCTAATATGTTGCAAACTTCTGTTGAGTTCAACTGCATATCTTTTGTTTATTACCCATTCTCTCCTCTGATTCTTCCATCACCCTGGTGGAAGTCCTTCATCCCCTGCCATCTAGACTATTTCAATAAATTCCTGTTGGTCTTTTTGCCTCAAGTCTCTCCTCACTCTAGTTCATCTTCCAAAGAGCTATCAAATTGATGTTCCTAAGGTACATCTGACCATGTCACCATCTCATTCCCATTCAATAAATTTCAATAGCTCCCTATTACCTCCAGGATTAAATGAAAAATCTGTTTGGTTTAAAGTCTTTCATAACCTGACCCTTTCCTACCTTTCCAGTCTTCTTATTCCCATTCAGAAATTATTCTACCATTCAGTGACTTTGCCTCCTTGCTGTTCTTCACAAATAATACTTCATCTCCCAAGTCTAATCTTTCACATTGGATACCCTCCGTACAGAGAATTCTCTTCTTATTCATATGTGCCATTTGGCTTCCCTGGTTTCCTTCAAGCCTCAGTTATAATTCTATCTTCTTCAAGAAGCTTTTCCTAATCTCTTAATGCTAGTGCCTTCTCTCTGTGATTTTCTCTGACTTATTCAGTAATAATGAAATAAGATAATAAAAGATAATATAATAATTATATATATATATAATATCATAATAAATATATAATAAAATAAAAGATAATTAAAAGTCTTCTTTATACTTAGTTGTTTCTATGTTGTTTCCCCCATTAGATTGGGAGGTTCTTATGGGTAGGAACTATTTTTATCTCTCTTCATCTCTCCAAAACACAGCACAATTCCTGGCACATAGTTGGTATTTAATAAATGCTTGTTGATTTGTTGACTTAACAAGCTCTTCCTGACTCCAAGTTCAATGTTCTCCCCAGTGAACCATGCTGCTTTCTCCTAGTGTTCAACATACCATGATGATATCGATAATAATAGCTGGTATTTATATCACACTTTATGGTTTTCAAATAACCTTGCATATTGCAACTCGTTTAAGCCTGGCCACAATACTGTAGAGAAAATTATTAACCTTTATTTTGTTGAGGAGGGAATGAAGACCTAGAGAGATCACAGAGCATGGATTTAAATATGAAAGAGATCTTAAATATCATTTCATCCAAACTCGTCATTTTGTGTACAAGGAAACTGAGGTAAGTGGAGATTAGACAACTTGCCCAGTAACATAAATAACAAATATTTGTTTATATTTTTAAGTTTTATTTATTTTATTACAGTGACTAATCTACATTTAAGTTTTCCAAGGTTACATGATTCATGTTCTCTCCCTCCCCTCTACCATAGTTGACAAACAATTCTACTGGATTGTACATGAAATAACAAGTATTTGAAGCAAGATTGAAACCCAGATCTTTCTCAGGCTCAGTTATGAGCATTCACTCTATCCACTCAAGCTGATAAACCATCATTATGGTCAAGACTTGTCCTCTCATGGATATGATCTTTTGGATATACCAATGGATGCTCTTTGACTCTGAAATCACAATACTAGACCCTACTCCCAATAACATTCAAGAAAAGCCTTGCCTGTTTGTATTTCCTTGTCTTCTTTTCTGTCTTGAATCACAGAGTAACTAACCTGATTTCATTTTACCTATGGCCTTGACTTTAGCAAAAAAGTGAAAATACTGTGAATGGATCAAAGGATCAGAAAAGATTACTGGGAACTTATATGTCTCCTTGTGCCCTCTTGTCATAACAGGACCACATAATCTGCATCTCAATTTCTTGTCTGACAGCAACCACAGGGAATTTGAATATTCTTCCTACTGTGCAGGAACCCAAGTAGAAATAAATTCTGTGGATTCTGTAATAGCTAAAACTAAAAAGTTACAGCATTTTAAATTTAAATGACCCATACATTAAGTTAAGCCCAAACCACTTGAGAAATTCTCAAGATTTGGAAACTCATCTTTCTAGAAGCTGTTACAACTTAGTCAAATGCTTTTGGATTCAAGCTTATTATTGTCACAGGCCAGGAGGAGGAATATGACTTCATACCTATACAGAAATATAAAAGTGATTTTTAACTAAGATGTAGAGGGAGGAGCCTTCACAATGCTTCATGTTTAGAAATGTATACATCTCAGTTTATAATAAATACAGGAGTCTAAACTAGGAGAAGTCATCTACAGTCACTTAGAAAATATGGCTTTCAGCCTCATGGGTTCAATAATATATGTATTGACTTGCAAAGAGATAATACGGAAAACAACTTGTACAAAAATATTTATAGCCACACTCTTTATGGTGGCAGAAAATGGGGAAATGAGGGGATGTCCATCAGTTGGGGAATGGCTGAACAAATTGTGGTATCCAATGGTGATGGAACATTATTGTGCTGAAAGGAATGATGAACTGGAAGATTTTTATATGACTGAAAAGACCTCCAGGAATT
Organism: Gracilinanus agilis; assembly: GCF_016433145.1. NCBI lineage: Eukaryota > Metazoa > Chordata > Mammalia > Didelphimorphia > Didelphidae > Gracilinanus > Gracilinanus agilis. Next base: position 46,890,975 of record NC_058130.1, read on the forward strand.
GATGCAGTGTGAAAAGAGCAGAATCAGAAGAACACTGTACAAAGAGACTGATACATTAAGGCACAATGGAATGTAATAAACCATTCTACTAGTATTTCTACTAATATTTTCTACACAATGTCCCAGGGCAATTGAGAGGAATTTAGGAGAAAGAACGCTATGCACATATAATCGAATGTAATGCACTTCTCTGCTAGCAGCAATGTAATGATCCAGAACAATTCTGAGGGACTTATGAGAAAGATGCTATCCACATCCAGAGGAAGAACTGTGGGAGTAGAAACACAGAAGAAAAACAACTGCATGGTCACATGGGTTGATGGGGATATGATTGGGTGTATTGACTTTAAATGATCACCCTAGTGCAAATATTAATAACATGGAAATAGGTCTTGATCAATGGCACAAGTAAAACCCAGTGGAATTGCACATTGGCTAAGGGAAGGGGTAGGAGGAGGAGAGGGAAAGAACATGAATCTTGTAACCATGGAAAATATTCTAAATTAATCAATTAAATAAAATTTTCCCAAAAAGAACACAATCCACATCCAGAGAAAGAACTGTGGGAATAAAAATGCAGATAAAAAACAAACGGTCAATCATGTGGTCCAATGGGGATATGTTAGGGTTTCAGTGTTAAAAGATCACTCTAATGCAAATATGAATAATACGAAAATAGGTTTTGAACAATGATGCATGTATAACCCAGTGGAACTGCTTGTCAGCTCTGAGAGAAAAGGAGTGGGGAAAATTGTGAATTAAGTAAGCATGGAAAAATATTCTAAATAAATTAATAAATTAAAAAATAATATAGGGTTTGGTCAAAGCAGTAGAATCATTTGGAAAGAGTGCAAGACTGGGTGTTATTTCACTTCATGGCAGCAGGAGACAGTGGAGGTTCTTTGCAATGACACCGTGGGGAAAAAGTTGTCCCTCACATTCAGAAAGCATATGGCCCTACGCATCTTAGTATGCTAGATCAAAGTCATGGTGGCCCTGAATTCTACTTACCCTCCCTGAGTCTCAGTTTCTTCAACTGTATAGTGAATTTGGATTATATGGTTTTTGAGGTCCTTTCCAGTAACCATGCCTGGAGTGAGCACAGATTCCTATGTTCCATAACTTTAGTTCACTAAAGTCAATAAAGGAAAGATTCCGTTCAGCTCTGCCTTCCCTGCCTCTGTATTGTCCAAGGTGGCCCACTGGTGAGAAATCCAAAGGAGGAGCTCTCGAAATCTTGTAAACTGGATGCCAGGAAGTCCCATCACTGATTCAAATCCTAATCCCCTGGGCTAATTAAGTCTTGGGAATATTTTCAAGTGCCTTCTAAAGACAAACTAATCTAGGAGAAAGGACAGATATTGCTCTTCCCTATATGTGCCTTTCAATTTTGAAACATTTTCCAGTTGAAAGAGACAGAGGACTTGAGCTCAAATATTAGTGCTAACACTTATATGTATGACCTTGGTTGAGACAATTGGCCTTTACGAGACATTCTTTATTTGTAAACTGATACATTTTTAGACTAAGGTCCTCAAAGTCCCTCTAGCTCTCAGTCCATAATCCTATGATGACAATGATTAGACAGATCCCAGAAACTCCATGAAAGCTCTTAAACCAGTCATGTCTCATTCCTCAGCACTCCATACTTCTCTATCACACCCAAGATCTTTATCGAGGGGCTCACTCCAGCCATGACATTCAGTTTGAAAGTACCCCAACTTCATTACTCTTTCTCCCTGATTAAATGGTTCCTCCTAGAACCTACATTTAAGGAAATGCTCAGACCATTTACATCTCATTCCTCTCCAGGCTGTGTTTCTAGAATGTCACTCAGCTAGGTATGGTTTCCTCTTCCCCCTGCCCTTTCAGCTTTCTTTTAGTTATCAGCTTTCTCTATTTGAATGCAAACTCTTTGAGGGGATGGATTATTTCTCTGTTTGTATACCCATTTCTTAGCACAGTGTCTGATAAAAAGTGAGAACTTCATAAATGCTTGTTGACAAATGACTGATTCTCAACTTTTTATTAGTATAATGGGTAGATTAGTACTTAAGCTATCTATTTCAGGGGTCATTATGAGACCCAAATAAATTCAAATATGTTGTATCATGAAAATAGTTTTAATATGAATATTCTCTTACAACAATGATCAATATGAAAGTATATTTTGCATGATAATCCATGGATAATCCAGATCAAATTATTTACCATCTCTGAGAGGAAGAGGGAAGGAAGGGAGGAAGACAATTTTGAATTTATAATTTCAGAAAGAGCATATTGAAAATTGCTATTACATGTAAACAGGAAAATTAAATACCTTTAAAAAGGAAAATAGTAGCTTTATCAATACAAGGAGGCAAGAGGTTGAATTATTCAGAACCACTCATTGTTTTTTAAAAAAGCTAATTATTATTGATGAACTGAATTTAGTGAATTTGGAACCTTTTGAATACTGCCCTCTGTTTTGACAGGATAATCTACACTTGCCACACAACACTGTATTACATGAGGCCTGTGCTTTTACTTTCTACTTTGTCTAGATGAAGATAACACAAAATGATATCCATTATCACCCCCCAATGTATCATTACCTTGAGAAGTGATGCAAGAACCTGAGATAGCATCACCTGATTCTATCTTTGACATGACCTAGCAGCAAGCAATGATAATATAGTTTAACTTTTGGCTTAATTGGTAGAACATGAGCATTCCTGCCATCTCTCAGCTGAATGCAATGCAGTTCATCTAACATAGTAGGAGTACACAAAGCAGATAGGAAAGAATAGTGTAGTAAGCCTGGAAGTGCAAGTGAAGAGCCCTGAATTCTAGTCCTAGTCTTGCCACTAATTGACAGGATGATCCTGGAGTTGCGTAGCCTCCCTGGACCTCAGTTTCTTCACCTGTAAAATGATACTATAAGACGCAATGATTTCAAAGTCTCTTCCACTTGTAAAATTCTTTGCTTTTAAATGTGACCCTCTAAACAGTGATGGTGAACCTTTTAGAGACCAAGTGCCCAAACTGCAACCCTCAAACCACATAGAGAGGAAGCACTCCCTTTTGGGCTGCTGGACACAGGGGTGGGTGTTGTGAGAAATGTCTTCAGGCATAATGGAGAAGAGGAAGGGAGCAGCCCCTTCTGGCACGTGTACTATAGGTTCACCAACATGGCTCTATGATGATGTAATTGAACTTAGGAGTGGGGAAGGATAGATTATCTGGGATAGCAACCTTGATTATTCATTCCCATTGGACATAGAATTTTTTAATGGAAATTGTTTCTTGGAAGATAATTTGAGAAATCTCTTCTGGTCTTCATCATGGGCAAATGACTAAACTTTTCTGGGTGTCAGTTTTTGCATCTTCAAAATGAAGAGGTTGTATTAAGTCATCCCAAAGATCCCTTCAATTCAATTCATCAAAAATTATTCAGGACATAAATTGTTTTTTAAAAGTATTTAATTTGAAAAGCTATAGGCAAGAAAAATAGTCTTGGAGTTAAGATGTTGAGGGTACAAGACCTGCCTCTGACACACACACATACACACACACACACACACACACTGGCTATGTTTCCCTGACCCTGGGCAAGCCATAATTTGTTACTGTACCAGGTAATTCTCTAAGATAATAAGATGTAGAAGAGATGACAATCTGAATTGGAAGAGGGAATGGAAATTCTCTGGACTAGTTAAATCACAGGTCCAAGACCCATTCCACACCACCATTCCCCAAAAAAACTTCATAAAACTGTGGTAGGTAAGTACTGGGGATGGATATGACCCAGAGCCTATTCACAAGGAGTTTATAATCTTCTAGGAGGCATTTGACACATCCTTAATTAATAAATATAATGATTACAAAACAAAGGGGAGACAAAGTTCTTGAGGAAAATCTGAGAGAAAGAGCACTTCTTGGTGGAAGCAATAGGAAGCAATAGGTGGCCAGAGAGAGTTTTTCATGAGGAAAGAATATTTCATATATGCTTTGAAGGAAGAGGATTCTGAAAGATATATAGGAGGAAGAATTGAATTCCAGAACTACACAAAGGTGCAAAAACAGGAGGGGGCATTAATAGCTTAAAAAAAGTTATAGGACAAACCCTCAAAATCAACAGCATCTTTAATGATAGTAACAAAATCCAAAAGGAAATAAGAGAAAAGGAAATACCAGTCTCAAAAAAGAGTGAATGTTGTGAAATGACAAAGAACAAGAATGGCTTAAAAGAAGAGATGAGAAGACTCTTCCATCCTTCCTCTTTACAGAAGAGGGAGGTCCATGAGTATCATTCATTATAAAAATTTTCAGACCTTTCTGAAGTAATATTTAATTATATTATGATTATATATTTAAGTATAATATATTTATATATTAAGCATACATAATTATTAATATATTATATAATATAATTATATGTTTAATTAATTATAATAATGTTTAATTAAATAATAATCTTCCTCTTCTTTTTATTTTTTCTTGTCTCTAAAATAGTATTTGCTGCATGGGATGGCTCTCTGGAAAAAGGAAAGGAAGGAATACTGGGGGAAATTACAGGTGATATAAAAATATCAATATAAACTTAATTTAGAAAAAACTTAAAAAATAATATGAACCACCAACTAACTTTTCATCAATCATACTCTTCAGATACTGGCAAGAACTCAGGCTCTTTAATCCCCATAGAACTTGCTTGAAAAACAGAATATGAAACAATCAGAGGATCCTAGCAAGGGAACAGGAGAGCACCAAAACCCATCTAACAAGACTGGCATTTAGCTATACCTACTCACAGATTTCCAAGGCTAAAGATATTTTTCTTCCAAAGCCACAGGCTTTCCTAGTAATTTGATTTACAGAAGAGACACACAGAGAATGCTATTTCTGTGAGGATTGAATACTGACATTCAAGTCAGACAAGTTAATCCCAGGGAGCTCATTCTCAGAGTTAGCAGAAAGATTCCTTTAAATCAGAAAATGAAATTGTTTTATGTCATAGATATTCTCTGTGTGTGTGTGTGTGTGTGTGTCTCTCTCTCTCTCTCTGTTACTCTCTCTCTGTCTTTCTCTCTGTCTCTCTCTCTCTCACTCTCTCACACACTCTTTTACTCTGTCTCTGTCTCTATCTCTCTCTCTTTCTCTCTGCTCTCTCTCACACTCTGTCTCTCTCTCATTCTCTGTCTTTCTTCCTCTCTCTCTGTCTCTCTCTCCCTCTTTCTCTCTCTCCCTCTTTCCTATGACTCTGTCTCTGTGTCTCTCTCTCTAACACATACACAGATACTACAGATATGAGCACAACAGCACATTACAGACACTCATGCTTAAATACAAAACTAATTTCTCAGATAACCTTTGGGTTCCCAGTACAATAATAAAATGCTTGTTAAAACACTGAGAATGACATTTTAAGTCTCTTAAACACACCTTACATTCTCTTAATGGAGGGCCTCTATCAGGACCAACCACTCTCCCTTATCTAATTATATATGAAATAGTTGAAATAGGTTTCAGGTTTCACAGACTTCACAAATTCACCAAGGTTCCTACTTAAAAACATGAGAAGTGAGACAGAGAATTGACCATTTATGTTTAAACATATTGGTTGTATGGTATGTGGGGAGGGAAATAAGAACAGTTGGGGATTCCTACTCTAACACAGAACTAGTACAAACTGCTCCTTTGTGTCTTTAGTCATTAACTTTCATATATAATGCAATTATGTAATATGACAAATATAATTCATATTTCTAGTTTTAGCCCAAAACCTCAACTTTTTAATGTCAAAAGAATCAGCTTTCTAACTTGTTCTGCCTTAATAGTATTAGAGTCCAGGAGTCTGTCAGCCCATTAAATATAGATATAGACATAATATGTAATATCATAAATCTACATGCTATGGGTAAAGTGAAAACTCTAGACCAGGCTAAAATAAGCCAAACAAAAAGGCTAATGTTAGCTCCTATCCAGAAAATAAAAAATTAACTGATCTGAAAGATGGGTTACCTCTATATTTGTATTGCTGATAAACAATAGTCCTTAATGTTAATGGTCCTAGATTTTGTGTAGAAGATAGAGCTATAGCCTGGAAGTCAAAAGAAATCTAGGCACTGTGCTAAGTGCCTAGCAAATAGTAGATACTCAGTAAATATGAATTGTCTTGACTCCAGCTATACTAAGACCTTGCCTCATACATTTGCTGGCTGTGTGATCCTAAGGAAGTCACTTACTTTCTCAGTCTCACTTTTTTCTCCTATAAAATGAGTATAATTATATTCATGCTATCTAACTCACAGGGTTGTAATGAGGAACATTTTACCCTTAATAAACTTTGAAACATCTCCTTTGCACAATGACTTGCTGTTAATAATATTGTTTAGTTCTCTCTTTTTTTAATATTTAATATTTGCCAGACCATATTGGTTAATAATATGATAAGCACACACACACACACATACACATACACACACACACACACACACACACACACACACACAAAATAAACTCTAAGTAGAATATATAAACTGGGCTCGAACTTTTTAGGCCTAAAGCAGGCTCCTTCCACATCAGTATAATACAAGATGTTGCTTTAAACAGTAGAAAAAAATCTTAGTTTTAGAGTCAGGAAACATGAAGTTATTTATTTTTTTAAAGAACCCTTACCTTCCATCTTTGAGTCAATGCTGTCTATTGGTTCTAAGGCAGAAGAGAGGTAAGGGCTAAGCAGTGGGGGTTAAGTGACTTGCCCATGATCACACAGCTGGGAAGTGTCTGAGGCCAGATTTGAACCTAGGACCTCCCATCTCTAGGTCTGGCTCTCAATCCACTGAGCTACCCAGATGCCCCCTATAGGAAATATGAATTTAAAACACAGCTCTGTGTTAGGATTAAGATAAATATAGATTGATATTAAAAGGAAAATTAATATTTTAATTAAGGCTATGTTGGTAAAATACAAGATGACCACACACCTGCTAAGATCTAATTCAAGTTCCTCACCATACTTTTGCCCACCTTGGTCCCTTGTAACCAAAGTGTGCATCCCAATCAAGTCCTCTTTATTTAACCTATGCTTCATGTTCACTCACGTCATCACGTAAGACCAGAAACCTGTTGAATCATGGGAAATATAATTTCCACATCCCCTAAACACCCACAAGAAGTTTGTCATATATATAAATATTTAAAACTCAAATGAGCCCCAAATACCTCTCAACGGAAGCCCAAAATTCCAAACAACACATTCCCCCGCCCCGCCCCGATATCCAGCAAAAAAGACTGGTCTTTCTCTGTGGATCTCGTAAACATAGTCAACTTCTAAATTACAGGAATTTGGGGATAAAAGAAAAAGAATAAAAACTACCCTCATTGACAAAAAGCCAATTGGGGCAGTGCCCTATTGGCATAAGAGTGTATATTAAAAAACAAATGCATTCAACTCCACATAGTTCAATGAACTGCACCCCAAAGTTCAATTTGGATCTTCATGATCCAGTGAAGGCTCTTCAGGCATCTTCATAGTGCCTTCTCCAAACAGGTTCGTTGTCTGGATTCTAGGGAGATAGCAAATTTCTTATACTGAAATGACTCTCAAAAGAATTTAAACTTTACATTATAGATTATAAAACATACATTTCCTTCTGAGACCTATACATTCCCCCCTGAAATTACTCCTAAAAGAGTTAAAATTTTACATTATACATTGTAATAAAGACATTATGATTATAAGACTTACACCCCTCTGAGGAAAATTCCAAATAACATATTCTCCCCTGAAGAGGGTATCAAGGTCACTGAAGGATACATGGCTGAGTCACAGGGTTGTATGAAATCAATTGGCAAAAGAATTTTAAAAAAATAAAATCCAAATAAAAGAGAAAAAAATTAACTTGTGAATGAAATATAAAATGTCAAAATCTCATGTATAAAAATGTAAGGAAAAATAAACTTATAACAGGTCCTTGAATCAAGGCCCAATTAAAATGATTTAAGCAGTTTGCAAATACCCAGTTTGCAATTCAGGAGCCAGGACTACAGAAAGTTGCCATTCTATAAATAAGAGAAATAACAGGACTAAATATACGTGCAAGAGAAATGTCTTTCCCTGGTCTGATTTGCATGCACCTTCTTAGGGAGGAGCTATAATGATAACCAATCTTAGGTGCTTACTAGGAAAAGAAGCTCAGGGGAAGTCTGGCCTCTAACATGTTAGAAACTGCAACCCCGAGCCTCAAACACTAGTTTCAAGCCCTTCATTAGTGGCATAGAACTTCCTCAATCCATGGTCTGCATGGCCTTTTGTTCCTTGTCACTTTGCAGATACTTCAGTTCGTCTCCATGACCTTGTGGCTCTTTTTAGCACTTCTCCTGGAATCAGACAGAGAGACATTAATCACAGTCCCATAATATTTATCAATAATTGGCAGGTTACCATAGTTTAAGACTTTTGGAGTATGCATTAATATTATAGCAAATATATATTTACATTAAGCTTATATTACTGTAAAATCAAAAGGATTAACATTGATTATATGTACTTTAAGTACAAAAATGAGAAAAAAGGAAAAAATCAATTTCTCTATTAAAAAAATTAAAAGGAAAAGCAATAAGAAAATTTAAAATCCTGGGTGGGGGGGAATACTATGCTCTCAAGGATAAAAAGTGAGAGAAAAGAACACATATTGCATTGCACATGCAAGAAAAAAAATAAAAGAATTTTTTAAAAATCAAAAAATATATAGCTTAGAACTAATGAAAGGTTTTTCACCAAAAAATGAGACCCATTTCCTGTTAAGCTTTTCCATGAACTGTGAGTGTAAATGGTTTTTACAAAATAGAAGATTTGTAATGCACATTCGCACAAAGTACCATAATTACAATAACACATTTAAAGACAATAGTAAACAAACCCATTATTATAACCACTTGTTATGATGTTTAAAATTTGTATACTTGTTACAAATTCAACAGGTATAATAAATCATTCAACCTTGGCTAAGATGTTTTCTTTACAAACTCTAATGCTGCCTCCATGGTAATTGTGGGGCAGAGCCTAAAAAAAATCTGATTAAAAAAAAAAAACCTTCTGGGTCTAAATTATCCTCAGGAATTCTAGATCCTTCTGATGGGAAAGCAAGCTAAAACATAGAGACTAAACATCAAGCATACAGGAAAAAAAACAGGTAGGAAACTTCCATGATTCCTCTACCCCTTTAAGACAACAATTCTTTATAATAAAACATATAAAACCTTATAATTTATACAGAAGGGTACTAGACATCTAAAGTAAATTCTAAAGACCTCTCATAAAATTATAATTTAAATTCTCAAGGCATCAAAATCTCCAAGATTGTACACAATTATCAAAATAGAATAAAAACTTAAGACATGTGACCCTATAGTTGAGATGACAAATTCACTATACACATAAGGCTTATGGGCTTTTTTACAACTTAAAAATGTTTAAGATTTTCATAAATGGTACAAATAACAGAATTGGATTAATACAGGTAAACTTAAAAAAAGAAACCTTAAAGAAATCAGGAAATACAATATAAGGAACACATTGCAAGCTATACAGTCAAAAAACCTTTTTTACCAGTTCTAATAGATTTGTTCACTATTTTGGAGTTACAATAAAATCATAGACAGAATTAATCTGGCAGCCAAAACTTCATTAGCTTAAAATGATTCAGTGCAACAGAAAATCAATAAAACAATAAAATTAAATCACAAAACTAATCAGCAAAATACAATAAGATACAGAGATTTAAAAAAAAACATTTAGTTCTGAGGTTTTAAAATCCACCTCTGGTCCAATTCAAGTTCCTTCTAACTGAGCTCTGCTCTGAGCACAGTAGTTCAAAGTCTTGGTTAGGCTTAGTATGGGGGGTGAATTCCTCCCCTGAGTTTCAGGAAAGATAATCACAAAGAAATAGTTTGAAATAGGCCATGTGGCCCATGATTGTCATTCTACTTCCTGTTTGAAGAGTAAAAGCTGGCACCACGTGGAAGCCAACTGGGGTGGGGGCTAGAGAAAAGCTTAGGTCAGGTTTTAAAACCACATGGAGGGCTCTGGTAGCGTAGAAGCTCCTTTCAGGTTAACAGTCATTAATGTCTATGAGGATGCGGGCAACGAGAGAGAAGAGCAGGGGTTTGCATACTTCCGAAATCTTAAACAGTGGCAGCAGTCTCTGGGATCAGCATCAAGTGGCAAAGACAATGGGGAAGGGCAGGGAGCCAGACAGGAGGTGGCATCAGCAGCAGCAGGCAGGCAGAAAACAGCATGAGCTAGGGATAAGCACTGGGTGGCAGGAAAAGGCTCAGGAAACCCAGGGAGGATCCGGCAAGCGGGGCCGAACAGTCTTTGAAACCAACTTCATGGGGAATGTATGAACTAGCAGCCAGAGACAGGCTGTTGGAAAAATGGCATTCCCCTTTCTTGGAAAAGTCCCTCAAAAGAAAATAGCAGGGTGCAGAAAAATAACTTTTCCCTTTAGAAAAATTGCTCAAAAGAACTGAGCAAAGTGGCCAAAAAGAAAAACGCAAAACCAGCAGACGCATGTCCACAGCTCTGGAGAGGATTTTAAATGTTTTCAGAGTAGCATGGCTATCTGAAAAATTGAGAATTACTTTTCCAATATGGTTTGCCAAACTGTTATGATTAAGATAAATATAGATGGATATTATAAGAAGTATTAATATTTTAATTATGGCCATGTTGGTAAAATATAAAATGACCATGTGCCTGCTAAGATCTAATTCAAGTTCCCCACCATACCTTCTCCCACCTGGCTCCCTTATAACCATAGCGCAGATCCCAATCAAGTCCTCTCTATTTAAGCTACGCTTTATGTTCGCTCACATCATCAAATGAGACTGGAAACCCGTTGAATGATGGGAAATGTAGTTTCCAAGTCCCCTAAACATCCACAGGAAGTTTGTCATATATCTAAATATTTAAAACTCAAATGAGCCCCAAATACCTCTCAATGGAACCCCAAAATTCCAAATAACACACCTGCCATTTGCCAGTTGTACAGCCCTGGATAAAGCATTCATCTTACTGGGCCTTAATTCTTGTGGGAACTTCAAAAATTGTAAAACTTTATATAAATGAGTCAATACAATTGTTAGTAAAAATGATCAGGAATAATGTTAAATGATAAAAACCCTTCCATTGCTGCTTCCAAAAGAGAATAAAAAAGGCATTGGGGGACAATGGAAAAAGAATTGGTTCTTAGATATTAGAGTTAGATGCTTACCACTTTTGTGGCCTTGGGCACATGGCTAACCTTCCTTGGGTCTCAATATCCTTAGAAACAAAACAAGAGGCTTGGATTAAATCTTTGAAATCCATTGCAACTCTAAGTTGATGATCTCATAAAGACTTTTATTCACATAGTTATCCTTTTGTGCCCACAATGATACAGAAATGACTGCCAGTTTCCTCATCTGTGAGGAAAAAAGGGGGGGCAGAAAGAAATTAAAGATTTTAGAAGCTAGCACTTCCAAGTTTCTGAAATCTATAAAATTATGGTCTTTGCCAGCTCTGTATCAGTCACAAACGGCAACACAAAAGAGAACTTGGTGGAAAGAAAAAAAGCCAATACTGAGCACCTAGCTCAGTGCTCTAAAGAGGGATGATTAAAGGAGGCAAGTAGCATATCACAAAAGAACCCTTCTAAGAATAAGCAAGCATCCACAGGAGAATATATTGACTCCACTGAAGGCTGTTTGACAAAAGTACCAAGTATTTAAATCTAGATGTTTCTCTCTAATAGGAATAACTATTTGGTACCCCAAGGTGTGGTGGATAAGATGCTAAAGGAATTGAAAAGATATGATTCACTGGGGATTTCAGCCTCCATATGTTTTTCCTGGCTAAAAATTTAAAATTTATCTTTCTTCTTTAAGCATTCAATGTAAGCCAGGGAGGCAGCATCTTGTTTTTTTATATCAAGTTATCAAGAAAATATTAAGCACTTACTATATTCCAGAGACTCTGAGGATATAAAAACAGGCTAAAGCAATCCCTACCCTTAAGATGCTCAAATTCTAGTGGGAAAATCAAAAATATAAATAAAACTAAAATAATCTCAAAGATATATAGAGTTAAACTAGTTAAACTCTAGTTAAAACTAGTAAGAATCACAGAAGTTCTCCAAGTCAGTACCTTTATCTTGGAGTTGAGGAAAGAGCCCAGAGAAAGAAAATAATTTACCAAAGGTCATATAAATGTAATAATGTAGCAAAGTCTGTATTAGTCCCAGACACTCTGATGCTAAGTTCAATTCTTTCCACTTAATGCTTCCAGTGAGTTAAGGATGTTTTCCTCTTTGAATTATCATGATAATTGACTCAATTATACAGTTTAGCTTTCTCCTTATTCTAAAGGAGACCTCAATCTAACTTGACCCATTATAGCTGAGAACCATGTGAATAATTTGTCTTAAACTCCATCCAATGGGGCTTGTTCCTGGAAATTCCACAGAAACCTTTTAACACCCAGTTCCACTCTTTGTATGTTCTCCAGATGTATTTTTCTATATATCCAATTGGATAAAGAGAGCATCTCTAAGAAAAGAATGCTAGTACCAATATGGAAAGTACAAGTTTACTCTACACTTGATCCAAGAACTAGAGAAATATCATAGCTCCAGATCGATTAATTTTCATAAAGTCTTATCACGGAAACATTTCTTCATACTCAGTCATCACTGATATGTCATGATTTTTTAGCAAACTGGCTCAGATGGCTTCAGTGTTACATTTAAATAAGATCCATAGTGTTTTAATAGCTATTTACTAAGATCTTGAACTTCTTGTGAAACCTGCTACCATAGTAATCTCTGCAAATAATTAGTTCCTTGGGGAAAATTTGCTGTTTATAATTTCTCCTTGAAACAGAAAACAGACATTAGCTGTTCCTACTAAATCATGGTACATTTATTACTTGTACATTATTGTCCCCCTTATTTTGTAATAAAACATATATTTTTTAAATTAAGTCAAATTGTCTTGCTACCATCTAAATTAGTTGAAGATAAAAAATATTTCATTTTACATTGATTCACTATAATATTGAAAAAATAGCATACTATTTAGTGTATTTTTGTTATTTAGTTATTTCAATTGACTCTTCATGACCCTATTTGGGGGCTTCTTGGCAAAGATACTTTTGCCAAAGATACAAAAAGTCATTTGCCATTTCCTTTTCCAGTTTATTTTATAGGTGATGAACTGAGGCAAATGGGTTTGAGTGACTCATCTAGGAACACACAGTTTATATCTGTATATATATATATATATATATATAGTCAGATTTGAACCTAGGTCTTCCTGACTTCAGACCTAATACTCTATCCACTATATCACCTAACAACCCAGATTACATTCATTACACAGAAGCCTGGATTATATTCATTATAAAAAATTGAAAGTCAAGGACTCCTTCTTCCCACTTCAAAAAAAGGGAACATAGCATAAAGCATTCAACTCTACAGCAAATTTATTCATTGTAGTTTGAGACCTCGAAATGACCATCCTGCCATGAAAGACTAATACCTCTTAACAAAGAATAACTGTAAAATGTAGTCTTTAATGATGAAGGGCTGATTTGTATCTTCTAGTGTTGGAAGACTATGAATACATATTACTTAGAAATACATTCATGATAAGGTCCCCTAAATTACTTTTATGAGTCTTAGCAGACTTGGATAAAAATATAATAAAGCACAAATGTGTTAATAAATAACAAGAGCCAAAAAGAAAGAGGAAGTGGGGAAGGAAGGGAGGGATGAAGGAAGGAAAGGAGAAAGGGAAGGAGGGGAGAAGGAGGAAGGGAGGAAAAAGAAAAGAATCCTGAGAGAAGTATGGCATAGTAGAGACAGAACTAAATATGAAGTAAAGAGAATTGAGTTCATTCCTGTTTCTGACACTTACCAATTGTGCAACCTTGGACAAGTCATGTACATTCTCAAAGCCTCAATTTACTCAGTTGTGAATAAGGGATAATAATACCTCTATAACCCACATGATTGGGGTGCCATAGGAAAACTACTTTGCAAGTCTTAGGCAACATATAAATGAGTTGTTACTAATGTGGCTTCAATTTACACTATTTCATCCCTAAACTTTGTATCCAAAGCACCACTACCTGCAGTCCTACACCATTACTGTTTCTGAGCAATAGAAGTTCTTATCATTTAAGACATTGAAAACTGATATATTTCGCAGTAAGATTCCCTTACCTAAGACCTTCATGTGAATTTTACTGACAAGAATGCCAAAATGACTTTATTACACCACATTCTCATTCTTGTTCAGAAGTGTAGACTCCAAAGGAAATGATCATACTAAGAGCTTCACTATACATTAAGACAAAGAATCATATTCATTTACCCAAGTGCAGAGAGCTATTAAAGTTCATTCAAAAGTACTGAAGCCTTTAGATATTATTTGAACAAAGCAAAATAAATAATAAAAGGTGTCAGTAAAATTTTCAAAACCTGTATGATTTATCTATGTGTTCTTTCTAATCATTACATGGTTGTGTTGACTACTAAGCTCAAATTAGGATGATTTGGCTTTTCCTTTAATATTAAATTTAAAAGTGTGTGAACCAGTGCCTGAAAGAGGGAAAAAGGGGTTTGGGGGTTCAATATATTAAAAGGTGATCACCAGGGGAAATCTCCCCAATTTAGGAATAACCTCAAGTCAAAATTGACTTCATGGAAGTTTATTTACAATTGAGAAGAGAGAGAGGAAATGAGGAAATAAGAATCTAACACTATGTAAATTGCTACGATCCTCTAATTAATCCAGGTAGAGTCAGAGGACCAGAGGCCCAGAGGTGAATGAAGCAAAGCTTTATTCACAGAGTCTATTAAGGAAGTTCCTTAAGAGAAGTTCAGGAAGATTCAGTCAGTCTTTAAACTTACCACCTCCACAGACCAGAAGAGCTAGAAGACCTCCTTCATCAGTCACCCTCTTCACCAGAAGCCCCTGTCACTCACTCAACTCCCTCTTTTTTAAAGGGATCACCCGTGTCACTTCCTGTGCCCCCTCCTACTTTGCCTGTCCAGTCACAATAGACCCTTCTTATTAGGATGCCTGGAGGGCAGTCAGTTGATTCTGATTCTTCACCCACTCTAGCACTCATGGGTTAAGAACCTCCCAGAATTTGGAGGTGCTCTCACCCTTGATGATTAAATCTAAAGATGGGCAGTGTCGACTTAATCTAATTATCACAGACCAAATGGGTAGTTGACCTACCTCTTGGTAAAGGGTCACAAGTGAAGAAATGGAAAGAGCTTTGGACTTGGAATAAGGACACCTACATTCAAATCTCAACTCTTTTACTTATTCCCTTTGTGACGTTGGGCAAGTCATTTGCCCTTTCTCAGGTTTAGTTCCCTCACCTGCAAATTGAATCCTATAATCCTATGATTACCAGTATCAGTGGCATAGGGGAAGAGGAGAGCTCAGCATGTAAGATCTAAAATGAAAGGACAAATCTGTTAAAACCGGGAAAAAATTGGGTATACACATCAATTATGATTTCACAAGCTCTCAATGGCAACTCTTCAGGAGGTCTTTGTCATTCAATAGTAACTAGACTCCATGCATAGTTCTAGGCTGATTGAAGTAGTCCTTGAATACTCTTAATTTAACTGTAATATGCCCAAGTGTCCACAGTTCTGTTCTACTCCTTCTCCTTGAGGTTTTATATTCAGTGGTTTGAAGCATCACAAAAGAGTCCATATAGTGATGATAACTAAAATCTCATGAATTTTGACCATTTCAACAGTTTTTCTCATTAGGACTTGAAGAAGAAGCCTCCATTATCCTCACAGCCCCGTTAAAGACATGTGAGCTACAACAAGGGCACTTCAGCACTCCAGGGGGATTTAATTTAATTTTGTTGAAAAAATAGCAAAGGGCTTAAGTAAATTTCTCAAAATTTCTATACAATTTTAAATCCAAAGCTACTGAGTTCTAAAATGTGATTATCATTTTGCTTTCACATTCTGGGGAAAACAAGGTTATTGAAGAACTAAAATTTGCAGGTCCTCCAACAGTAGAACTCAGCCACATCTCAAAATTCATTTGCAATTATTATAATGACAATACATTAATAATGAGACCAAAATTGCCATTTGCTCCTAAAAGGCCACCAAACTGGATATGCAAGTACCATTTCAAATATAATTTTGATAAAATGCCTCAAAATCCTCAGAAGTATTATTTGTGAATAATGAAACACTACTTCAGAATCAAGAAGAAAAATACAGATCAGCTAGCTTCCCAGCACCAACCTCATTAGTTCAGTAAGTTTATTTCAGAATCTTTCTGATCTCTTACTTACAAAATTGTGCTCACCAGAAGCAATTTTTGAGAGAAAAAAAAACACCTTATTTTTCATTTTTTTATTAAGTGTTAAGGGAATTCTCTTTTCAAGCAAATGTGGTTGGTAAACCCCAGATTTAAGGAAGTGCTCTTCCTTCATATTATTATTATGTTTTCCAACCCATTTGTCAAGCAATAATGAACCAACAAAGAGCAACCTGCAAATTAATGAATGAGTTATCTGTTTGAAGTTTATATAAATAGTAAGCATTTGTTAATGTAATCTGCTTTGATCATAGTGGTGATTAAAAGGAAATGTTAACTAAATCCAGAACCCTTTCAAAAAATACAGAACATCTGAAATTCAAACTTACTTGAGGAAATAAAAAATATTTTCATTTACTTTTGAACATTAATAACCTCACTGTCAGAAAAGAATCTTGTTTAGAAACAGTGAGTGCATAACATTAAGAAATCCATCAAACATTTATTATGAACCTACTATTTTCTAGGTGCTGTGCTAAGTACTCAGGATGCAAAGCCAAAAATAAACCTCACCCTACTCTTTAAGAGCTTATAAATTAATTAGTTAATTAAGGTGATCTTTGTTCTTCCATGCTGTCCGTATGTCAGCCTAGATTCAAGCTGCATCCATGAAATAGTCAAATACAAATTGAAAACGTGAAATAATATATTTCCACAACCCCTATGAGTTCAAGTATTCTCTTCTAGGCCAGCATCACTCTAAGTTTCATACTCACCAAGAGATATTTTTAATTATATGTGCATTTGCTTCTCTGTAAGCACAGTTTATCCTTCACTGCATTTAACCATCCAATTATAAATTCTGTGTAACTGGCTACTAAGTCTTTCAAACTCAACTCAATCCATGAGTTGAATCTCTGATCAAGATTTGAAAGTATATTGCTCAAAGTCCTTATGAAAGATCTGCAAATTGTACTTTCTAGAAAGCCAAAGGTCCTAAAAGTGGACCCTTGTTAAATTATGTAAAAGAAAAGAAGGTACTTAAGTTCATTATAGCACAAAAGCCTTGATTTTCCAGCACCCAAGAATATGTCTAATTATATTTGAAAAAAATATAAGAAAAATTTCCTCCTGTCAAAATAATAATTTAATGCACTTCAACTTTTCAAATATATATACACTCTGTGAAGACTTCTTCAGAAGAGGAATGGATAAAAGAAATAAAAGAAAAGATATCAAATCTCTAAAAAACCTTGAAGACCAATAGGTGAGAATCATTTCCTTGTGTTTCTCTAAGAGTTTCTTGATTTCTTCTCTTCTAAAAAAATTATAATCTCTTGAAAGGTTGGGGGATATTGATAAAGAATGCATTATAGATATGGGCAAAAGATGATATATTCTCTTTTTTCTCCCTCTTCTTTCTTTCATTAATCCAATGAAATATCTTAGAAATCTTGTAAGGGCAAAGATAGAGTATTGAATAAAATAGATGATACAAAAATATTAACTATTAATTAGGCAATGCAATTATTATTAACCTAATTTTACAAATGAGGAAACTGAAAACAAGATAATAATAAGTGTCTTGTTAAATATTAGTCATTGGTTGTCATCACTGGAACTCAAATCCAAACTCAAATTCTCCTGATTTTAAATACCTTATTTGTCACACTGTAAATTATGGTTTCTCATCCCAAAGAGAATATTGATAATAATTTCAACTAGAGAAAACTTCATCTTTATGCAAATTTGTTGAGGATTTGGGAGTTCTGGACAGTATAGAAAATACTATTTGAAAATAATATTTCTTTAACCCTCTAATTTTCAAAATGCCCTCCTCTAAATTATCCTCTGAGATAATTCACGTAATATTATTACTCCTAGTTTACAGGCAAGGAAACTGAAGCTCACAGAGATGAAATGATTTCATAAGTTATATATAGCTAAGGAGTATCAGGGAGACTTCTGGGGATAGAACCAAGATATGGAGTAGAAAAAAGCACTCAGCTGAGTTCTCTGAACATTTCTCTCCAAACTTTTAAAATAATGCCTCAAAATGACCTCAGAAAAAAAATAAACATATAAACAAAAAAACAAACAAGCAAAGAAATAAACCCATTATTCCAGCTTTGGGGATAAGAACTCACTGACAAAAACTGCTGGGAAAATTGGAAAACAATATGGGAAAAATTAGGTTTAGATCAATATCTCACACCCAAGATAAGATCAAAATGGATATATGATTTAAACAAAAAAGAATGATATTACAAGTAAATTAGAGAAACAGAATAGTTTACTTGTCAGATCTTTGAAGAGAAGAATTTAAGACCAAACAAGAGATAGAGAACATTACAGAGTGTAAAATGAATAGTTTTTATTATATTAAATTGAAAAGGTTTTGTACAAACAAAACCAATGCAACCAAGATTAGAAGTGAAGCAACAAACTGGGAAAAAAATTTAAAACAAATGCTCAGATAAAGGACTCATTTCTCAAATATATAAAGAACTAATTCAAATTTATAAGAAACCAAGTCATTCCCCAATTGCTAAATAGACAAAGGATATGAATAGCCAATTCTCAGATGAAAAAATTAAAGCTATCAATAATCAAATAAAAATGTTCTAAATCTCTCTTGATTAGAAAAATAAAAATTAAACAACTCTGAGGTACCACCTCATACCTATCAAATTGAACAACATGACAGTAAAGGAAAATGATAAATGTTGGAGGGGATGTGGCAAAATTGAGGCACTAATACATTGCTGGTAGAGCTGTGAACTGAACCAACCCCTCTGGAGGACAATTTGAAACTATGAACAAAAATCTATAAAACAATTTATGCCCTTTGATGCAGTAATTCCACTACTAGGTCTGTATCCCATAAAGATGAAAAAGCCGGGGTGGGGGAAGACCTACTTATACAAAAGTATTTGTAGTTTCTCTTTTTGTAGTTGCAAAGAATTGGAGATTGAAAGATGTCATTCAATTGGGGAATGGCTAAACAAATTATGGTATATGCTGGTGATGGAATACTATTGTGCTGTAAGGAATGATGAACAGGATGAATTCAGAATGAGCTGGAAAGGCCTTTATGGACTGATACAGAGTAAAATAAGCAAAATAAGGAAAATATTGTATACTATAATGGCAATACTGTGGAATGATCAACCCTGATAGACTTAGCTACTCTCAGCATACAAAGATCCTGGACAATTGCAAGGAATTTATGACAAAGAATTCTATTCACCTCCAGAGAAAGAACTGTTGGAGGCAGAATGCAGATGAAAGCATATTTTTTATTGTTTATTGGGGTTTTTATTTTGGGGTTTTGGTTTTATTACTTAATTACAAAAATGAAAAATATGGAAGCATTTTGCATGATAATATATGTATAACCCAGATCAAATGACCTGCTAGCACTGGGAGGGGGAAGAGAAGGGAGTAAGGGAGATAAATTCGATGATATAAGTTAGGGGAATTTGAGTGGAAATTTGTAATTACATGTAATTGGTAAAAAAAATAAATAATAATAAAGTTTTAATTGAAAAATAAAATAAAATTATGCCTCAAATTGAATTTGGTAGTGGAAGAGCCAACAAAATATTAGTGAGATATTCTTCTAGCCTAGGACAATATAGCAGGTGAGAAAGAGAGATCTATTGCATAGGGGAAAAGACTGGCCTGGGCCCCAGGTGGATGAAAGAACAGTGGTGGGACTAGTTGGCTGCGATAGCAGCAGCTTTGGGAGCTCTCAAGCCAGAAACAGTAAGGGTTCTTGGCAAATAGTCAGAAAGAAATTACAGGATGGCAGCCCTGAATGTAGTACCAGACATCATTTTGCAACTCCCTTGTCTATACCCACTTCTGAGTCATAGTTCAAGGAAAAAGAACACTTTTATTCAAGAGGGAGTAGAAGCCCTAAGGGATTGTATCACTTCTGGTAATGGAGGTTCAGAGACCTTAAGGAACCATACTGTTATAGTTCCATGAGAGAAGGGGCTCTGAGGGACAGTATCATTGCAATTCCAAGGGATCAAGCACCCTTCCATGGTAAAGATCAGAGTGCATATCAAGAGAGCAGTGTCCATACTTCTCCCAAGATCATGCCACCTTGTAAATACCAAAAACTTCCAACCTGCAGAACTAGCTCTGAAAATAAAAGAGTGAAAAAGCCTGAAGCTTGGAACAGAGGCCCTTCCCCTCCACATCAAAAATATAACACAAAATTAACATAAAGTTCCAAATCAAGAAATAGGATGGGAAAATGAGCAAACAAGAAGAAAAAAAAAGAAACTGACTACAAAAGGCTACTATTGTGACAGAAAGCAAGACACAAACTCACAAGAGGACAATGGAGTCAAAAGAGCTACAAGAAAGGCCTCAGAGGAAAATGTCAATTACCTACTTGCCCAAAAAGAATTCCTCTAAATGCTAAAAATTAATTTTCAAAATCAGAGTGGGAAAGGAAAAAATTGCTAAAGAAATTAAAGGAAAAGAAAAAAATTATGAAAAGCCAATTAACAGCTTTCTAAAAAAGGAATATAAAATACTGAAGAAGAGAACATGTTGAAAAACAGAATTGACAAAAGGGAAAAAAGAGACAAATATGATGAATTAATTAGAATTGGGCAGATGAAAGATAAGATTTGATGAGACATCAAAAATAATTTTTAAAAAGCAAAAAATAATGAAAAATAGAAGAAAATGTAAGATATTTCATGGAAAAAAATGGACCTGGTAAATAGATCAAGGAGAGATACTGTAAGAATTATTTGATAACCTGAAAACTATGATAAAATAAAAAAACAAGACAAAGTTGTCAAAAAGCCAGATTTAGCAACTACCAAATTAAGGGAGAAGAAGGCTTGGAAAATGACATTCTGGAAGGCAAAAGAGCTGAGATGACAACCAAGAACAACCTGCCCTGAAAAACTGAGTATAATCCTTAAAGGAGAAAAATGGATATTTAATGAAATAGAGAAGTTCAGTCATTCCTGATGAAAAAACCATAGATGAATAGAAAATTTGACTTTCAAATATAAGATTCAAGAGAAGCATTAAAAAGTAAATATGAAAGAGAAATCATAATGGAATTCAAAAGTTAAATTGTTTACTTTTCTATGTGGGAAGAGAATAAAAGGATATTTTATGAACTTTATCATTATGAAGGCAGTTAAAACGATGCTATGTAGAGTATAGAAATGAGTCCATGTTAAGATACTGTAAAAAAGATAATAAATAGCATTTGTGTTAGTTGTTGCCCTTCATACTTAAAGAAGCCCCCCCAAAACATCACTATATCAGGGTCAGTGAACAGTGTGTCTGACTGTGGCAGTTCAGATCAATATGACCCCAGAAGTAAGGTTTTGTGATGGAGATGTCTCTAAATTTGCATAACTCAAATTTATTTTGAGCTATTGCAATTCTGCTTTTCTCACAGAGCACACCTTTTTTGATATGGGGATGCCACACTGATGGTCCTGTACCAATGTCTCATAATTCACATTCAATACCAAAGTTCTTCAGTGTCCTGTACCTTATCTTTCCAGGTGATCTTCAGAATTTTATTAAGACAATTTAAACAGAAGTGATTTAATTCTTCGCATGGCACTGGTATGCCATCCAGGTTTCATAGGCATACAATAATTAAGTCAGGAGAATGGCTCTGTATTTCTGTAGTTTGGTAGGCAACTGAATATCTGTTTTCTCCCACACTTTCCTTCAGAGCTTCCCAAACACTGAGCTACCTCTATCAATGAGTGAGTCAAACTCATCATCTTTATGTACATCCCTGGAAAGCATACTGCCAAGGTAAGTGAATTTATCCATAACATTCAAAATTTCTCCATTTGCAATAACTAATTGCTCCATGTAAGGATGGTGGAGACCCTCTGTTTTCTTGGTATTAATTGTCAGGCCACAATTAGTGTAAGTAGTGATCCATATTCTTTTGCATTTTAACCCCAGAGGCTGCATCGAGTTCAAAATCTTCTGTGAACAAAAAAAGTCATGCACCATCTCTCCCTCCACTTTAGTCTTGACTACAGCCTTTTCAAGTTAAATAATTTACTGTTAGTGCCATAGCTGACCATGAAGCCATTTTCATCTTCATTCAATGTGTCTAACAACATTGCTGAAAATATCATGCTAAAAAGCATGGGAGCAAGCACACAGCCCTGTTTCACTCAACCAGTGATTGGAAAAGGGCAAGAGAATCATACTGATAAACTTCTCTAGGCAATCAAATTTTACTATGATCTTCCATAAGTCCTTCCAACTGACAATATTCTAGGCCTTACTCAGGCTGATGAACATTGTCTGTGGACCTCTGTTATATTCCTGGAATTTCTCTTAGAGTTGCCTGGAAGCAAACACTTTATCAACCATTCCTCCACTCTTTCTGAAGCCACAGGTAGATGACCATCTTTTAAATGAAGGATTGTTTATTAAGGAGGACTCTAGCAAGAATTTTGCTGGCAATGAGTAAGAGAGAGACCTCTTCTACTGTGAATGTCACAGGATGACTTATATCTTCTTCCTTTATAAAAATATACAATGGAGGCATACTTGATCTCCTTAAGGATAATTTCCACTTGCTTTATAACCTAGAAGAGTAGGTAATGTATGAGCAGCAGATTCCCCTATCTTGTCCATTCCTGCTGGAATGGAATCAGCACCAGGCATTTTGCCTCAGGAGAGAGCTTAATGACATTCAAAACCTCTTTTTCCGTTGGAAGTTTGGCTAGAGACAGATTGACTTCCCTCATTGAAGGTCAATGGTTTCAGCACTGATTGATGATGGTCTGTTGAGAACACTGTGGAAGTATTCAGCTCATCTCTCCAGGGTCATGTGCTTATCAATGATCAGTGTGGCTCCATCAATACTGAGTTTTTGAGATACACCACAGGTCTTTGGCTTACAAATTGGTTTTAAAGCATTGTAGAAGCATTTTGGATTGTTACTATCAATGTAAAATGGAATTTCATCTGCCTTCCTACTGAGCCTAGAATTCTGCATCTCCCCAAGCTTGACTTTCACTTTACATTTGATGGAGGTAAAGGCTGACTTCTCAGAGATGGACAAACTATCCTGCTCATACTGGCTAAGAAAATACAGTGGTGGATCAAATCAGGTACATGATAGTTCTTGTAGTTTTTCAGTCCTTTCAGTCATGTTTAACACTTCATAATTTCATTTAGTGTTTTCTTGGCAAAGATACCAGAGTGCTTTGTCATTCCTTTCTTAAGCTCATTTTATACATGAGGAAACTGAGGGTGAAGCAAATTGCCCACATTTACATAGCTAGTGTCTGGGATCATATTTGAACTCAGATCTTCTTGATTCTAGGTGTGTTCTATCCATTGTGCTACCTATCATAGTTAATGACTGCAATAATCTGGAATTTGATAAATCCAAAGATCCAAGCTTTTTGGAACAGAACTCAATATTTGAGAAAATTTTCTAAGAAAATTAGAAAGTGGCTTGGCAGAAACTAGAAATAGATTCACTATATACTAAGATGAAATCAAAATGGATAAATTACTTAAACATAAAGAATGCTATCAAATAAATTAGGAGAGCACAGGAAAATTTACCTGTCAGATCTATGAATAAGGGGAGATTTCATGACCAAATAAGAGAGAGAGGGAATTAAAGGAAATAAAATTGATAATTCTGATTACATGAAATTGAAAAGCATTTGCCCAAACAAAACTAATGCAGCCAAAATTAGAAGGAAAACAGGAAACTGAGGAAAATTTTGTAATGTTTCCCTGACAAAGGCTTTATTTCTCAAATAAATAGCCAAATTTGCAATAATGAGAACCATTCCCCAAGTGATAAATGGTCAAATGATATGAACAGGTAGTTTTCAGAAAAAGAAATCAAAGGTATCAATAGTTGCATGAAAAAATCCTGTAAATCACAACTAATTAGTGAAATGCAAATTAATGCATCTCTGAGATACTACCTGATACCTATTAGGTGATAGAAAAGAAAAATAACAAATGCTGGATGAAATGTGAGAAAGTTGGGGAACTAATGCACCATTGGATAGTTGAGAACTAGTCCAAGCATTCTGCAGAACAATTGGGAACTATTCCAAAAGGGTATAAAGCTGTGCGTAGCCTTTGATCTAGTAATACTATTACTAATTCTGTATCTCAAAGAGATCAAAGAAAAAGGAGAAAGATCTATTTGAACAAAAGCATTTATAGCAGCTCTTTTTTAGGTGACAAAGAATTATAAATTGAGGAAATACCCATCATTTGGAGAATGTCTGAACAAATTCTGGTATGTGATTATGATACTATTGTGATATAAAAAATGATTAGTAGGATAGCTTCAGAAAAGCCTGGAAAGACATATGAACACAGGCAAAGTGAATTGAGCAGAACCAGAATGTCATACAAAGTAACAGCACTATGGTAACAATGTTCAACCATGAAAGACTTAGTCAATTTGATTAAGAAAATAATACAATTCCAGAAGAACCATGATGAAAAATACTATCTATCTCCAAAAAGAGGACTGGTGAATTATGAGTGTCAGAAGCATACCTCTTTTGACTAAGTTTTTATTGTTTTATTTTTTATTTGTTACATTTTGCAATGTGGCTAATATGGAATTATGTTTTCCATGATTTCACATGTATGATTAAAATCAAATTACTTTCCTTCTATTAGAGGGGAGAAGACGGGATGGAGAGAGAACATTTAAACCTCAAAAAATTTTAAATGGTTTTTTAAAATTACATAGAGAAACATCTAATGAAATAAAAATAATTTTAATAAATATTAGGGGCCAAAGTTGAACCCAAGTCTTCAGACTTCAAAACTACTCTTCCTTCTACTCCCTATCAAAGATAAATGACAACCTTAAAATGACTACAGTAGGAGAAAGATAACCTGGAATTGAATAGAAAAGGCTCTGGATAATAAGTGATGTGCTTAAGAAGAGGGAGAGATTGTTGGGGAAAGAATATTCAGGAACCTACCTTCATGAAGAAGTTAGGAGTTAATCTGAGCCTGAAAGGATGAATAGGAGTTATGTAGATACATGTGGTGGGGGGCAATATCCCAAAAAGGGGATTAGCATGAGCACAGCATGAACAAAGGTTCAGAGCCCGTAAATTTTGTAGCATTTTGAAGGGCTAATAAATAGAATAGCATGGATGAAAAGAATGGTTTCTGCTTTATATTCCCCACTAATATGATATGCCAGTGCTGGTATAACAATAAAGCCAGGGCATTGGGTTATGGAGGCAGGAATATGCAGGGTTCTATTTAAAAGACTGTTCCAAATATCTTTTAAAATACTCTGACAAATAGTTGACATAAAGTATTAAATTGGAAGGAGTGTTTTGACACATATGCCCAGGTCAAAGTTGCCAGGGTCTTTTAGAGACTGAAGAAAAGCAAAAAGTGCTGGGGGGGGGGGTGAAAAGATTTGTTAATAGCTCTTCTGCAGTTTTCTATAGTATTGTTCATACACGAAGAATGAGGCAGAATGGAAGCTGAGTGACAGCTTGTGGACATAAGTGGAGAAATTGGTAGTGATAATTAATCCTGCAGCCACAACATCTTTCACATTTAGAGGAACATAGACTTAGAGATGGAAGAAAACCTTGAAGTCATCCAGTATTGGTCTCTTCTTTTACAACTGTGGAATGTGAGTCCTAGAAAAAAGAGACCACTTCATCCACTCTTCTCTATTGAAATTTCCATTTCTCTATGCATATCTTTCTTAGTCCAGAGGTCTCCAAGTATTTTTAATTATGTATGCCTATTACTGAAAGACTTTGGGGTATATGTGTATTTAGATATATAAATTTAATTATTTCTAAATTATATAAATGTTAGAAATATATGTACCATATCAAACATTCAAAAATAAGCATTATCAAGGATGAAAGATTTAATATTTTATAATACAGTCAACAGGGAATCATTGGATTTTACTGAGTAAGATAGTGATATGGTAAGATCTGCACTTTAAGTATATCAGTTTCATATCTGGGAGGAGGATGGATTGAAATGTAGAAAAACTAGCAGGTAGACAAGTTAGGAAGCTATTATAGTTGTCCAGGTCAGGTGATGAGAACCTGAAAAAGGAAAGAAATGTAGAGATAAAATGACATGATATGGTGACTGATTGTCTAATTGGGATGAAAGAGGGAATTTGATGAAAACCTCAAGGTTGTAAGCCTGGGTAACTAGAAGGGTAGTGGTGTTCTCAATATAAATAAGGAAGCTCAAAGGACAAGTGAATTTTAGGGGTGAGAATATATATTGATATCTATAAAGCAGATCTTGAATCATCCATGCTTGCTCATTCAATCTCAGACACTGCCTATGTGACCAAGGGCAAGTCACATCAATTCTCTATGCCTCAGTTTCCTTATATTTAAAAAAGGGAATTGGGTACCATGGTCTCTAAGATCATTTCTAGTCCCAAATCTGTGATCTTTAGCTAGCTCAGCTTTATTTCACACTCTTTTCCTTCCAGTACCTCTACTTCTATCCTACCTTATGTTGTCCAGTGTCTATCCATTCATGTAGGCTAATATCCATGCTCAAAGTACACTCTGTCCTCATTTCTTATTTCAAGAGCAGCTTAAAAACCCCTTCTTGATCCCCTCCTCACTCACTCCCCCACACCCCAACAAGAAATTACCTAACCTTCCCCATATTTTCTTATGCCACTTTCCCTAGATCTCAACTTTAGTGCCATCACAATCTCATCTTGTAGCATATTTATTTATATACTTAGATTGTAAGCTTCTTGAAGGACAAGGCTATATTATCCTTTTTTGCTGTGCTGATAATGTCTAGAATAATGTAGGTGCTGAATAAAGAACTGAGTGAGTCTTACATATGTAAGTGTGCTTTTGTTGAATGCTTGTCCCTCTGGGAACAGTGAAAACCTATAATTAGGGTACCTAGGTCCCAGGATAGAACTGGGTCTGTGTGTAGTAATGTATTCCATCACATCATGCTCCATTGGATTCCTAAGGGATGTAGATGTGCCCATGAATTGCCAAAAATATATCCTTGACTAGATCCCATGTTCATTAGCTGGAGATTTTTAACAGTTGTAATTGTAGGAGCAAGGACTCTGCAATTCACTTCCTAAAACAAAATAGCATCATTCTTCCAGGCTTAGAGCCTCCGCATAATTTCACTATTCTCACCTTTCCATAATTTTTCATGGTCAGTAGTATGAAAATGTTATCTAATCCAGAGGTTTAACTTCAATGGTCTCTATTCTATTCAATCATATTTTTTCACAAATAATCCTCAAAATGGATATGATATATACTGTGCTTTGGTTTCATATCATATCAACTGATTCATGATCTAATTAATATGAGTAATTATCCTAAATATCCTAAATAAAGTAATTATGCTAAAGTAAAGATACAGAGGACAACCAACTCATATCTTTTTGATTCTAGGAAATTCATTTCTATTACTTCTCATAAATAATTACTTGATATAGGATCTATCCAATCAACAGGAAGCAATCCTCTGAAATGATTTACTATTTTTACTAATTTTTTTGCTTATGAATGTAGCATTTTAGAAATAGTGATCATCTGAGTCAATGTCTTCACTTTTATCCATTAGTCCCTTTCAAAATCAACAGCATCTTTAGATAATTCTATATGGTATGTATCATATCCCTGAAACATAAAAGAATGAATGAAAAATCATTTAATAAATATTTACTATGTGACAGGCACTGTGCTAAGAGCTGATACAAACGCCAACAAATAAAACTATCTTTTCTCTCAATCAAATTCTCATAGGTTTTTTCTTAACCTGGTATCATAGAACCCTTTGACATTCTGATAACACCAATGGATCTCTTCTCACAATAATATTTTATTATTAAAATTAAATAAATATGATTATAAAAACAATTATATTGAAATGTGGTTATCAAAACACTTTAAAAGTTCACATAACCCTAGGATTGCTCTAATAGAGGATGTGGACAATACATTTTGGAGAGCTAAAGTTAGAAAGGTTAAGATATTCAGGAATGGCCAATAGTGTGTTGAAATCACAGTGTTTTGGAGCTGGCTACAAAGTGACTATCCTTGCACAGATGTAATTTTTTATCCATCATCTTCATATATATAATAAATATACAATATTCATCTGGACCCATCTAATCTATTATGTTCCTTTTAAGTTAGATATGGTCTCACAGTACCATTTTCTGACTTTAAGTCTCAGCCAACCAAATTATTTATACCTATGAAGCCAAGTTTTCCCCTTTCCATCCTGTTTGTCACCTATACTTTTTGTTCATTTAAATTTACATAAGAGTCCTTGGACTTTTTGCTGGTTTTATTCTTAGACACTATCTTCTGTAAATTACTAGTTCTCTTTTCAGCTAACTTCTTATATTGTATTTGTCACTCTGTAGCATCATACTTGTCAGAACTATGCATGCACTTTTCTGCCATCTCCTTTTTCAACTGAAAATTCTTTTGATTAAATTTTCAAGACTATGGACAACAACTTTTTTGTTTCTTTCATTTTATTTTGTACCAGCTCTGGATAGATGTACCCCAACCTTAGTTGGATCTGTCTCTCATTCTCTCATTTAGTCAGCTAATCATTTCCCAGATTTCTATTTCTCTTATAAAACTCCTTCCTTTAATTGGCAGTAGTGAGTCAAATACCACCTGTACCCTTTTCGGTTTTGTTTATTTGTTGTTAGTGTTATTTGGGGGGAGTTATTTCTTTGCTAAAGAATTCATTATCCTTCAACATGTTTTCTGTTTAATTTTTTAAATTAATTTATGTGTTCGTTGGTTACATGAAAAATCTCAGATATATCTCTCTCTCTAGTTTATTTCCCCATGTTAGAGGAGGCATCATGTAACAAAGCATTAGTTATATGGCTATGCATAATGTTGTCTTGGTTCTATTTGCTTCACTTTTCATAATTTTATTTGCTTTTCCCATTTTAAAAAACTAACTGCTTATGGTACAGAAGTATTCCATCATAATTATATACCACAACTCATTCAGCCATTCCCCAATTAATGGACATCCTCTCAATTTCCAGTTCTTTGACACCACAATGAAAGCTGCTATAAATACTGTGGAACATATGGATTCTTTCCCTTTTCCCCCAATCTCCTTAGGAAACAATGATTTTGCTGGCTCTAAGGGTATAAACAGTTTTATAACTCTCTGGGCATAATTCCAGATTGTTCTCCAAATTGGTTGGATCAGTTTACAGTTCCATCAACAATTTGTTAGTGTCCCTTCATAATACTTTCCAAGTTCCTTCTGGTGATACCATTTGTACCATTTGCTCCTACTAGAAACTAATAATAGTCATTGGGTTGGACAGTTCTCAGGAAGCTCTCCATCATCCTAGATAGATGCTTCCAGAGGTCCACAGACTTCTGTTTGTTCTTAAGGTTAGATTTGCATGATTCTCCCTTATTGGTATTCGTGGTGAATTCACCATTGTTGATCAAGACATTGCTGTTTTTTTTTTTCATCCCCAGTGCCTAGCACAGTGCCTTGCATTCAATATAGGCATTTAATACATGTGAATTGAATTGTTTGATATCCCTGATTTTCAACAAGGGACTTTGCATCAGATAACATTGTTCTACTAATCTCCAAAGTGAGACAATATTAGCCTTCTCAAGAGAATTAAATTAAATTGCAATATTGGAAACTAAATGGATTTAGCTGAAACTTAACAAATTGTTCTGAGAAATATTACCCCATGTGATTAAAGGTAAGGAGACTGAATCTGTCATTTAGTTTGAGATATACAGAATTTCCAGATGAGGAAACTCCTTCTTCTCATTTAGAAACATATTTAGAAGGTAAGTGAATTGTCAAGAATCCTACAACCTCTATGTGTTACGAGTATGATTTGAACCTAGGACTTCCTGGCTCCAAGGCAATATTTTCACTCAATATACTAGGATCTCTCCCAGATACATATCAGAACTCAAAACTGATACCACTTTAAAACTAAAATGCATCAAAATACTCCTGAAACTAATATATCTGTTTTCTATGAGCTACCTTATTATAAAGATGTTCTAGACACAAAGTAAGTCTGTTTTCAGTAAATAACCAATTAGAGCCTTCAGGGAGCCACAAGTTTTCCCCACTCCCATACACCTCCCAGGTATTTACTGTCAGACCTTGCTGAAATTCTTGACAAACCCCACCTGAAGCAGCCTAAGGTGGCTTAAACCAGCTATAGAGTCAGTCATTGCTACAAATGTCCTGCTTCTGTTCCACCTGTTCTTAGAAGTGTCTACTCATTCATTCCTTATCCACAGCTTTTCTGCAGACCACTTCCATTATGGTCTGAGAACTTTAATTACTTTTGTCCCCCTTAACCCTTGTAATATTGTACTTTGGCTGCTCTGTTAATAGTTTTCCCTTTTAATAAATAATCTCTTGCTTCTTCTGACTTGGCCAGGACTGGTTTATTGTTATTATTATTATTTTATTAATTATTTATTTAAATTATTATTATTATTAATTTGAGGACTGGTTTATTCAGTTGAAAAAGACATGTTTTAGAATCAATTGCTTCTTTCTTATACTCTAGACCAGTGATGGCAAACCTATAATATGGGTGCCAAATATGGTCCTCTCTGTGGGCACTCAGCCATCTTCCTCCCACCATCCCCAGGGTTCTTTATTGGAAAGGCAGAGGGAATTGGGCACAGCTGTTCCCCTTCCCTTCTCCACTGCACCTGATGACATTTTTTCATGTACCCTGCCCCTCTGCCCAGCAGCCCAATGGGAGCACACAGAGGGTAAGGTAGGTGGCTCACAGTGGCAGAACTGGAGAAGAGCAGAGCATTCAGGCCATTCCCCTCCCCCTCTCTACACTAGCTGAGGACATTCCTCATTTCACCTTCCCCTACACCCAGCAGCCCAATGGGAGCATTTCCTCCTTCCCCTGTGTGGGGTAGGGGGAGGGTGGATTGTACCCAGCATGTGAGTGGGAGGGGCACAGCACATGGGCTCTGGAGGGTGGGCACTGCACTTGGTCTGAGGGGTGGGATGGGGGAAGGGCCCGGCACTTCATCTCTAAAAGGTTTGCCATCACTGCCCTAGAACAGTGATGGTCTACTGAAAGCACATGTACCAAAAGTGGTATGCAGAGGTCTCTCTGTGGGCAAGCTTGCTGCCACCTGCCAGAGTTAGTTATAAGGAAGCCAGAGAAACTCAGGATGGAACAATTCCCCTCCCCCTATCCATGCACCTAAGGACATTCCTCACTTCACCTGCCCTTCTGCCCAGAAGCCCAATGGGAGCCCTTCCTCCCTCCCCAGTCTGGATAAAGTGCTGGGATGGGGGGCTCACATGCTGTGTGAGGGTGAGGCACAAATAGCAGCCTATTGAGGCTGTGGCAAAGGTGACTCCCGTGGTAAGGTTGGAGAGGAGCTAGATTTGAGGAGAGATAGCTCATAGCATGGCACATAGCTGGAGGGGAGCAGAGCTGGAGTGGAGCAGAGCACTTGGGCCACTCTTCTTCCCCTCTCCACATGTGCTTCTCATCACTTACTCCTCTGCCCATCAGCCCAATGGGAGTACTCCTCCTTCCCCTGCCTGGGGTATGGTAGGGCCTGGGGTGGAAGGAGAAGGGTATGGCACTCAGTCTCTGGGTGTGCAGGCAGAGCCCAGCACTCTACCTCTAAAAGGTTTTTTTAAAAAGCCAAAATTGGGAGTGGGAAGCAGGGGGAAAGGAAAGAAGGGAAGGGAAAAGGTTCAGATGGAGCCTACTGGTATAATAGAAAATTGAACTTCAGACATTGTCCATCAAATTGCACCTGCCATGATGGAAGAAAAAGGTATTTTTTTAACTGCCCTAGGTAAAGAGGAAATATCATTTGGATGATTAACATATTGGAAAATTAAACCAATTTGTGGAAAATATTCATCCATAGATCATAACATGGACCTCTCAAGCCCTCCACCCTCCCCCAAATTTTCCTATTTCTGCTAAAGGCATCCAGGTCCACGACCTAAGAAATCATCTTCAGTTCTTTCCTTTTTCTCAATCACTCTTCTCTCCCTCATCCATATCTAAACAGTTGCTAAGTCATCTTTATTATAGCTCGACAATATATTTCACATTCATCCTCTTTTCTCTATTCACACAGTGATTATATCCCTAGTTACCTGGGCTGTTGGAATATCTTCATTAGATGTCCAGATCCCAGTCTCTCTCATTTCTAAGACATCCTCTATACATCTGCTATAATAATCTTGAGATTTAGGTTCAGCCACATCTTTTGGATGTTAAAAAACACTTTCAATGATGACTCCTAATTACTTCTGAGATAAAAAAAAACAAACTCTCCAATTGGCATTTAAAGCCCTTCATAATCTGTCCACAGGAAGACTTTCCAAATTTACTGCACATTACTCTCTTTCACACATTTTATATTTCAATCAAACTAGTGTACTTGCTGTTCCACAAACTTGGCATTTGATCTCCTGTTTCATTATCTTTGCATAAGCTGTCCTCTATCCCTGTATACATTCCCTTCTCCATTATTCCTCTTAGAACCACTGGCTTCCTTAAGGTTCAGCTCATAAACCAACCCCATCAACCAAGTAGTAAATAATTATTAATCGCTTACCATCTGGCAAACACTCTGCTGAATACTGGGAAAACAACGGCTGCCCTCATGCCTGGAAATATCTCCTTTTACAATTTGATCTCTTGGCTTCCTTTTATTCTTTCAAGTCCCAACCAAAGTCCAGCATTCCATAAGAAACTCTTTCCAGTTATCTTTGAGCTTAGTATCTTTTTTCTGTTGCTTACCTCCAGTTGCACTTGTATATATCTTTTTGATATAGTTGTTTGTATATTGTGTCCCCACATTAGACATTAGAGCTCCTTGAGGGTAAGGACTGGTTTTTTGGTGCTGGTATTTTTTCTGTTTGACTTTCTTTATATCCCTAAAGCAGGGGTCAGCAACCTTTTTGGCCATGAGAGCCATAAACGCCACATTTTTTAAAATGTAATTTCATGAGAGCTGTACAGTGCTCACAGTGCGTGCTCCTGTAACAGCGCCTGAAAAAAAAATGGACTTCATGGCTCCTGTAGAAAGTGCCATATCTGGCCCTCAAAAGAGCCAGATGTGGCTCAAGAGCCATACGTTGCCAACCCCTGCCCTAGAGCCTTGCACAGTACCTGGCACATGATTAGTATTTAATAAACGTTTATTGGCTTAACTTGTTAACTTGAAACAATAGGTGCCTTCAAGAAGCTTATAATCTAACCTGAGAAACAACATGTACAATCAATAAATATTTATTAACTGTAGGTTTCATGTAAGTATATAATACATGTAAAAATGAATACAAAAGAGTGCACTAGAAACTGGATGAAGAGCTTCTTATAGGTGGCACTTGAGTCTAAGAGAAATCCAAAAATGTCAAGAGGGAAAGATGAGGATGAAGTGCATCCCAGCCACAGAAGTCAGTCAGAAAAAAGGCCTGATAAGGAATATGCAGCCAGAACAATGACTATGCCTGTGTGGCTATATTGCATTGTATAAAAAGGGATAATGCATATCAAGACAGGAAAAGCAGAAAGGACAATGCTATGAAAAGATTAAATGTCAAACAGGAGAGTTTATCTTTGATCCTAGAAGAAATAGGAAGTCACTACAGTTTAGTGAGGATGGAAATAATAATATCAGATTTGTGCTCTAGGCAGGGAAAGCAATAAAGCTTCAATTGGATAATATATAAAAAGCACTTTGCAAACTTTATTTTTTTTTTACTTTTTTAATTAATTTTTTATTTTTAGAAAAATTTTCCATGGTTACATAATTCATGTTTTTACTTTACCCTTCACTCCCTCAAACTCCCCCCTCCCCAATAGGTAACTTGCATTTCCACTGGCTTTAACATGTGTGATCAGTCAAGACTTATTTACATATTATTGATTGTTACATTGGTGTGGTCCTTTCAGGTCTACATCCCCAATCATGTCCTCATCAACCCAAGTGTTCAAGCACTTGTTTTTATTCTGTGTTTCCACTCCTGTAGTTCTTCCTCTGAATGTGGATAGCATCTTTTCCATAAATCCCTCAGAATTGTCCTGGATCATTGCATTGCTGCTAGTACAGACATCCATTACATTCAATTTTACCACAGTGTATCAGTCTCTGTATACAATGTTCTTCTGGCTCTGCTCCTTTCACTCTGCATCAATTCCTGGAGGTCTTTCCAGTTCACATGGAACTCCTCCAATTTATTATTCCTTTGAGCACAATAGTATTCCATCACCAACATATACCACAATTTGTTCAGCCATTCCCCAACTGAAGGGCACACCCTCACTTTCCAGTTTTTTGCCACCACAAAGAGTGCAGATATAAATATTTTTGTGCAAATCTGTTTATCTATGCAAACTTTAAAATACTATATAAATTCCAGTTGGTTGTCATAATTATTCTTGTTATCCTATATTTCCCAGTCTGGTGAAGACTTCATACTTTGATTATTCTTCACTGTTCCTGAGCTCAAGCAATGTTTATAGAGTAATGCTGTGGTGGGGTGGTAAATGTTTAAAAACTAGGCTCTTCTGAGGTTAAAAATGTATGAACATGAATTTTTATTTAATCTGAAATATTAACATCTTAAGGTTAGAAGAATCAATAAAATAATACATTAGGGCTTGATTTCTAACAATTGATAATTTCTGAGTTGCAAATGTTCATACTGAAAATTTAACAAACAAGCTGGTTAGAACTGGCTCCAGCACAACACTGGCTTTGGGAAAGTCACTCGCTAGCTTGAATATATAGACTGGCATGGGGAGAAGTTTGAAGGAGACCAAGAAGGAGGCAACATTTAATGAAGATTTGAATTAAGATGGTAACTCTGAGTAGAGAAGGGACATATTGAAAAACGTGGAATCAAAAAAACACAAGATTTGGCAACAGATTGGATAAGTGGTATTAGTAAAAGTGAGAAGACAAGGATAAAAACTGAGTTTGCAAAATATGGTGATAGGGGGCAGCTGGGTAGCTCAGTGGATTGAGAGCCAGGCCTAGAGACGGGAGGTCCTAGGTTCAAATCTGGCCTCAGATACTTCCCAGCTGTGTGACCCTGGGAAGGTCACTTGACCTCCCATTGCCTACCCTTACCAATCTTCCACCTATAAGTCAATACACAGAAGTTAAGGGTTTAAAATTTTAAAAAAAATATGGTGATAGGGAGGGAAATGATGCCCTTAAGAGCAATATGAAAGTCTGGATATGGGTTTTCAAAAAAAAGATAACAAATTCTATTTTGAAAATGGAAATATAGGATTATTGATTTAGAGTTAGAAGGGACTTAGATGTCATGAAATCCAACACCTTCATTTTACAGATGAGGAAATTGATAGCCATAGGTTTTAAGTAACTTGCTCAAACTCATCTAGTCATAGAGAGAGAATCAAAATCCAGAATCCTTTCCATTGCACCATGCTGCTTCTTCATGAGGGACTTCAGAAGATTACTCTCTCTCTCTCTCTCTCTCTCTCTCTCTCTCTCTCTCTCTCTCTCTCTCTCTGATAGATAGATAGATAGATAGATAGATAGATAGATAGATAGATAGACGGATGGATGGATGGATGGATGGATGGATGGATATTGGACCCCATGGGAGCTGATGAGGCCACCAGATGACAGGTTATATAAAGAGAAAAAAGAAATAGTATAGAACCTTGGAGAACAACCTCAATCAACAAACATGAAAAGGGTGATAAAAGAAAACTGAAGAAAGGTAGCCAAAAAAGGAAGATAAAAACCAGGGGAGATTAGTTTTGAGAAATTCAAAAAGGGAGGAATGTGCAGGGGTAAAGCGTGGTACAACGGTGTCAAATGTTGCAAAAAGGTCAAAGAATGATGAGGCCAAGAAATCCCTTATGGAAAACTTTCTAGATCTCACTAATTGTTAGATGATTGTGTAAATGTTGTATACCACTCAGGAGAACATAATCTCCTGTTACGCAGAACTATCTGAGTCTCAGAACTTGCTCTAACATATTTATTTTATAATGTTTATTGGATTGGATAAAATTCATCAAAGAATCATAACTACCCTCCCCAATCCTTAAACAAAGTCATGTAAACCAAAAGTGTCAAACCTACAGTCCATACTCAAGGGATCAGCAAAACTCCAGAATGTGGGAGAACCAGATTAAAGAAAAAAAAGGAAAGGAAGGAGGTCTAATATTCCCAGATTTTGAACTACAGTATAATGCAATCATTATCAAAACTCTCTGGTTCTGGCTAAGAAATGGAAAAGTAGGTGAGTGGAACAGAAAAAACAAACAGTAAAGATTATGATAAACTTTGTTTGACCAAGGTAAAGACCCAAATTTTTGGAATAAAAATTCACAATTTGGTAAAAAAAAGTTAGGAAACTTGAAAGCAGTATGCATGAAACTAGATATAGACCATTGTCTTACATCTTTTACCAAAATAAGATCAAAATAGACACATCACCCCGGCATAAAAGGGAGATATAATAAGAAAATCAGAGCAGAGAACACATTAGCTCTCAGATTTATGGGCAAGAGAAGAATTTATGAATAAACAAGGGATAAAGACCATTATAAGATGTAAAATGGATATTCTTGAATACACTAAATTGAAAATATTTTGTACAAATAAAACTAATGTAGCCAAAATTAGATGGAAGAAGTAAGTTGGGGGTGGTGTAATTTATAGACAGTTTCTCAGATAGGGGTCTCATATCTAAAATACATTAATGATTTTGTCAAGTATATGAGAACTTGAGCAATTCTCCAGTTGACAAATGATCAAAAGGTATGATCAGACATTTTTGGATAAAGAAATCAAAACTACATGAAAAAATTCTCTAAGTCATTATTGATTAGGGAAATGCAAATCAAAACAACTCTAACACATCATCTCACACCTCTCAGGTTGACTAAAATGATAAAATGACAAAATTGTTAAAGGGGATGTAGGAAAATGGGAACATTAATACACTGTTGGTGGAACTGTGAGCTGATCCAACCATTTTGTAGAGCAATCTGGAATTATGTTCAAAGAGTTATAAAATTGTGCTTACCTTTTGCCCCATCAATATCACTATTTGGTTTATTTCCTAAGGTGATCAAGGAAAAAGAGAAAGAAACTATGTGTTCCAAAATATTTATAGCAATTCTCTTTGTGGTGTCAAAAAATTGGAAATTGAAGGGATGCCCATTATTTGGAGAATAGCTAAGCAAGTTATGGCATGTGGTTTTGATGGAATATTACTATACTATAAGAAATGAAAAACATGTTAATTATAGAAAAAACATGGAAAGACCTACATGAAATTCTTAAGAGTGAAACAAGCAGAACCAACAGAATATTATACATGGTAAGAGAAATATTTTTTGAAGAATGATTTGTGTATATCTACCTCCAAATAAAGAACTGATAAATAGAAATAAGTAAGACATAGTTTTATATATACATATATCTTTTTGTCAAATAATGTCTTCTCTAGTGAGGGCAGGGGAGAGAGGAAGAGAGTTAACTGAGTATTTTAATGAAACAAACAAATAAAATTTTAAATATATATATATATATAATAGAAAGATATTTAAATTAAATAAAAATACAAAACAACATAAATATTATTAATTGTAGTATTCTAGCCACAGGAATCATTTCCATTTTTTACTTCTAATATAAAATATCATTTCTGATTGAAAAGATCAATTAATTAACAAGCATTTATTAAGCAACTACTATATGCCAAGTCCTATGTTAGATGTTGAGTACAGAAAAACAGAAATAAAAGAGTCCCCTTCTGCAAGGAATTTACATTCCATTAAAGGAGACTATGGGTGGATAGAGATAGGTGGGGAGAAAGAGATGGATGTGTGTGTACATGTGTGTGTATAGCATATAGACATATTATATATGTATATATATGGAGAGAGGATGTTGATTGTCTTTAGACAAATATTGATAGATATAGATCTGTTGTTCAGTTGTTTTTCATTTGTGTCTTATTCTCCCTCACGCCATCTGGAGTTTTCTTGGCAAAACTACTGGAGTGTTTGCCATTTCCTTCTCCAACTTATATTACAGATGAGGAAACTGAGTCAAAAAGGCATTAAGCGACTTGCCCAGGGTCACACAAATGTCTGAGGCCATATTTGAACTCAGGAGGATGAGTCTTCTCAACTTCAAATGCAAGCCTCTATCCTCTGAATCACCTAGCTGCCTGTCTACATATTACAATTATATTATAGGTTTTGTATATGGGTATGCATAACATAAGATATTATATATGACATATATGACCTAATAGGTATGTAATATTTGTATTTATGTTGTATATATGTGTGTCTCTGTGTGAGTATACACATATATGTCTAAGATAGGTGCAATTTATCTTAATTTTTAAAGGAGAGGAAGGCATTATTAGCTGGTGGAATCAGGAGATGCTTCATGCAGAAGGTCCAAGGCCCTTACTATTGACCCTCCACCCTTACCTTCCACTATTCAAAATGGGGATGACTCCTCTCATTTTCTTCCATTCTCCTCAACAACCTGGCATCCAAAGGCACTCTTGCCACCAAAATCAACTCTAGGCTTCATCTGCCCAGACTAGGAAGCAGAGCAGGAAATGAGCTGTTTCAGAAGAGAAGATAGTCCTGCCAAAAAAAGACTCTGCAAAGGATACCAAGTCAGTACATGCTAAATTCAAATTGGGTTCCTGCTGTCACTAGAGAAAACCACCCCCTGAAGAAAATCGCAGGATCCCAGCTCCCAGTGGCAATTTTGCCTTTGTTTAGCTCCAGGACTGCCTTGAGCTGGAGCCTATGTGCTCTCTTAAATAGAACATGGTTTGCATCTTTTAAGAGAAGAACTTTGTTGCCCCACTGTCAGGGATCAAAGATGACAGGCCTCGATCATTGCAGGAGACAAAAATCAAAAACCCAGTAGATTTCCGGTTCTCTTTTAAAGAAGAGAAAAGCCAGCTTTCCCCGAAAAGCCTCTTCTCAGATGTAGAAACCCTTTCAAGAGGAGAACACGATGTTCTGTTTATCATAGGCACAGAAAAGCTTTGAGCAGGGCTTCCTAGACTTTTTCTGAGCAAGAGTTGCTTTTTATTTCCCTGAAGATCCCTGGGGAAAGGCGAGGGTGATTGACATTCAAGTTCATGTGCAGAAGCCCACCTCCTCTGTGCTTCCCTCCTGGGGAGGAAAACTGGCAAATCACGGAAGGGGAAATGTAGTGGAGAAAGAGCTGTGGCAACAATGGTAAACTCAGATATCTACCCCTAAATCCCCATCCATTCATCTAACCTAAACCTAAGTCCAGGAAGCTCCAAGTAAATGACTTGGGAAGAAATGAACTGTTAGGTGACTGGGGGAGGAAGGAAAGGGAGAGGAAAGAGTTCTTCAAAATGGAAATTGGGGCATCTTACTGTCTTTGTACATTTTATCACACATTTGTTTGAAACTAGGATTTTCCAAGCCAAATAACTTGTGATTGGCAATACGATGAACGTTTTAGGGGATGAAAATTTAACCTGTGGCCCAGGGCATCCCAAAGTTCTATATTCACACAAACTGAGTCTAATCTTAGGGGCTGACCCCAAAAGATACGATTCTCTTTTTGGCTCATTGCTTTTGCTCAGAGTTTTCTCAGAGAATATTTCCAACTATAGCTCATGTCTAGGTTTTCACAGACATGAAACAGCCTTTATTTCACCCTTTGGAAAATGCCAAAGATGCAAAGAACTCCCAGAAGTCTATAAACAGATACCAAAATTACATAAAGTATTCAAAGTGGTTCCCCTTGGAACTGAACTAGGGGTTGTCCACAGGGCAAAAAGGATAAATCAGCAAATCCCTAGCTCTCCCACAATCTCCTATTGTCCTTCTCAGACTCATCATTCCCTTAGTATTTTGGACTTTCCCCACTTCCCAAGGAAGCAAACATATTTTGGAGCTGCTAAACAAACAACTTCCTTCCCATTGAACCTGCATTATCTGTTTTATCACACACCCCACATATTTTAGGGAGGAACTGAAATCCAGACCTTCCTGGTTTGGAGGCCAAGTTTTATCTACTATTCCAGACAGTCCTAGATCATAGGAGGTGTCTAATAAATGTTTGTTGAATTGAACTGACCCCAGACAGAAGCTGATACCAAGTCATCTCACCAGCCTCTCTCAAAAACAGCACATTGAATTAATTATGGTACAGGTCTGGCCTGTGCCTCAAATTCAGCATTAATTAGTTGTAGACCTCTCAAGATGCATTATGGAATGATCAGTTTCATCAAAACTAAACCCTCACTTTTCTAATAACTGTGTCAGTGAGGAAGAGACATTTAATCCTAAGAATGACAACATCTCAGAGGAAGAAATTGCTGACGAGTCCTTACCCATGACAGGAAGAATGGCATCCCTATATTAATTAATTTCTCTCTTTGCTAAAATGACCTGCTGCCAGTATGGGAATCTTCACAAGTGAAAAGTAGAATCTATTACGGACCATTCTAATTGCTTCCTCTTCTGTCACATCTCACCATCCCATGACCTTTGTTTTGTGTCTTAAACTCTGTTTTTTCATCTGTATTAAATGTTCTCAAAAGGTTCAACTGATGTGTTCAGAGGCAAAAGGGAAAGCAACAACAAGAACCACTATGCACAGGAAATTAGTGATAAAAGAATTGTTTCAAAAGGGAAAAGATGCTTTGTTTAAAAAATGTCTTTGACAACATTAATTTATTTAAAAAGGAAAATTACAGAAAAATTTGACTCTGGGATTCTCTAGACAGCCATCTGAGTATTCATCTGTCACTAACAAATGTCAAAAAGACAAATGGGGATACTGGTTCCATCTCAATTCTGACACAGGCTTGGGAGTCCTATGGGGTATGGAACAGAGGCAGTCAATTCAGTTTGTTTTTTGACCTGGACCACTAGCAAACAGAAAGTTAGGCCAGATAGGGCAACTACTGATACCCTTCAAATCCCCAAAGAGAATTTACCACACAAAAGGAAAATTGAATGGGCAGTTCTGTCTACATCAAATTCCCACTGAGTCCATGGACCCCAAAATGAAATGGCAATGAAATAGCCAGTAAGCACAATTATCTGTAATTTCATAGAGACAAGAGGAGAGCAGATGCCATATTCAGTCCCTAATTTATTCAGCTTCCAGACGAGACTTTATGCCTTTTGGTTTGTTATTTGAAGATAATCATAATAGCAAATGATATTTATATAGTCCCTCTATGATTTTCAAAGCCTTTCTCTCTCTCCTTCTTTGTGTGCATATTTTTATATATTTGTGTGTATTATATAAATGTACATATATATAATTAATCTCATTGGAGGCTCATAGCAAATCTGTGCAACAGGTACTACAGGGAGTATTCATCTCATTTCACAGATTAGGAAAGTAGGATTAGAAAGACGTTAAAATGGTCAAGTCCATAGTCTCAGTGTTATTAAGTATCAGAGGCAAGACTACCACTCCATCTCCCTGAGTTAATGTCCAGTGTTCCATCCATTGACCCACACTGTCTATAGATTAGAGAAGAATTTCATTTTGCATTCAATTTGCATAATGTTTTAATGTTTTCAAAAACAGCATCTCGCTTGATCATAACCATAACTCAGTGAGGTGGTTTGGAAAGGAATTATTATCTCCATTTTACACATGAGGAAATTGAACTTTGCCAAAGTTCTGTATGTGACTTGCTCAAGACCAGACAGTTGGTAACTGGCAGATAATTAAAGATAGCAGGACAATTGAAAAGTTTTGGTAACCAAGAAGAAAATCATAGAAACTTAGAGACGGGCAAAAACTTAGCAATCATCTCATCCAGGCTTCTATTTTTGCAAATGAAGAAACTCATGACCAAGAGAATTGAAATGACTTATCCAGGATTATGTAAGCTAGTTATTGACAGAATTTAGACTCACACCCAGTTTTCCTCATTCCCAACCAGCTACTCTTCCCATTATGCCATATTCCTTCAAAGTTTACAGATAATCTCTAAAATATCCTTGAAAATGGGAAGGACTATTAAACTAATGCTCTCCAATTTCCTTGAGAACCCCAAAGAAAATAGGTATACATTGTATATTCATGAGAGTTTAAAATCAGGAGGGAAATCTTGCTCTCAAGCATTACTAAACCTTGACAGTTGTAGA
This sequence comes from Gracilinanus agilis, assembly GCF_016433145.1. NCBI lineage: Eukaryota > Metazoa > Chordata > Mammalia > Didelphimorphia > Didelphidae > Gracilinanus > Gracilinanus agilis. The sequence continues at coordinate 46,933,534 of NC_058130.1, forward strand.
TTCTTCTTTTATAAATGTTTTTCTAAAAAGGATATCATGCAATCTATCTTAAGCAATTTGAAAATAGCCCTTCTCAAAGACAGGGGAAAGAACTAGCTAATTTCCCATTTTCATTTAGGAAATTTTAACCCTATTGAAAACACAAATGCTATTTATTCAATCTTCCAACTACCTGGAAGATTCTGATGGCTTTGATCACACTTTGTAAATTCTTTAAGAGAAGGAGAGAGAGAGAGAGAGAGAGAGAGAGAGAGAGAGAGAGAGAGAGAGAGAGAGAGATGAAGAGAGAGAGAGAGATGAAGAGAGAGAGAGAGACAAAGAGAGAGAGAAGCAAAGAGACAGAGAGAGAGACAGAGAGAGAGATGCAGAGACAGAGATAGAGACAGAGACAGAGACAGAGACAGAGATACAGAGAGAGACAGAGACAGACTGAGAAAGAGAGAAAGAGACAGAAACAGTGACAAAGAGACAGAGAGACAGAAAGAGACAGAAGGACAGACAGAGACAGACAGAGACAGAGAGAACAAGAATTTATTTAGTGGTCTAGGCACTATACACTGGGAATTTTCACTCATGTTTGTGTTCCCATTGCCAAACAATCTCTGACATGTTGCTTAATAATTTGACAATAAACAGATAATACTATCTACCATAATCAATAGACTTATNGAAAGAGAGAGAGAGAGAGAGAGATGAAGAGAGAGAGAGATGAAGAGAGAGAGAGAGACAAAGAGAGAGAGAAGCAAAGAGACAGAGAGAGAGACAGAGAGAGAGATGCAGAGACAGAGATAGAGACAGAGACAGAGACAGAGACAGAGATACAGAGAGAGACAGAGACAGACTGAGAAAGAGAGAAAGAGACAGAAACAGTGACAAAGAGACAGAGAGACAGAAAGAGACAGAAGGACAGACAGAGACAGACAGAGACAGAGAGAACAAGAATTTATTTAGTGGTCTAGGCACTATACACTGGGAATTTTCACTCATGTTTGTGTTCCCATTGCCAAACAATCTCTGACATGTTGCTTAATAATTTGACAATAAACAGATAATACTATCTACCATAATCAATAGACTTATGGGTGCCAACAATGAATTGAGGTGCTATAGTCAATTAAAATCATTTATTAACTAACTAATTTGGGCATGTTAACCAGAAATTCAAGGTAAAGAAATAGAAGCACAGCCAGTGTCAGTATATTGGTAATGAAGAAAAACCTACTATAGCCACATTTCGCACTCCATCCCTATATCCCTTAGAGAATGATGCCATGGAAACAAGACCTTCATTTAAATTCTCAGGAAAAAAGCCATCTATAATCCATTTAGCCTTCATTAAATTACTTAGTTTTCTTTTTTATTGTGAACTTAAAATCTATCAACAAATATTTCAATATGCAAAGAAAACAAAGAAAAAGATTCATATGAAAAAATGTAACCTTCTGTTCTCCCTGCAACAACATACTGTAATATTTAATAAATGTTTATCAATAGGTTAATTGAAGTTTAGTTTGTTTTTAAAGAAGTATTGTGCATTTATATTAACTATTCTGGTTATTACCCTTTCTGGATTTAAAAACATTTCTTTTGCATTTTAAAGTATTCATTGATATCATTTTTTATTGTCAAATTATTCCACTAATCTACAATCACTTTCAGGTCTCCATTCTAAGAAGCCCTCCTTGGTAGCAAATATTTATGAGCAATCGAGCAACATTAGCCATATCTTAGAATGCGTATCCCACTCTCTATTTCTAATCAGTTCCCAAGTGTCACTCAAGTCCATTGTTAAGAGATGGGAGCCATGCTTTTTCATCTATCTATTAAAATCACTGTTTTTCACAAATCTGGAATTACTGTTTCTCCATCTGTCATCATTTTCAGCAGAATTTGCCTAACTGAGTGTTGGAAAGAACTTCAACAGCCACATCATCTACACCATATCCAAAGTCATACAAAAGGTCATTCCCTAATGACCAGCAAGTGGTCACCCAGCCTCTCCCCAAAGACTTCTCTGGAAAAGGAACAAATTATTGCCTGAAGCAGCCCAATCCATTTTGGGGTAGTTCCAACAGTTTGGTGTTTTTCTTTGACATCAAGGCTATATTCTCTAAAGTTGAGATGCATACCCAAATACATTTACTAAAATATTTAATAATAATGAGCTAAATTGTGTATATATGTGTTTGCATAATATAATAATGAGCTAAATTTTATATATATATATATATTTGCATAATATAATAATAATGAAACAATTCGATCATAAGATCATAGAGCTAAAGATTAATAGTAACATAAAAAACATCAAATCAATAGAAAGTTAGCAGGGACTCTTGTTTTCTCCTCTACCCAGGGTGGAACACATAGTAGGCATTTTGAGTACTTGTTGAGTAAATGAAGGAATCTAGTCAAACTCCTTCATTTTGCATATGAAAAGAGACTTCCCTTTCTAAGTGGAAAAAGAAAAGAGAAAATCTTCTCATGGCATGCCAAGCACAATAAAAACATCTAGAAATAGTTTAGAAAACTGTCTTCAACTTGTAAGCCTTTTATTAATTAAAAAAATCCCTATTTTCTTCTGCATAGTTATAGAGGAAACCTTCACTGTTTTCCACGAAGACATTGCATGAAGTGCATAATGCTGCAATAGGAAAATGGAACAATCGCTTTTCCCCTGGAGAGCCTTCACACACTCCGCTTTCCCCCACAGCACTCAAGGACATTTCCTTTCTGTCTCTATTAACGTGGAGTCTAGCAAGGTTATGCCAGCTAATAAAAGCACTCAGCTGACAAAAGATGCTTTTGAAAAGTCACTCCAAAAGGGTGCTCTTTCGATGGCTTTATTAAAATAAAAAATGCCACATCCTTGTGAAGTTAAAAGTCTGGAGGACATTTTTTTTAAGCTGGACAGAATGGCAGTTCCAGATACAATGGGATGTCTATTGAGAATCACACTCAGCTCTTAAAACAGATTCATCCAGAATCACTAGATGGAATACACATTCCAACTTTCCTTAGTCAGACTTTTTTTCTTCCCAATCCCTGGATCTAGCAGTAACTTCTAAGGGACTGAACTAAAAAGACTGATTTATAGAAGAAAATTCAAAGACAAAGGGATCAATCTTTGTCTTTTGAACCCAAATTGCTTAGGAAAATGGACATGATGTGCCAAAAAAAAATCTCTTAAGCATCTGTATCCATAGCATTGTCCTAAGAAAAATACAGTTTCTACTCTCTGTAAGATTGCAGACTAATGTCTTTATATACAAATACATTAATAGCACCCTATTGACTCTTAGATAAAATAAAACTTCTGTCCGGCATTTAAAACTCTCTACCACATGGCTCCTTTTCTACTTTTCTAATTTATGTAACATTCCATATCAAAGTCTCTTTCATTCATTTGATCTTTGCAGCTGATATCCCATCTCCCATTGCTATGTTATTGCCAGGAATGCTCTCCCTCCTCATCTCTATCTCTTGAAGCCTTAGGTCACACATTTCGATGAAACTGTTCCTTTTACAAAATGTCTTTTCTGATTCCCCCAGGTATTCTTCCCAAATTATTTTACATTTACTTTGTATATGTTTTGCATTTAACATCTGCTGTACATGTTGTCCATCCATTCTCACCTCCACCCCCAGAATGTAGGTTACTTCAGGACAGGGATTGTTTCAACTCTTTATATCTCCCCTCCCTGGTTACACAATAGACATTTAAATGTTGTTGGATTAAATCACACTAAAATGATAAACATGATTATGGAAAGAAAGGAAAGTAGGTTTCATCATATAGAGAGTCATTATATTTTATAGAGAGTCAATTATATAGTCATCAGAGCCTATGTTTAAAGGATTGAAGTTGTACTTTTATTCCCTTCCCCCTTAAAAATATGTCTTTACATTTTAAAAGAAAGGGTTAAGAGAGACGATTTGGATCATAAAATTTTGGAAAACTCATGTGAAAATCTATTACATGTAATAGTGAAAAAATAAATAGTCAAACAAATATTTTTTTTAAAAGAAAGGACTGCTTTTCTTTCTCAAAATGGTTCATCCTATGTCTTCTGGCTACTACATCCAAAGGAAGCTGAAAAGAAAAACATGAGCAAAGATATTTAAATCTAATGGAGCCACCTGTGGCCATTCAAAAAACCCTTCTTCCTGGATGATTCTAGTCTTGTGTGACTCAGTACTAAAGTGTTTGGTCCTTAGAGATGACAAGGCTTTCTCCTTATAGACACCCAATTTGGAAGAGCTGTTGATTACATGGAGGTTCAAAAGAAAATGCCCCCATTTTCATGATTCTCTTTCTTTCAGGCAATGAATCCTATCTGGACTATTTCCAACCACTTCCTTGGTTCCCATGAAGAGAGTGGTGGATTACTCTGTTTCCTACCATGACCACCATGTGGCCACAAACACATGGTAGATAAAGCACATTTCCTGTTTCATCAGTCCTAAGCCAAAGCATTGGGTTACCTCCTTTGTACCTGTTCTTTCTTAATCTTAGAGGCTTAGAGTTAACTACCAGCTCAAGGAGTTCAGGAGTTCCTTGTTCTTTTGGACAAAGCTGACTGTTATCAAAAAGAATACTCAGAAACTACTCCAGCACTCTAGGAGAACATGACCACCAGTAAGAGGATGATTCCAAGCCTGACCCAACTTCCCAGAAGTCTCAGGGACTCTGAGGAAGATGAGGAAATAGTAAGGTGTAATGCAAAATGTCAACTCAGCAGATTGTTAGCCATTTCATTTTTGATGGTTTTAAGGACTACAGTAACTTCTTGTCAAAATAGGATAGTAACTAGTACTGCTCCTTATTGTCTTTTCTTTTTTTAAACCCTTATCTCCCCTCTTAGAATCAATACTGTGTATTGGTTCTAAGGCAGAAGAGCAGTGGTAAGTGCTAGGCAATGGGGGTTAAGTGACTTACCCAGGGTCACACAGTGAGGAAGAATCTACAGCTAAATTTGAACCCAGGAACTCTTGTTTTTAAACCTGGCTCTCAATCCACTGAGTTACCTCACTGCCTCTGCAGCTTGTTGTCTATGCTTTTTTTTCCTCCAAGTTTTCTGAGCAAGTATTCTGTATACAGGAAATAAATATCTGTCTCATATCAGTACAAATTGAGGAACTATTTGCTATTTCCTCTGACCCTGGCATTTTGAATAACCCAGACAGGAACCAAAACTAAACTTTATATAATTTTTCCCAAAAGAACCAGAATAGGGATTACACGAGCTGAAGAGGTGAGGAAAAGAAACCTAAACCCCTTGTCTTTAAAGACCAGTCTCATCCATGACTGAGTTCAGGCTAGATAATATACATGTGTCCAGAGCAGAAGACCCCTTAATGGAAGACATTCTTCTCACTGGATTTCTTAATATGAAACAAATGGGTTAGTGAGACCAAGAAAACCCATCAGCGTGCAGAAAATTCTTAAGAGCTTTTCCCTCCATTTGCCCTCCTACATGCACATGTGTTATAAATAAATCTTTCTCCCAAAATTAAGACTAAAATTTTTCAGTCTTCTTGGCAAAGACCAAGGGATCAATCATTGAGTAAAGGCAAAAGGGAAGAATACACAGCAACCCTCTGCACACTGCCTTTATGGCTGAGAGGAGCCCAAGGTCCTTCCAAATCAGACACCCAGTCCTTTATGCAGAGAAATCAATTCAGCCAGATGCCACAGGCTACCAGAAATCTGCCTCAGTAGCAGGCAACCAGCTCAGGAAGACCTACTAGGCAAATAGATAGCTTCCAGAAAAAAATGGTAATTAAGATGATTGTTTCCCATGGTGATAACTGTTTTGATGCTCCTCGTGAAAATGGGTTACAGTGGAAAGGTTGTCATATGGACAGATAAGTGCACATCATGGGCCATCCCTTTTATACATCGATTGAGGGAGCTGCCAGTCAAAGAGAAGGAATACAAAGATGAACCTTGCTAACAATTAGTGAGGTGGTCTGAATGCCTTCATTCACTCATTCATTCAATAAGCATTTATGAAGCTGATACAATAATCTGGGTACTGTCCTAGGTGCTGACTATTCAAAGACAGGAACAAAAAACAATCCCTGCATTAATGCTTTGCTGATGGAGTTGTGAATTGATCCAGTCATTCTGGATGGCAATTTAGAACTATGCCCAGAGGGCACTAAAAGACTGCCTGCCCTTTGATCCAGTCATACCACTGCTGGGTTTATACCCCAAAGTGATCATAAGGAAAAAGACTTGCATAAAAATATTCATAGCCATGCCCTTTGTGGTGGAAAAAAATTGGAAAATGAGTGTATGCCCTTCAATTGGGGAATGGCTGAACAAGTTGTGGTATCTGTTGGTGATGGAATACTATTGTGCTGAAAGGAATAATAAACTGGAGGAATTCCATGTGAACTTGAATGACCTCCAGGAATTGATGCAGATGAGAGGAGCAGAACCAGGAGAACATTGTACAGAGACTGATACCTTGTGGTACAATCGAATGTAATAGACTTCTTCACTAGCTGCAATGCAATAATCCTGGACAACTCTTAGGGACTTATGAGAAAGAACACTATCTACATTCAGAAGAAGAACTGTGGGGGTAGAAACACAGAAGAAAAACAACTGCTTGATCACATGGGTTGATGGGGATATGACTGGAGTGACTGGAGATATAGACTAAATGATCACCCTAGTGTAAATATCAATAGTATGGAAATGGATCTTGATGAATGACACATGTAAAATCCAATGGAATTGTGGGTCAGCTGTTGAAGGGGCGGAGGGGAAGGGAAGGGAAAGAATGTGAATCCTGTAACCATAGAAAAATGTCCTTAATTAAATAAAATTTTGAAAAATAAAATAAAATTTTTAAAAAACGGTGTCCAATCTTTAAAAAAAAGCCAGTCCCTGCTCTCAAGAAGCTTACATTCTATAAAAGCATCATTTTGTGAAGTCACAGTCATGCTATAACCCAAGCTCACCATGCTTACTACCATCTTATGCCTCTGTTCATGTTCATGACCATTAGCATCCCCTCTCCACTCCATCTCTCTTATCCAAATACCATGTGTTCCTTCATGAACCCTAGTGATGAGTAAAATACTCCAGGTGAGATCAGATATATACAACTGCCATTTGCTTCTTGATAGATTTATGCTCAGTGTGCCTTGCCTGAAGAAGATGGAGGCATTTCTTTTTTCTTTTATTTTTTTAATATAGCCCTTATTTACTGTCTTAGCAACAACTTTACAGATGAGAAAACTGAGGCAAACAGAGTCTAGGGTCATGTAGCTAGAAAGTGTCTGAGGCCAGATTTGATCCCAGATCCTTTTGACTCCAGGACTGGTGCTCTATCCACTGAGCCACCTAGCTACCCCAAGAGTGAGGTATTTCTAATGATGCCTTTCATCCATTGTTTCAAGTTATTGCACCTGTAGAATGAAGTTTGTGGCCTTTGGTCTCTATTCCTTCTTTGGTGCACATTAAGAAATTTATATTTATTGAAAGCAAATTTTAGTATTATTAGAGGGAATTTTAATGAGATAACATAAGTGTTCAATGTATTTTTCAGTGAAGTTGTACAATGCAAAATGTGTGTTTCAAGTGACTAATGTGATTTTTGTTCAATTCCTTTTATTAGAAAGCCAAACTCATATTTTAGATCTTTACTTTCAATCTTAGAATCAATACTATATATTGGTTCTAAGACAGAAGAGTGGTAGAGGCTAGCGGTAGGGACTAATAGGAGTTAAGTGACTTGCACAAGGTCACACACCTAGGAAGTGTCTGAGCCTAGATTAGAATCCAGGACCTTCTATCTCCAGGACTGGCTCTCTATCCACTGAGTCACCTAGCTGTCCCCTAGACTCATTTCTATTCCAAAGTGATGACAATGGATTGAAGGCTAGGCAGAATCACAGGAAGCTTCAATTGTCTCCTTTAAAGATGTCATGTTATAAAAGAAGTGTTGGAGTCAGATGCAGAGCAAAGCACACAACCTTTCTCATTAGTTTATTTATGCTTCTATTATGGGTTTTTTGTTTTATATGCATATTCTCTTGCAACAATGTCCAATATGGAAGTATGTTTTGCATGCTAATAGAGGTATAATCCAGATCAAATTGCTTATCATCTCTGGGAGGGAAGAAGGAGGGAGTGATGGAAGGAGACAATTTGGATCTTATAATTTCAGAAAACATAGGTTGAAAATTGTTATTACCTGCAATTGGGAAAAGAAAACATCTCTGAATAAAAAAAAATGTCTCATTATATTTCAATTACTCATGAAATTAAGTTGTTGGTGGTATATTTTAAATAATGATAATGATGGTGATGATATCTAGTACCTACATAGCATATCAAAGATTGCAAAGTACTTTACATGTTATTTCATTTGATCTTCACAAACATCACATACAGTATGCTCCTTTTATCCCCATTTTGCAGATAGGGATGAAGAGGCTATACAGATTTAAATGGTTTATGCAGGATCATATAACTAGTCAGTGCCTAAGTTAGGGTTTGAACTCAGGACTTCCTGACTTTAAGTCCAGTTCTCTAAAAGTACTTAAGCTCTTACAGAATAAACTGAGGCAGAAACATCAACAAATAAGGCCATCTTGAAAGGCTTCCTATATAGGGCAGCACCTAGCCTGATCCTGGAAGGCAGCCTCGAATTCTTAGAGTTGGAAGTGGGAGGAAAGAGTGCCTTCCAGGTGTCAGGGACAGCCTATGCAAAAGCATGGATAGCAAAGATGAAATTCTAAGTTAGGGGAATTCAGCTTGTAGACCAGTCTGGCAGGAGTGAATGTAGGTCAGTCATATGCACAAAAGAGAATAGAATAGGAGTCAGAGGAGATAAGTTGCAGCCAGATTGTGGAGTTTGAAATGCCAGACTGAGGAGCTAGGTTAAATACTACTTGCTCTATTCCCAGAAGTGATTATGCATCGTAAGTTTTCACAGATATCAGAACAGCTGAAGAAGGTTATTTATGTTCTTATTGGAAAGCAGTATTTTAAAATCTTTTCTTTGTTTTAAGACATCTTGTGGGGCAAACTAGGGGACACAGTGGACAGAATGCTAGGTGTGGACAGAGAAAGACCTGAATTCAAACCTGGCCTTTGACCCTTACTCGTTGTGTGACCCTGGACAAGTCACAAGTCACTTAACCCTATTTGCCTCAATTCCTCATTTAAAATGGTTTGGAGAAGGAAGTGACATACTGCTCCAGTATCTCTGCAAAGAAAACTCTAAATGGGGTCCCAAAGTGTCAGACACAACTGAAATTACTGAACAAGACCTTTTGTGCATAATCTCAACACTATCCATTTCTTCAGCTCTCACACCTCTTTCAGCCATTTTTTATATTTCAAAATCAAATAAAAATAATTACCTCAATTAGTTCATTTTTTAGATTTTCAAGGACTTTGGTCACAAGTTAGTGTGATATAGGAGATAGAAGGCTTGATTTGAAGTCAGAAAATATGGCTTCTCACCTCAGGCAATGCAGTGGATAGAATGCTATTCTTGGAGTCCTGAAGACTTATCTTCCTACATTCAAATCTGGCCTCAGTCACTTCCTAGCTGTGTGACCCTGGGCAAATCACTTAGTCCTATTTGCCTTGGTTTCCTCATCTGTAAAATCAGCTGGAAAAGGAAATAGTAAACCACTTATTCTACTCTTTTTGCAAAACAAAACACAACAAAACAAAAACCCAAATGGGGTCACAAAGAGTTGAACAGAACTGAAAAGACCAAACAATAACATAATGCTGGATTGGGCTAAATGATTTCTAAATTCACTTCCAGTTCTAATTCTAATCATTGATCCTATTTAAATTAATTTATTATTAATAATTCAACTGATCAAACAACTATGAAGAGTCTATTATGTGCCAATTATTGGGTCAATACTGAAGATACAAATAGATAAAAGAGATAGTCATTGCCCTCAAAGGAACTTACAGTAATGGGGGAAGATAACAGATAAAAAAAGCTGAAAGGTGGAGTGGAGCATGATGAGGGGGATACTAGGGATACTGGCATCTTTTTCCTTCCAGTTGAAATCGAGGAGAGATTCAGAAGGAAAGTAGAGTGAACTGAAGATCCAATTCCTCTGCTCTAGAAAGGAGGTCTTTAAGAAAAGTTAAATGATCTCCTTTCAAGCACTCTAATCAGAGGAAGGTAGGAAGATGTTGAGTATCCATTGCTGAGTGAGCAACATCATGATGAGTTTAGAGTTGTTGTCATATTTTTGTACTTTTCCTAGTTTTTTTTTAATCTTCATATGCCAATTAATGAGAAGAAACATGGCGCAGTAGATAGAGAACTGGGATTAGAACTACAAATATGTAGGTTCAAGCTCTGCTTTTGATAAACCCTGGCTGCATGACCCTGAGCTAATCACTAATTCTCAATACTCCAGGAAACTCTAAAATAAAAGTTGCTGAAAAAATGCCAGTCTGCCTTGGTAAAGAAAGTTTCCTCATCTGGAAGTTCCTTCTTCCAAGGAAATCACAAGTCCAGGCTCTGTCTCTCTTCTTCTTTATATTAATCAGTGCCTTAAGATTTCATATCAAAATGGACCTTCTTAGAGACTGAAAACATTCTCATGCTGGTGTCTAGAGCATGATTTGGAATGACTTCTGCAAAAAGCATAACTAGGTAATTCCATTTTTAAAGTGATCTATATATCAAATGACTTTCTAAGGTCCATTCTGACCCTGTGATTATTCTGAGCACAGACCCAGGATTTTTACTTCCTTAGGCCACATGTGGAATGAAAACATTTCTCCATGTATAATTGATGAGAACAGTTAAATCAATGAATAATAAAGTCCCCAAATACATTAAGGGAGAGTGGAGGAAAGGGGACTGAGTAAATATATTTTTAAAGGATGTTAGATATGTTTTAGAATTATACATATTAGAGGTGAAAGGGCCATCAAGAGATCAATTGATCCAATCCTCTTCATTTAAGGAGGCAAAGTTTTATCATCTTCCTCATTCTAAAATTCTATTAAAACAAGTGTGGTGTTTTGTTTCTTTTAAGAAAGCATGACAGTGACCAGTGCACTGAATTTGGAGTCAGATAGAACTGGGTTCATATCCTACATTCAGCATTTATTATCTTTGTGACCCTGGGCAAGTCACTTAATTTTCCTGAGCCTCAGTTTCCTTTTTTATAAAGTAAATAGATTAATAGCATATTTTCCATAGGGTTGTTATGAGGTTCGAATGAGATAATATGCTATATATAAAGAGCTTTGTAAACTCTATAAATTTAAAATGTTACTATTATTAATAATGAATCTCATCTTAATGAGTCAACTGAGTCCAAAAGAATTTATATCATCCTTGGAGATAATTGTCGTTCATCCTTCATTCTCAAAGAAGACCAATGACATCATGGGTCGATGTCTCGTCTTTCCAGTGGACTGGATTTAAGTGAGGCAGAGTTGCCCAAAACATCAGCCTCGCTCTTCCAGAGTCATCAAAAGTCCTGGGAAAAGACAAAAGTCAGGACAATTGGCAATGACCTAGGATACAATGGACAGCCTTAGCTTCTTTGATGTTTTACCAAGCTCTAACTGTTCCACAACTCTTGCTTCAACCACCTTCATGGCCATTAGAATACATAGTTCTCATCCACCCATTTGTATGCTTGGGGTAGACATCTCTCTAACTCACCAACAGGTTCAAGGTCTATTGGTTCCCTTCAGCCTGGTTTAGTCTGTCTGTCTAAATTAGGGGTCGGCAAACTTTTTGCTGTGAGAGCCATAAATGCCACATTTTTTTAAATGTAATTTCGTGAGAGCAGCACAGTGCTCACAGCACGCACTCTTGTAACAGCGCCTGAAAAAAAAATTAACTTTATGGCTCCTGCAGAAAGAGCCATATCTGGCCCTCAAAAGAGCCAGATATGGCTCAAGAGCTATACTTTGCCAACCCCTGGTCTAAATCATGAAACTAATTTGTAGCTAAATAAAAGGACTCTACTAAGTGTGTCTTATCAAATGGTCTTATTCCCTCTGTATAACATTGTCTTCTTCCTTCACACTCCAACTCCATCTCATCATCCTTCGGCTATTTTTCTCTCTCATCTCTACATCTTGAAATTGATTCCTTCCTCCAAGGCTCAACACATGTTCTCTCCAGACCTTTCCTAGACTTCCTAGTTGATAGTTCTTGCCATGAAAATTATTTCCTTAATGAAACAATGGTCCATACTAGAGATTCACCAATCACAAGATTAGGGTATCATTATAAGGGCACCATTTTGCTATAGGATCAATTTCTCCTTGACTTTTACAATGGGAGATAGGAATACATCACAAGAAGGACAATGATGTTCAGAACAGAAAATCTGAAGGGATCCTTCAATCTCCTCAAATCTCCCAACACAACAAATGATTCCCTCTCAAATCATGGACATTTTTATCAAATGATTTAAATTTCTACTTTGACAGATTCATTAAATTGGGTCCTTTTCTGGCTACAACTCATAGATCATAGAAAGTAGTCTGAAATCAGGAATCTTTAAGTAAAATTTAGTATTATTAAACAGAAGTGAGAAGTTGGGGGAAATGACTCTTTAGCCCTTTTTTCAGCACCACACATAATCCATTTTAAAGGTGCTAAACTCATTGGTAAGTGTGAAAACTTGGGGAAATGAGTGGAATGTCACAAAATGCAATGAGACAGTAAACGAATATTAATGCCCCTAAAATTCTCAGCTTCTCAGCTTTATTGTTGCAATTTGTCATTCTCATGAATTATAAAGGAAGGAGGCATAACTGTGGACTCCTTAAAATAAAGATTTTATTAAACCTTATTATGAATAAAAGGCCTTAAGACAAGCTTTTCCTTTGACCTTCTAAGCCACCCACTATCAGGTAGAGTTAAAGAAATAGCTCATTAACCCAGCCTGATATTAGCAAGCTTCTGTATATTCAAAGGACTGTCAGATGAGCCACTTAATAGTAAAAATATCTAGACTATGCTTACCCTTCAAATTCTTAACTTTTCTTTACATCTTGACTTTTTAAAACAATATCTTAGCATTGAATATGTCCAAATTTGTTACTACAGCAGTTTTGGAAACCTAGGATTTGAGGGGAAAAAAAACAATAACAGGAGATCCAGAATGGAAAAATGTGAGCTTGTCTCCAGTGAGCTGAAATGTAGAGGGAACAAAAATATATATCAGGTGGGCTCCTCACCTCAACTTGTTCCTCACAGCTAGAGAATTCAGGAGCAACTTCCAAGTTTCTTGGGGTCTAATGTCAAGGTCTAAGGGTGTTGGTTACCATGGTTGAGTTGAAGGAAAATTTAGGACTCCTTACCTTGGGCTCTATAATAGCTATTGAGAGTTCTACAAAGGAAATGACATCCCTACCCTCATCCTCTGAGTTTCCCGAGTGAATGTGTTAAATACATTAAAGCCAAGACTCAGGGCTAGCCTTCTACTCCCAGTCCAAGAGGCTTATGATGCCTCCAAACCTTCATGGGCTGGGGAATGGAAAAAGAGGAAATGGGGGCAGAGAATGGCTGAGATAAACTGCTTCTTTCATTGTTTTTCTGACTCAGTCTAACATTTCAGCCTGTGGTGATTCCTGGCAATCCAGACTCTGTCATCTCTCTTGTACTGCTATCCCTGACAGCTTTGTCCAAGTAATACTTCTAAAATTCTCAAGATCATTTTGGCCAACTTGATTTCATCATTGCCATTGTTCAATTGGTGTAGACTTCTCTCATTAATTTAATGAGAGAATAAAATTTGTTCTCCAAACACATGCATTAGCTTGTTAAAATATAACCAGGAAGTGGAGGACAGAATTGCCATTGTTTGAATAGTGATCTGCTGCAAAACTTCAGCTATCTTCCAGGTTGAAGGGCTAAGCCATTTTGGATAGGCATACTTTATGGAGAACTAAGGGTTGATCTTCTTTCAAATGTTTCTAGATAGGTTTTGGTTTTAAAAGATTACTCTATTACAGAAATGAATAATATGGAAGTAGGATTTGAGTGATAATGTATGTATAACTGAATGGAATTGCTTGTCGACTTTGGAAGTGGGGAGAGAAGAAGGGAGGGAGATAGCATGAATCATGTAACCGTGGGAAAACACTTATAAATACATGAATAAATAATCAAATAAATAAATAAATGTTTCAAGGTACACTTTTTTTTCTAAAATACATACTGCATATTTCTTCTTCATTTAATTACTGTGTTTTGCTTTGGATCTTAGTGTCTAGGACTGGGATCCTAGTGTCATGTGATTTTAATGTTGAAAGGAATCTCAGAGGTCATCCTGATTCAAACTCCTCATTTTTACAGATGTAGAAACTGAGTTACAGAGAAGTTAAATGGTTTTCCAAAGGAATATGGCCAGTGGTAACTGAGATGTGATTTTTGGACCACTAATGCCAGATTCATTCTATTCTCATTTATGTGCCCAACTTACTCTGTGACCTTGGCCAACTCACAGAACTTCCTTGGGCTTCAATTTGCTCATCTTTCATGTGAAGGAGTTAGGCTAAATGGTGTTAGATCTTTAAAAAAAATCTATGGGAATAGAAGGCATCATGGCATCATAAAAAGATAACTGATTCCAAATTTAGAGGTTCTGGGTTCAAATCCTACCTCTAATACTCACAACCTATATGATTTTATTACCAAATCACCTTGAGCCTCAGTTTCCTCATTTATAAAATAAGCTGCTTGGATTAGATGATCTCTGAAGTTCCTATAAGATTTCTGATCCCATAATTTTCCTTTACATAGACTGACTTCTTGAAAGCTAAACATATAAGCAAAGATTTTTCATCTTACTATTGATCTTCCCAATGGTTTCTTCATAAGGAAATGACATTTCCCATTGTCAAGTCATTTCCATGGTTACCTATTGATTTCCTATAAGAGGCATACTGTTTACATGGCCAAAACATTTTTACGATGGGTAAAATGCCTTCCAAATTCTTTCTTCATCTGCAACCTGAGCCCTGTAAAAATGAGCTCCGCAAAATTACAAGAACAGAAAAAAATAAATGATTCATGTGGGTTGGTTTTGCATGAATAAGTGATTAATCCTTTCTCTCTCCCTTGTTAGGAAAGAATGCAGATTTAATGGTGCCCTATGCAAATAGAAGCCACTTTTCTTTCTGGATTCTGACCTAATTATAGGTTTTTCCTAGGCAAAATATACATGACATTTCATACAATTTTTTCTGAGACTAATAATGCCCCTGGAAAATAAAGGAGCCAAACTCCCATAGAGAACCTTAAAAATTAGATGCACATAAATGAGATTAATATCAGTCCCAATCCCTGGGGTGCTTTTTTTCCTGGAAGTCATGGCTTAAGAGAAAACCAAATTTTAACCTTTGCTCAGGATACCTCATCCAGACCTTTATTCAAGATAAAAACACACTTGGCAACCAGAGCAAAAAGAATTGCTTTCCGTTTTTTGGACAATATGTCTGTAAGTTTGGTGATTTAGCAATCAGAATGCTCCACGAAGCCAAGGAATACAAACAGAGAAAGGATTAACTTCATTTGGAGGCATAAGCGTTAGAAGACTGGAAGACAATTCGATTCTAGAAATATTTCATGAGCACCCACTCAGCTGCTAAGTGATACAAAGAATTTTAACACATGGTCTATGGAAATAAAGACTTCACAATTATTGGGGAAATCAAAAAAGTTCTGAATTTAGAATCGAAGGGCATAGATTCAAAGCTCAGTTTTGTTCATTGGCTATATGACCTTGGCAAAGTCACAACCTCTCTGAACCTTAGTCCTCATCTATAAAATGAAGGGGTTGGACTACATAATTCTTTGCAGCTCCAACTCCTATGATCTCAGAGCACTATCTTGCAATTTTTTGCACATGATTTAAGTAGTAGTGATATAATTGAGTGAGAGTGTAGCTACCAAAGAGAAGTGGGTCAGTAAGGTTTCTAATAAACTGAAATAGTGGGAAGCCTATAGTAATGCTTATGCTACTGCCTCAATGGAGGCATTGTTGCTGATATACTCTAAATTTCCCATCCACTGGAGAAGTTATGGCTCTGTAGGAGCTTATGAACTCAGTAGCTTCCCAGAATCCTTCTTTGGAGTCAATCTGAAAAGATCTTTGACTTTGTCTCTCTCCAAAGCCATTGCTTGTTACTATGTTTTAAACCTGAGATAAGCACCTTATGCACCAAGCTCCCAAGATTTTTCTGGTCAACAGTTTTAAAGATTGATTATAACAGATCCCTAAGCATCTTTGATCCAGTTTGCTTCTACATCCACCCCCACTCCTTTTCTGCCATTGCCATCTTCTTTCCTATCCTGAATTTGCTACTTTCTGGTAGATCTCGTTGGCTGCATCTGGATGATTTCTATGATATGGATACCCAAAGGATGTGCCATGAGTTCTTGATAAGGGTAAACAAGTTACATGGAAATTCATTTATAATTACACATGAACCCACAAGTGCCCCCCAAGTTTTATGGAACTTACACTTCCATATATAGAGAAGACTTCTAACTCTACCTTGATATGACCTGTTTTATGAAGAATAACATTGTTCCAAGAGGAAATAAGTTCACATAAAACCAATGATATCAGAAGGAAAGTAAGTTGAAATAAAGGAAATAAAGGGATGCATCAATGGAAGTTTTATATTCACTGCTATTAAGTTTGTGAGAAGGAATTCTTTATTCTTTTTGTCTATATTGAGTTAATACTTGGTTAACACTAACTTAAGTACCCCTACTTAGTACCTCACAGGACACTAAGTAAGAGTGTTCCCAAGTCATTTGCTAAAGTTAGTAACAACTCAGTCAGTCAAGAAATTGTGAATCCTTTTTGATAAGAGTTACACCTCCTGAGGATGAGAAGTGGATCCCCCAGACACTGCTCCCCCTGGGCAGTGCTAGACAATTTGAATGCTGTGATTGGCCCCTGTAAAAAGGGGAAGGGACAAGAAGTCATCATGAATGCCCTGAATTTCTGGGACTAGAAGGTCAGCTTCAGAGTTGTCCTCGATAGGTCCTCATCTTCAGCTCAAACTGCCTCTTGGAGGGAACTTGGGTGAGTAAATAGCTGGCTTTCCTTTCCTGATTTCTGGAGAGAGATTAATCCCAGTTGAGGGTTAACAGGTCATACCAGGATGAATTGAGCACCAGAGCAATATTTAGTGTGGTAGGCTAAATATCTTCTTTACCCCTGGCCTTTTGCATTTCTCAACTTTCACTCTCCCCACCAATTTTGTAAATACTAACTATTGAAAATCATTTTGACTTGAGCTAGAATATTTTAAATCAGTGACCACAATATTATTTATAATTTTCATATATTTTAGTCAAACCCTTAATTTTAAGTTCTTACAGTTGTTTTCATTCTGACTGGGCAGCCTAGATACTCAGCAAACAGTAAAGTATACATGGTCTATTTTGCTTTGTTTAAAATAATGAATGAAAAAAAGAATAGAAGGGATGTTAAAGGGTGATGAGAAATTAGTAGGTTAAAGGACAGGAAATAATAGATGAAGAGGGAGAAAAAGAGAAAGAGGGAAGACTGAACTGTATTAGAGAAATCATTCAGTGAAGGTGGGAGTTAACATGAGACTTGAAGGTCAAGAGTAGGGTTTTGACAAAAATAAGTAATAAATGGAAAGCAGGACATTCCAGTCAGAGAAGAGTTGAGGAAAGGTGGTGTGTGCTTTGTTTTATACTCTTGTCTTCCATCTTGGAATCAATACTGTGTTTTCATTCCAAGATAAAAGAGTGGTAAGGGCTAGGCAATGGGGGTTAAGTGACTTGCCCAGAGTCACACAGCTAGGAAGTAGCTGAGGCCAGATTTGAACCGAGGACTTCCCATCTCTAGGCCTGGTTCTTAATCCACCAAGCCACCCAGTTGCCCTCCAATGTGTGCTTTGTAAAACCTTAAAGAGCTATATTGTAGACAGCTAGATGTTACCATGGATATCTGGCTGGACTCAGAGTCAAAAGGACTTGAGCATGAATAATGTCTCAGACACCAGCTAGCTGACCCTGGGCTAATCACTTAATTTTTGCCTGCCCCAGATTCCCCACCTATAAAATGGGTAAAATAATAGCATGTGCTTCCCAGGATTGTTGGGAGAATTAAATAAGTTAGCATATACAGTGCTTCAAAAACTTTAAAGCATTATATAAGTGCTAGCAATTATTATAGCAATGTTAACTATTATGATGATTAAATGACTGCTCTTCTCCAACTTATGTAAGGAAATTCCTTATGGTTGCATCAATTCTTGCTTTGAGATCCTTATGAATAGAGCTGAGGCTCATCCTTCATACATCAGAATAGCTGTTTCTGGTCCCTCAGCTAGTAATAACATGGTTTCTAATCTTTTAAAGACTATTTTTAAAAATTCCACACTGTAGCTAAGAATCAGCTAGATGTTTTTCCTACTTTGTTTTAAATATAGTAAGTGAATAACCCTAGGAAGCAAAGGGAATGATCAGATTTAAATTATCATCAAAGTTTGCAGAATTTTGAAGGAGAATGAGCATGGGGTTAGAAAACAGGAGTTGTGGACCCTAGGACTTGTTCTGCTCTAGTTACAGGAACTTGAGTGAGTGACTCTACTAGTCTGTTTCTTTCTATTGTCACATGGGAGTGGGGGAAGTATAGGAGGCCCATAAAATTATGTTTCTTGGTGAGCCAAATTTAGGAAGATAAAAAATTGATCATGACTAAGCAAGAAAACTGGAGAAAGAAAAAGAATCAGACATAAAGGACGAAATGTAGAAGAGACACAGGGAAGTAATATCAGGAAAGAAAATCCAGAAGAAGGAATAGGTCAGTTGTGTCAAGACGGGTAAAGAGTTCAAGAAGAATGAGGAATGTAAACTCCATTAGATTTGGCTGTGATTGTCTTGGAGAAAGGAATTCTGGCATGGTAGATATTGTGTTGGACCTACAGTCAGAAAGACCTGAGTTCAATTTATGTCATTGATATTTATTGGCTGAGTGTCCCTGAGCAAGTCACCAGACCTTTCTAAGCCTAGAAAATGAACCTGCAACATTATAGCTGACTGGAGACGTGTATTAGTGGAAGGAGTTCTGATACACAAGAAATCACAGTTCATTGACCTTGAAGCTGAGCCATGAAAAGAAGAGAGAATTCAGAAGACATATTGCAAGGGATTAAGAGGTGAGTGGGAGGTGAGGAAGTAGAGGCAAAATTATAGATAGAAATCAAGGACAATAATCTAAGAGGATAGTAAATTAATTTAATTCAATAATCTAGGGTTAGGGAAACTGTAAGATTATGGGTCAGTGGTAACGGAGTCTCCCCAATCCCAGATCTTTGGAGAAGCAGGCAGACTTGACTGGATGGGAGGGGTAGGAGCCCATGGAGTACTCATTCACTTCCCCCCCTCCCTGTAAGCAGTTGGAAGTCAGTTAACTGTCTGATTATGGAGGATAATCTAACTTGGTAACTTCTGGGCCAAGATGGTAAGTGAATAAAGATTAAAACCCTTGTGATAATATCTTTCTACGTATGTATTATGTCCCCACAGGATAGAATAGGTGAGGCTTGATGTCTTAGGAGCAGCCCACTGGCTCATAAGTTAGGATCAACTTCAGAGCCACTAGTAAGAGGAACTTGGCTGATGGAGGATATGAGTATTTCCCCAAATTATCTGTATCCAGACACAGTTCCTAGAAGATAAGGGTTTAATAATATCTGGGAATAGGAAGGGGGGAAATGGTTTAGGAATGATAGGTAAGGGGAGCTACCTAAAACAGCTATGTCAAATAAGCAGCCCCTTCCCCCAAATGGAGGAAATGTATCTTGAATGGCTGACCTCCTTTCAAAGCCCCTAAATATTCTTCTTTCTAAATCTAGATAGCTAAACTAAGGTAGACTGTGATCTTGCTTGAAGGTCTGACAAAGTAAAGCAGCCTTGGCTGTCAGAAACTGAATGGCTTGAGCAGCTACACCGAGAGTAAGTGTGCCCAAAGCCCAGAGCCAAGAATCAGGACCCTCTGCAAAAAGGGTGACCTGGTTTTTATAACTTTAACTGCCTCTCTCGTAGAGTTCTGGGGGGGCACTATGGAATTCTGTGATGCAGCTTGAACCCCTCTCTGTATCTTGAACCCCTCTCAGAAATATGGATCCCACAATAAACACTTGGTAAATGTCTGTTTTGGACAAGAGAGCATGCTAAAAATGGGATTACAAAGCCAAAAAAATAAACAAATAAACCATTACTTCCCTGGAGTTGCTTACATTCTAGTCCCAAACCTCAGGAATAACATGGTTGATCTGGAAAGAGAATATTGGAATAAAGATAATCATTATTATAATAATCCATCAACAACTATTTGTTAAATGTTGATTATGTGCCAGCTGCTGTGCATATGGGGTACTCAGGATACAAAATCAAAAGCAAAAATGCTCCCTGCCATGGGCAGCTGGGGGACTTAGTGGATTGAGAATCATGTCTGGAGACGGAAGGTCCAACTTTCAAATCTGGTCTCAGACACTTCCTTGCTATGTGACCCTGAATAAATCACTTAACTCCCATTGCCTAATCCTTAGCACTCTTCTGCCTTGGAAACAATACAAAGTATTGATTCTAAGATAAAAGTAAGGATTCAAAAATAAAAAACCTTCCCTGCCCTCAAGGGAAGTATAGTATAAGTATAGAAAGGGAAGCCAATAAATATTTATAATATAATTGTTTCATGGATAACATAGATAATAAGCACAAATTGGAATTCAGAAGTAAAAGAAGTCACTTTCAACTGGGTAACTAGGGTATGTTTCATGTAGGAAATGGTATATAAACTGAATCTTGAAGGGTGGGTTCAGTCACTTCAGTCCTGGGTCCAACTCTCTGATGTTCCATTTGGGGTTTCCTTGGCAAAGATACTGGAGTGGTTTACCATATCCTTTTCTAGCTCATTTGACACATGAGGAAACTGAGGCAAAAATGGTCAAATGACTTGTCCAGGGTCACACTAGTAGTAAATGTCAGAAGTCAGATTTGAACTGAGGAATCTTCCTGTCTCCAAGTCTGACACAACACTACTGCATGACCTATATGCTCCTTGGAGGATAAGCACAGATGAGTATGGGTATGTTTCAACTAAGAAAAAACACAGATGGGACCATCCAATACTCCATCCAAGTCTGCTTATGATTGTACCTATAGGACTTTATAATATTGTTCCTGGGACAAATGTGTTAAATAAGGAGAGCTTTATAGGAGAAAAGTCTCCAAAGCAACAAATAAGGTCACCCAGGGCTTTGGTTGCTCACCACAGTATAAGACTCGCCTGTTATTAGAACAGGGCTTCTCAAGCCTTCTGACAGGATCTCACTTTTTTAATACAGTGTCTAAACATTTCAATTTCAGGAATGATATTTAATGTGCTATTTAATTTTGATTCCATTTTATAGTCTTCCTCTGAGTGATGACAATTTCAGTTAGCTTCACTAGCAGCAAAAGAGTTAGGCAAATGGTGATTTATTTTCCATATTTGTCAAGAAACAAAAGCTAGCAAGCAATGATGACATTGGAAATTTCATAAGGTGTATGATCTGAATTTTTTAATTTTCAGAGCTTAAACTGGGAAATGAGTCCACACAAAAGGGAGGTTTGAAGAAAACTCAACTGGAGACAAGAGTAGGCTTGCAAGTTTATTGGATGAACTAAATATCGAACTACTCAAACTTAGCCAGTGGTTACATATGAATGATTGTTGGGAAATCTTTGCTCTTCTCATAATTCCTGGGTATTTTACTCTCTACTCAGGAGGCTCTGACATCAATGGCTACATGGTGCAATAGAAAAAATGATGGCCATCATTTCTCAAATATATAGAGAACAGAGCCAAATTTATGATAATAAATGTCATTCTCCAAATTACAAATGGTCAAAGGATATGAACAGGCAATTTTCAGAAGAAGAAATCAAGAATATCAATATTCACATAAAACCATTCTTAAAGAAATATTGATTATAGAAATTCAAACTAAAACAACCCTAAGATATCGCCTCATCTCTATCAGATTGACTAACATTGCAAAAAATGAAAATGATAAATGCTGGAGGGAATGTTGAAATTTTGGGACACTAATACACTGTTGGTGGAGTGGTGAACTGCTCCAGCCGTTCTAGAGAATAATTTGAAACTATGTCCAGAAGGCTATAAAACTGTAGTAGCAATTCCAGTATTAGATTGGTAACCTGAAGAAATCAAAGAACAGAGACAAGGGACCAATATGTTCAAAATGATTTATAGCAGCTCTTTTTGTGGTGACAAAGAATTAGAAATGGAGGGATGGTCTTCAATTGGGGAACGGCAGAACAAATTGTGGTATATAATTGTGATGGAATACTATTATACTATAAGAAACAAGGAGCAGAATGCTTTAAGAAAACCTCGTAGATTTTATATAAACTGATGTCAAGAGAAGTAAGCAGAACCAGGAATATTGTACACAGTAACTGCAAGATTGTAATGATGGTCAACTGTGAAAGACTTAGCTGCTCTAATCAAAATGACTCCAACAGATTCGAGATAAAAAATATGATACACTTCTAGAAAAAGAAAACCAATGATCTCTAAATGCAGATTGAAGGATACATTTCTTATTTTCTTTGATTCTTGGAGGAAGTGGTTGTTTTTTCTTTTTTAACATGGCTAATGAGGAAATACATTTTGCATGGCTTCACATGTAGAATCAATACCATATTTCTTGCCATCTGAAAGGGTGAGGGAGGGACAAAAGGAAAGGAGAGAATTCGAAACTCAAGTATTTTTAATTAATGTTAAAAATTTCAATGTAATTGGGAAATACTTACTGAAATAAATAAAAATATGTATTTTTAATTGAGAGCCAATCAATAAAGAGGTACTTGGATTATAATCCTGCCACTTGCTGGCCACATGACCTTATGTATTTTTTTAGCTACTTTGGCCTTAATTTCTTCCTCTATAAAATGCAGACAATAATTCCTTTGGTGTCCACCCCCTAGAGTTAATGTGAGAATTAAATGAGGTGATGTGTGAGGACCTTACAAATCTTATATGAATGTGATTTATATTCATTCTAATTCTTCAGGTATAAGAAGTCATTGAGAAGTTGAAGACAAGTTAAACAAGGGCTGAAGGAAAACAAAAGTTAGCAGATTTCCAGGGAGCAATGAAATATATATGCCAACTCAGAATCAAGAGACAGTTCAGTTAAGTACCCAGGCAATCAAATGACAGTCAGGATAAGGAACAATGAGTTTATCCTGATGGCTGAGCCTTTATTCCAGAATCCTGGAGTTCTACTCCTTTAAATTTCTATGACTGCCTCCTGAGGCATAAATAATGACTGCTTCAAGCCAGATAATAATTTCTTCCTGCCTTCTAGCCCTTAGGTGGTAGCTTTGGTTATTCCATTCAGAGAAGATTCTATAGTTAAAGGAAAAAGCTTCCTTGAAAAGCTATAATCAGTGGTTAATCTACTAATTAGTTTTTTTCGTTTTTTAACCCTTACCTTACATCTTAGAATCAATACTTAGTATTAATTTCAAGTCAGAAGAGTGGTAAGGGAATAGACAATTGGGGTTAAGTGACTTGCCCAGGGTCACACAGCTAGACAATGTCTGAGGTCAGATTTAAAGTCAGGACTTCATATTTCCAAGTCTGACACTTTATCCACTGTGCCACTTAACTGTACCTCATTAATCAGTTGTTTGTTTGTTTGTTTGTTTGTTTTTATTAACTCTTAAATTCCCCTTAGTATGTAGAAGCAATTTTTCCTGGTCAGCATTCATCTCAAAACTTGTGATTTTTCTCTCCCGACAGCCCAATTTTTCTGCCTTTCTCCCTTCCCCTTAACAAGACCTAATTTATGACTTGAATACTACATACATTTTTTAACCTTTTTTTTTTTTTGGAATTGGGTGTCTGTATTTGTGACTTCCTCAATTTGGGGAATTTCCAGTGTAGGAACTCACTCTGCTGACATAGTTGAGCTATTCCACTATTTGTGGCCTCACATGTCACTTTATCTCTCTGGGCCTCCTTTTCCTTAAGTATAAAATACAAAAATTGGATTAGATGGCCTTACAATTTAGTTTTTTCCCCAGGCCCAGCTCAGAATTAGGGTGACCTGTTTTCAAATCTTACCTCAGTCATTCAATATCTGTGTGGCATTGAGCTAGCTGAGGTCCTCTGTAGTCTTCTGCATCCTCATCAATAAAATAAAAGGTTGATTCTGGAGGGCAATTTGGAACTATTCCCAAATGGCTATAAAACTATCATTTGATCCAGTAATACAGCTACTGGATCTGTATTCCAAAGAGATAAACAAGGGGAAAGGACCTACTTGTACAAAAATACAAACAGTAGCCCTTTTTGTGGTTTCAAAGAATTGAAAATTGGAAAGTCCATCACTCAATATATATATATATATATATATATATTCCAACCATCAATTATTCACCAACCCATACCACCAGTAACGAACCCCCAATGACCCACTCATGTCCAGCAGCCAACTTCCCGCAACTGCCAGCCCTAACTGTCCAGCAACTGACTCCTTTTATAATATTTTCCTACACAGGGAAGAGCTGAACAAATTGTGGTACATGTTGGTGATAGAATACTATTGTGCTAAAAGAAACAATAAGCAAGATGATTTCAGAAAAAGCTGGAAAGATCTGCAGGAACAGATGCAGAGCAAAATAAACAGAACCGGGAGAAAAAGTACACAATAAGAGCAATTTCGTATGATGATTATCTGTGAAAACTTGGCTACTTTCAACAAAGCAATGATCTGGGACAGTCCTGAGAGACTCATGACAGAGAATGCTATCCATCTCCAGAGAAAGATCTGTCGGAGTCATCTTTCACATCACTATATTTATGGCTTTATTTGGGGGTTTTGGTTTTGAATGAGTGTGATCTTATGACAATGACCAATATGGAAATGTTTTTATGACAAGAAAATAAGTTTTTTTTTTAAATTGTAATGAGGGATTGAACTCAATAACCTCTCGGGTCCCATTCAATCCTAAAATCTATGCTTCAATGACTATAATTTTAGAGACTTTTTTGGGATACTTGAACATTATTAAGTGGCTCAATCATGATGACCCAGTTAAAATATGAGAAGATTAGGAATTAAAACCAGGACTTGATTCTAAGGTTGACTAGTCTTCTATCTACTACCCCAAATCACCTTTCAGTATAGGTATATCTATTCAATAAATTATTATGTTCCTTGTTCTCGACACTCAATATGAGTGATCTAAGTATCTTGAATTTCTTCAGTGTACAATACCCAAAGAACCTAGTTCTGATGCCTTTATCTAACCTCTCCAGAACCCACTTACTTCCCCTATAAAATAAAGAGATTGAAATAAATGCTCTTAGGAAGTCAATTCCAAATTTAAAATTGTGATGTTGTTTTTTAACTGCTTTTTACTTAGAATCATTGATTTAGAACTGGGAAGGGCCTTGGAGTCAAACCCACTCATTAGCATATATAGTTTTTTATTTGTTAGTGGTTTAATGCTCTCAAAAGGGGAAAGGTTTTCCCCTTTTTTTCAGACTAAAAATATATAAACAATAGAAACAAAGATGAAAATGTTTTCTTGTTCTTCCTGCTCAGAGAGTTAACTGTTCCTCTCTTTGGGAGAATGATAGGTTCACACCAAGTAACATTCCAAACCTGCTTTCTCATGTATTGTTCTGCCTTCCATTAGCTTGCCTGTTGTTAGAGAAGATGACTTTGTTTATCAGTCCTGTGCTATTCTGGAAAGATTTCCAAACCTGAACATGACACATAAATTCACTACAAGGGACTCCCAGGAAGTCAGTTTATAATTTCAAAGCAAAGTCTTTTGCACACGTGCAATGATCTCCAACAGGCTATAATCAGTGTGCCAGGAAACAAGGCACTGAGAGGCTTCATCCTATGCAGGGAAGTATACTTAACATGCTGCCGGATTTTTAGGCACATATTTCACTAAATCTTAGCCAAAATTAAAGGATACAATAAACAGGCACTACAGGAGTGTCATTATTGCTATTATTCAGAGATAACTCAAGAAGCATGTCAAATGGTCTTGGTTACACAGTGCAAAGTTGCAAGATTGAAAAATCACCATCTTGTCTGTAACTCCATTAAAAAACCCATCTATATCTTAGTTACTAACAGTTTTTATATTCCGATAAAGGAAACGTTTGCCCATTCACCTCACCACCAACTGCTATCAACTATAATGAGTAATTTGGGGAAAAGAATAGAAACTTAGGATGAGTAAGAAGTGCCTAGGGATGGGAGCTTGGCTGTCAGTTTTGAACATTCTGCATTAGAATGCAGCTGGGGGCAGAGTGGAGAGTGAAATGTCAGTGCTGTTTTGGGGTTTGGAGAGGGGTTTGGAGCACGTGTCCAGGCAGCAGGGACTCCGTAAGTTTGGGATCTTTGGGACTGGAGAAGCTTGAAGACAACATCTCTCAAGGCAAACCTTGGTAGTGGGAAGTGTCTCTTTCTGGTGGACAGTTTGCAGTCATTCTTCCCTACCTGGTATCTATTGGATTACCGGCTGTGCAAGGAATTGGTTCCTGTTATCCCAAAGTCATCAAAGGAGCAGCCTGGACCAGTTGTGAGAATCCCAATACCCAGCTCTCCCTCTAGGCTTCAGTCAAGGCTGTCAGCCTGCCTGAAGTTAGGTTAGCAGAGAAGCTGATATTCAACTCCCTCTTAGAACTCCATTCTTGCCATTTAGCTATCCCTAGTTATAGAAATACCTCTCCCACCCTCCTTACCCTTTTTATACATTAAACTGTTTTGTTTTTCTTCCTGATGGTTTCCTCTTACCTCAAAGAACCCATAGAGTGTTAGTAGCGAACCTTTGTGTTATTCCCTAGTTTGTGACAGAAACTAGTAATTCCAACTGCCATTCCTGTAGTGTAGGGTTATCAGATTTACTCTACCCCTGATACACTATCCTTCCTTGTGAGTTTGATCTCTGAGTGGCAGTTGCCCAAAAAATCTACTTTTTCCCCATAGATTTTATTATATTTATATCCTTTTTAAACAACTTAATCCTCTAATTAGAAAAAGTGGCAGGACCAGTGGATTCCAATATGAGCCTATGATTACCCAGTGACATTTCCCCTGGAAGATGAGGAGTATAAGACCCTGCCTCTTGGTAGGAAGAAGAAAGAAGGAAAGAGATGGACTGAGCAGGGAACAAAATGTTGTATCAGAATGGAAATGTCCCACTCTGCTTTCATTACGTCTTAATTTCTTTGGGGATGGGGATTTGTGGACAAGTGGAGGACATGGAAGAATTAATATGTGTGATAGCATCAGCATTAGGAACTCCTGGTGTGCAAAATCTCTCCACATGGACAAATCAGTCACTCATCTATAACTGTTATATATTATAACTCTTAATGAGTGCCCTGGAGCAATGATAGGTTCAGTGCCTTACCAGTAGTCACAGAGCACAGTACCAGAGGATGAACTTGAGTCCAGCTGTTCCTGACTTTGAGATCAGTTCTTTATCCACAATGACAGGCTACTTAGCAGAATATTTGACACCTAGCAGGTGTTTAATGAATGATTACCAACTGATTGTCTTTCATACTTTGCCATAGTAGCATAGATACTTATTTTGACTAGCATGGCTCACTGGGGATACAAGATCATGGAATGAAGATAGGACTTTCAGCAATGAATAGAATAGGAAGACATAAGTTCTGAGAGCCATTTTCTGGCCTCTAGTCTTAACCCAGAGACTGCAGATGGTATAACTAAGAGAAATGAATGGAGGTTGCAAAGATGCAAATTTAGACTTGAGGAATGGAAATTTTTCTAATTAGGTAGAATGGACAGCCTTGGGAGATAGCAAGTTCTCCTTTATTAGAAATTTTCAAACAAAGGTTGGATCATACTTTGTCAAATATATAATAAAGATTCCATAGGCTAAATTGCCCCTTCCAACTCTATTTGCAGAACTCCTTTCTGGATCATAACAGAAGAAAGTATCCTATGGTCCTCTTGGAGAAACCACAGATCCACTTTGGTCCCTGTTCCCTAATTCTGAAACTTCCTAGACCAAATAACCCAGTTCACATTAGCAAAAGCATCAGCTTGTTTCAGAACTCTCGCATTGACTTCATAAACTAGGCTACAAATCTAAGATTTTCCCCCTACTCTTTGCCTTGTCCTTTGACATCTGGCTGAAGGAAAAAAAGCCTCTCCAATATTTGACATGTCCTTGTAAAAAGCTGAAGTGGAAAATGACTAGAAATGAGAGGAAAATGTGACCTAAATTGTTGGCTGCCTTGACCTGATTAGACAGAGGGATACATTTCCATTGAACTTCAGCCAAGGAATGCTCAGAAAAAATAACCAGAAGGGAATGTCAGAACTCATTGAATAGGAGTTTGGCTCAGTCAGAACCTCTATTACTATGAAAATATGATGCCCAAACCATAGGATGACATTACAGTTCCACCCACACCCCTCCTTTTCTGGACACATTTCCCACTAGAGATATCTTTTATATCACTTCATCTGTGTAATTCTCCATGCATAGTATTCCTCAACCTACTCAGTTGTATTATATAGCTCCACAATATCCTTTCAGTATCTACAACTGTAATTCTTTTCAGAGGTGGTTATATGGTATAGTGGAGAGAATATTTACTGGATCTAGAGTCAAGAATAAATTAGTTTAAATATGGACTCAGACACTTAGTAGCTGTATGACCCTCAGCAAGTTACTTAACCTATTTGCTTCAATTCCCTTCATTTATAAAATAAGATAATAATACTTACCTTTCAGAGTTATCTCATGGATCAAATGAGATAAGAATTGTAAGCCACATTGCATAGTACTTGACATATTAAATACTATATAAATGTTAGCTCCTATTATTATTACTATGTTGCTATTGTTGTTCAGTCCTTCATTTGCATACAACTTTTTGTGACTCCATGAATCAGAGGATGCCAGGTCCATCTATCCTCCATTATCTCTTGAAATATATTCAAGTTTCATGTTCATTGTTTCCATGACACAAACTATCCATCTCATCCTCCACCAACCCCTTCTCCTTTTGCCTTCATTTTTCCCAACGTCTGGGTCTCTTCCAACCAGTTTTGTCTTCCCATTACGTGCCCAAGGTATTTAAACTGAGGCCTTAATATTTGACCTTCTAGTGAATAGTATGAATTAATTTCTTGTATTGACTCATTTGATCTTTTGCAAGAGACTCTCAAAAGTCTTCATCAGTATCACAATTCAAAAGCATCAATTTTTCATTGCTCACCATTCTTTGTAGTCCAACTCTTATAGCCATGGATTGATACTGGAAAATCCATAGCTTTGACTATATAGACCAGTGGTTCCCAAATGTTTTAGCCTAATGTGCCCTTCCCAGAAAAAATATTACTTAGCCCCCTGGAAATTATTTTTTTTATTTTAATAACAATTAATAGGAAAGATAAATGTACCTGTGGCCATTACCAATCCCCTGGATTGCTGCAGTACCCACCAGGGGGTGGTAGCACCCACTTTGGGAATCACCGATATAGACCTTTGTTGGCAAGATGAGGTCTCTGCTTTTCACTATGCAATCCAGATTTGCCATAGCTTTCTTTCCAAAGACCAAGTGTTTTACATTTCATGGCTATAGTCACTGTCTGCTGTGATCTTTGAGCCCAAGAATATAAAAGTTGACATTGCTTCCATTTCTTCTCCCTTTATTTGCCAGGAAACTATGGGAATGGATTATTATCATGACTCGAAGCCACATAACATTACTGGAAGAATACTTGTCACAAAAAAAGATGGGACTCTATTTCATGGAAACTATTGGGAATCATTAAAAGTATGATATCAGAAATAGGTCTTGATCAATGACACATGTTAAAACCAGTGGAAATACGCATCAGATATGGCGGGGAGGTTGGGGGGTGAAGGGGAATGATCATGAATTATGTAACCATGTTAACTTTTCTAAAAAATAAATATTAATAAATGTTTAAAAAAGTATGATATCAGATAGTATTATTCTTTAATGTTAGCAGATAGGTGGTATAAGTGGATAGAATATTGGACTTGGAGTCAGGAAATCTGAATTTAAGTCCTACCTCAGGCACTAACTCTATGATCCTGTAATTAGAGACCAAGGAGATAGACTTGATGAAAGAGAAGGGATTCCAAGACATTGAGGTAAGAGAATTCTTATCCCCCAAACAGGGATAGATATACAAAGGCTTGGGAGCTAGAATACAATGCACTGAAGACATTGAATAGCCTAAACATTTCACAGAATCATAGAATCTTAAAGAATTATCACAGAATTGCCAACATTTGGTATCTATAAGACTTTATGGGCCTGGTCACAATTAGGGCAACTTAGTTTCATGAGTCAATCTAAGTTTGGAAAAGCTCATTAGCACAGGCCTTTTGGCAGTTCAAAAAAGAGTTGCTATCTCTTTATACAAAGATACCAGTCACAAACATTAAACTAGACATCCTGTAAGAATGATGAGTTATCCTCGAACTTTATTATCCTGCTTAAGATTAAATTCTATGCAAGTGGAAAATGTTTTACCTATGTAACGTGGCTTTGAGGCATGTTTAAATTGCATCAACATAAAGGTACTCATATCAGAGATGCCAGGAAACTGCTTTTGGGAGAAAACATTCTGCATTCCCTAACTGCATTGGGTGGGATCCACCTGTTCCCACTGACTCCATCACTAGAAAAAGCTTTTTTTTTTAATTGGCCACACTAAAACAGTCTTTTTCTCTCTCCAGCTATGTCCAGAAGACTTCACAGCCCAATTCAACCACAGCATGGGCACCATGAAATTAGATGGGATCCATCACCCTACACACATGCCTGTTGGGCTGTGCAGTCCTGAGAAATGGCTTGGGATTTTTGTCTGGCCTGTTTCATTTGTCCCTTCAAGTCATAGGCACAGGCAGTGGAGTTCTGGATCCAGACTAAGACTATGTCAATCTTGGAAGAAGGATTTCAAGCAACAAATTGCCGCCAGTCCAAAAGGGAAGCCTTGAGAAGCCAGGATACCTGGGAGGCTTGGAAATTGGAACTTGATGAGACTATCTTGTATGAGAATTAAGTTAAACTATAAATCTTGTCCTCTTCTCCTCTCCAGAGACTAATGTAATGCAAAGATTATGGAGAAGATTTGTATGTTTTTTCCTAATTATGGATTTTAAGCAAATATTCCCATATTTTACCTCTGTGATTCTGCAATATACACATTTTTAAATATTTTTGTTTTTCTTCCTGCATGTGTGATAGAGCATTCAATTTTTTCTCTCATTTTTTGTATTTGAAGCACATTGGATTCCTGAATTTTTATTTTGCTATTGCCTTTTATTTTTCTAAAAGAATATTTGACTTTCCCATTTTTAAAATTTCTTATACTTAAGATACATATAATCAATATTAAATTTTTGATTCTGCATTAATATGTTTAAAATATATTTGCTATAATATTAATGCATATCAACAAAGCCTTAGACTATGGTAACCTGTCATTTATTATTAAATATTATAAGACTATGTTTAATGATTATGTCCAATTCCAGAAGAAGGGAAAACAGAGCCAACATACAGTGCAAAAAGCACAAGGTCATGGAGACTAACCAGTCCCACTGAAATTGATGAAAAAGTGCACAATGCCATGGAGCACAAGGTCAAAAAAATAGGATTGTTGAACTTCTATGCCAATACTAAAGGACTTGAACCTAGTGTGAGATTCAAAGTTGCAATGCTTAACATATATTGTCATAGGACTCTTCGTACTACACTACCAATCAAGTACTGAAGGTTGGCCATCATCATTGCAGCTCCCCTATCCCTGAGAATGAAGCGAAATCAGACCAGGGAAAGACATTTCCCTTTTACATAAAAATCTAGACCTTTTTTCTCTTATGATATGTAAACTTGCTGTAGTCTTTGCTGCCAATGGGTAAGTGCAGTATAACTGCATTTTGTTTTACAGATTTATGGTAAAGAATTACCTTACTTGGACCCTAATACAAGGGCCTGTTATGAATTTATTCTTCTTTACTTAAAAATTTTGCATACTTAGATTTTTGATATTTTGATTCTTATTTTGAATTTTTATCTCTCCCGAAATTTAATTTTCTTGTGTTTTTGGTTTTTCTTTTGATAATTGACTCATACACCCCATAATTCAATGATGCATTCTGAGCTGATCTGGGTGTTTCCTTTTTAAACACCCTCTTCAGGGGGGATTGTATTTTTATAAAAATCCAAGCCTTAAAATTTTGTTCGAGAAAAATTTTTTCAGCAAAAGAAGTCTGCTAATGCTTTGAAACCAGAAATTGGACTATTTGCCTGCAAAAACCTACACCAAATCAAGATGATCCAGAAAAGATGCCTGCATAAATCTATACCAAATCAAGACAATCCAAAATGAACTTTGGGGTACAACTAATTGAACTTGAGGGGATTGAAATCAATTACTTGAATTGCAAACTCTTATGCCAAAGGGTATTGCCCCCGAATTGGCTTTTTGTCAATGTGCCTAGCAAAACATTGTTTTTGTTCTCTCTCTTTCTATCTTTTCTACTTATTATTATTATCTCTAACTATTGTAGTTAGAACTTTAGAGGTACAAGATGATTTTGTCAAATGATCAAATTGGGGAGACCAGTCTCCCAAATGATCACAGGGGGGATTGTGATAATTAAATTAAGTCTACACAAAGGATGAGAGCACCTTCCAATTCTGGGAGGTCCTAACCCACGTGTGCTAGAGTGAGTAACCAATCAAAATTGAGGCACCACCCCCTTCACTTTCTATGAGAAAGCATCTATTGTAATTGGACATGCAGCCTAAGGGAAGGCACTAGAAGTGACATATATGTGGCCCCTTCCAAAGGGGTGAGGAGTGAGCCTGCAACTGTTGCGGTGAAGGGGACCAGAGGGAGTTTTGCTGGTTCATGACCTAGACTGTTCCATGTGGATAAGTTAGACTGACACTCCTTCTCTTCCCTTGGTGTTTCTGGAGGCTCTACCCTCAGGGAGGCCTCTCTTGCCTCTCCAATTGTAAAAGGCCTTATTTAATTAACCTTTGTGCCCCAACTTCTGGGCCTCTAAATCCTTACCTGGTCCGGGCCTCTGGTCAGGGCCAGAGTTTCTCTCAATTTCCCTACCTTCATCCTTACTAAGTGTAAATAAATCAACATAAAAGTCAATTTTGACTTGAGATTATTCCTTAATTGGGGAAATTTCCCCTGGCAACCAACTTTTAATATATCAAACCCATAAAATCCTTTTTTCACCCCTTACAAAAGGGACCCCTAAAATTGAAGGCACATGGTTGATGGAGGATGGTGCCAATGGCAGAGAGATTAGACATTGTCAAATTCCCTTCAGAGTGGAGAAGAACTCTGGGAGATGGGGGAAATGTAACGTACCTGGCCTTGAGGTGGTAGAGAACAGCTTAGTCACTGAAATCACTCTTAAAATCTTACTCTTCCTCCATGCTTCATATGGTGATCTCCATACAATAAACTAATGAGTGGTTCTTAAATAATGAATGAATAAATGATTAAACCCCAACCCAGGGAGAATCAAAGCACAGTTTGTCTAGAAGAAAATATTAACATTATCAAAAAAGAACATTATCTAAGTAGTAATGCTAAATTTGTTAAGGACAATATGTAGCAGTGAGACAAAATAGAACAAATGCTTTTTTTCATAGTGGAAAAAGTAACCTTTCATCTCTAATAGATCAAACATATAATGATGTATATAAATATAAAAACATTTTTCTGGATCCTATTGCTGTCTTTTGGAAAATTGCTAACACTTCAACTCTCACCCCGGTGCCATGTTCGTGGTGAGTCTAGTATATCTGCTGGCATCAACTTCATACTGCCAATCATACTTCATCTTGGTCATCTTCCTGCTATAGAGAAAGGAATGGTAAACAATACATGATAACCTCTATCCCCCACAACTTTCTACCTCTCCTCCAAGGATAATGATCAATTGATACTAACAATGTTCTCAAAAGGGTAAGTTGCCAAATTCCCTATGTCTTTACCCACTTTCCCTGTTGTAGCTAATAGAACCGTCCTTAACCATCATTTCCTATATGCTTTGTCTCTCATATAGTACTCCCAAGACTTATCAAAATGGCTGACACATAGGAGATGCTTAATATATGCTTTTTATCTCATTCATTCAACAAATGATAAGGACAGGGCGATCTTATTTTTTCTGTGTAGTATCAGTCATATGAGCATACTGATCATGGTCTATAGGATAATATAATTTGAAAAAGTTTGCAGATTCCCTTCTCCTACCTTCATCTCTGTGACTTAGGGAATTAAGTATTTGACTTCAAGAAGACATGTGCTCAAATCCAGCCTCAGACACTACTTTCAAAGGCCCTCAGTACTTCGAGATCACTCTGTGATACCTCTCATAGCTTAGAAAATCATTCAAAGGCTTCAGTATCTTCAGGTGAAATGCTTCTATAGATTAGAGATATTGTTCCAGGTTCAAGAGCTTCCCATGGTGGTCTGTGCCTCTTTCTACACAGATTCAGGAGCCTGGGAAAGGTTTCCTATGCCAATTAGATTTCATCACACAATATAAAATGACTCAGTCATACCCAAGAGACAAGGCAAGTAACCAACCAACTGGAAGAATCTGAGGAAAATGAAGGAATGAGCATAGTTTACATCAGAATTACCAATGATGGGCATAATAAAGAGTACACAATGTGAGGCAAACTACCAAAACAAAAGAAAATATTCTCAAAATGTAAGTTGATATTTTGATGAGCCTAAGCCACTCTTTTGATAAAGAAAATAACAAAACTACAACAATATTTCTCAATGTAAAAAAATCTCACGAGAATGCCCAAAGTTATTGGCTCATCAGTTCTAAAAAATGTCTCTGTCTTCAGGGAAAATAAATGAAAGACTTTGTCAAAATCCCTGCTATAAAACAGCAGATGGATGCTATATATTACAGATGAAACACTAGCATGGCAATACCTTCAGCTTCAGTGCAATTTGGCCATCATAGAAATAATGATGAGAGGTTCCCCAAATTCCTGGAGCAGGTTGCTCCTGCTAGAATTACAAGCCATTCTGCTACAACTGGAATTCACCCACAAAATGCATTACTTACTTTAAGCATCAACAAATTTTAAAGAAAAGTATAGATGATATTGTTGGAGTTTATTGGTTTACTTGTTTTATTGAGGTTTTGTCAGTGTTGTAATGAATTTTACTGATAGACTAATAAATGATGGCAAATAAATGTCAATTCAGATAAAAATATTAATTATAGGAAAATTGACTGTTGACATTCCTACAAATTCAGGAAAGTAGATCAGATACAAACCTGAAAGAAAAGAGAAGGTCGAGGTGATAATTCATTTACCAAGAAGTTTGTTAAAGCTGTATCCATACTACTGAGATTTGGGAAATTCTATTGAATTTTCTAGAACAATATCAATGCAAAACAAATAGCAAAATTGTTGAAAATGAGATGCTAGAATAAAAGGATTACAGTTTTTATTTTACTGGTATAGAGAGCCTCCAGAAAGGAATTTGTTGTAGTGATAAAGATAACCACCTCTAAGAGGTTGAGAGGTACTTGTCCTAAAGGATCACAATACCTAAATTATATAAACCCAAGTCTTGCTGGGTTTGAGCCCAACTTTCTATCTATCACAGAAATGGAATACTTGCCTCTTGAGTCACCTGCTACTAGAGATGATTATGTGGTCTAAATGATTGATCATTCCTGAGGAACATTGCAGAAAGTATTCATGGTTTGGGAAGATTTCGGATTAGATGATCCCTAAGCACTATTGGTTAGAGAAAATAAGACTCTCATAAAAATTTTATCCACAAATTATAAAGATAAATAGTATATTAGGCCAGTATGAATAGATTTCAGAGTGTGTGGAAGAAAATAATGTTTCAAAAAGACACCAGCTTTGCTATAAGAGGACATGAACTCAAATCCCAGCTTTACCATTTATGAGCTGTGTGGCTTCATACAAGTTTCTTCTTCTGTAAAATCAGATCTGAACTAGATGATCTCTGTGATTCCCTTCTAACTAAAAAACTACAAACTTCTCTGTTTTCTTTCTTTTAAATCTTGCTATCTCCCTGTTTTGCATTTCTTATGGCCATAGAAATTTAATGTTGTACTCTAATTTGTATAGGGAGATCTGAGGTGAGGAACCTCTCTTCCAGGAGACACTGGTATATTCTCTGAAATTTCTTATCTTGGACAGTTGGCTAGAACATTCATAAGTGAGATACTTGTGCTGGGTCACACCATCAGTATATAATAAAGACTTGAACCTAGATCCTCTAGTCTTTAAGGATACCTTTCTATCCATATTACCATGCTGCCACATTTCTTACATTGAATAATTCATTCATTCATCTATTCAGATATTTTAATAAAAATATAAATAATAAAACAATATTGACTTCACTATGTACTTTTCACAACCTTTTCAACAAGCATTTATTTATCAAACACGTTTGTGTGCTATGCATAAAGGATATGAATACAAAAACAAAACAGCACCTACCCTAAGGAAGTTTATTTTTTAAAATATTCATTAAATAAATTAGTTGCAATAATAGGTAAAGTAGTTTTTTCAAACTCATTTTAGAAACAAGTATGATGTTGATATCTAAACTAGGAGAAGCAAAACTACAATTAATCATATTAATAGCAAAAGCAATAAAATCATATGATCATATCAATATATGTAGAAAATCTTTGACAAAATACAGCATCCATTCCTATTAAAAACATTGGAGTGCATAGATATAAGTGGAGTTTTTCTTAAAATGAAGCCTGCCCAGAGAGATCAGGAATGAAATGGGGATGCTTAGTCTCACCAATATTAAACACATTATTTGATATGCTGGCAACAGCAATAAGAGGGGGAAAATTAAAGGAATCAGAATGGGCAAAAAGGTAATCAAACTTATCTCTTTTTTCAGATGATATGATGATATATGTAGGAAATCTTAGTGACTCAATGAAAAAATTAGTTGAAACTATCAATAATTTTAGTAAAAGTAGCAGGATAGAAAACAAATCTTCATAAATCATCAGTATCTTTATATAGTATTGACAATGTCCTGAAATAGATTGAAAGAGATATTCCAATTTAAAGACCCACAGAATAAAATACCTAGGATCTGCCAAAACAACTCCAGGAGCAATTACCCAAACAACTCCAGGAACAAATACCAAATAAAATTACCAAAAACTTGTGTTATTGAATCAGAAAAAATAATAAAAATCATTTGGAAAAATAAAAAATCAAGAATTCCAAAAGAATTACCGGAAAAAAATGTAAAGGAAGAATGTCTAGCAGTATCAGATTTTAAACTGTATGAGAAAACAGTAATTATCAAAACAATATGGCACTGGTTAAGAAGTAGAAAGTAGAACAGTGAAACAGAACTGAAACACAACAAATAGTAGTAAGGGATTATAGTAACCTAGAATTTGTATACAAAAGTATAAATCCAGGCTTTTGGAATGCAAAACTCCTATTTGGTAAAATTTTCTGGGATATCTAGAAAGCAGTTTGGTAGACACTAAAGTGTAGAAGATCAAAGTGTAGAATATAAAAAGATATAAGAAAATTAGTGCAGGGAAAATATGAAAGAGAAAGTACAAAGACCCATCTGATCTCTACCAAATTATCCTCCCAAAACTATAATATAATATTTAAAAATGAATCCTGGAGCAGCATACCACCACCCCTGCAGTGAGCTGAAATACTTTTTTCAGCCCAAAACAACTTAGAAAGCCACCACAAAAGGTCTAGTGCATCAGGGTGGAAATCGAGTCCGAAACAACACACCAAGGCAGACCCCATGACAGCAATAAGCTTTGGGGCCAGCCAAATCCACTGCATAGACTTCCAGAGCTCAATGGTGATGGGGAAATGGGTCATACAACTGCTCACAATGAGAATACAGGAGTCCTTTTGCTGACTCTGAGTGCAAAACTCACAGACTAGGAGAATATTAAACACCCCTTTCCTTCATATCACCTTGGAAGTACTGAAAGCAGATAGATCCCCAGAGCTGAAAGAAGCTGCACCAAAGAACCTGAAGCTTGGAACAGTGTTCCCTCCCCCATAGTTACAGGGCCCGATTTAATAAGTTGTTGTTGTTTTTTAATTCAAAGAAAGGGGCTGGAAAATGAGCAAACAACAAAATCAGTGTAGATTATTTTGGTGACAGGAAAGACCAAAACACTCAGATGAAAATAGCCAATGCTACTACATCCAAAGCCTCTAAGAAAATAATTAATTGCTCTCAAGTCCCACAAAAAAGAATTAATGGAGGACCTCAAAAAGAATTTTAAACATCAATAAGAGAAGCAGAAGAAAAATTGGGGGAAAAATAAGAATGATGCAGGAAAATCATAAAAAAAGAGTCAATAGCTTGGTAAAGGAGGCACAAAAAATACTGAAGAAATGATACCTTAAAAACACAATAGGTCAGTTGGTAAAGGAGGCACAAAAATCAAACAAAAAGAACTTTTGAAAATGCAAAATTGACAAAAGGGAAAAATAAACCAAAACTCATTGAAGAGAATTCCCTAAAAAAGCAGAATTGGCCATATGGAAAAAGAGGTACAAAAATTCATTGAGGAAAAGAACTCTTTCAAAAGTAGAATTGGCTAAATGGAAAAGGAGACACAAAAGTTCATTCAAGAAAATCATGCCATAAAAATTAGAATTTGACAAGTTGAAGCTAATGATTCCATAAGACATCAAGAAACCATCAAACACAGTCAAAAGAATAAAAAAAGAAAAGAAAATGTGAAATATCTTATTGGGAAAATGACTTACTAGGGAAAAAAATCTAGAATTGTTCATCTAAAATTTATTGGACTATCTTAAAGCCATGATCAAAAAAGGAGTCCAGATATAAACTTTAAAGAAATCATCCAAGAAAATTGACTCAATATTCAAGGACCAGGGCAAAATAGAAATTTAAAGAATCCACTGATCATCTCTTGAAAGATATCTCAAAAAGATAACTCCCAGAAATACCATAGTTAAATTCTAGAATTCCTTGGTAAAGGAGAAAATATTGCAAGCTTCCAAAAGGCAACAATTCAAATATTATGGCAACCCAGTCAGGATAACACAAAATTTATCAGTTTCTACATTAAAGGTTTGAAGAGTCTGGAATATAATATTCCAGAGGGCAAAGGAGCTAGCTCTTCAACCAAGAGTGACTTACCCAGCAAAACTGAGCATAACCTTTCATGGGGAAAATGAGTATTCAATGAAACAGAGGACTTTCAAACATTCCTAATGAAAATATCAGCGCTGAATGGAAAATTTGACTCTCAAATATAATATTCAAGAGAAGCACAAAAAGGTAAAAAGGAAAGAGAATTCCAAAAGACATTCAATAAGGTTAAACTGTTTACATATCTACATGGGAAGAAGATTTTTGTAACTCCTAAGAACTTAATCATTATTAGAGAATTTAGAAGGAGTTACATAGATAGAGGGTGACTTGAATATGACGGGAAGATATAAAATTAAATGAAATTAGGGCATGAGAAAGAGGAATGCTTTGGGAGGAGGTGGAAGAGAATTTGAATGGGCTGAATTATCACATACAAGAGGCATGAAAGAGCTTTTACTGTGGAGGGGAAGATGAAGGAGGTAGAAACTTGCTCTGATTTTGATTCAATGAGGGAAGAACGCACATAATCAATTGTGTATAGAAACCTAACTTACCCTATAGGAAAGTAGAAGGGGAAGATGTTAAAAGAAGGGAGTACAACTGGTAGAAAAGGGGGCAAATTGGGGGACGTGCTGTTCAGAAACTAAATGGGGAAATAGGATGTAGTACTACACAGTATTACTATGTATAAAGGTTCAAAAATGTGCAAATCTCTCTAATAAAGGTTTTCTCAATACATAATAAAATAATACATAATAAAAAATAATAAAATAATACATAATAAAAAATTCTCAAATACATAAATTATATGTAATATAACATAATAATTCAAGTCATTCCTCCATTGACAAATAGTCAAAAGATATAAACAGACAGTTCTCAAATTAATTAAAACTCTCTATAGTCATGCAAAAATGTTCTAAATCATTATTAATTAGAGAAATGTAAATTAAAACAACCAATATCCCATCTGATTGTCTCTCTGTACTGACAAAACTTGGAGGGCATGTGGGAAAATTGAGACACTAATGCACTATTGGAAAATTGTGAATTGGTAGAAGCATTTTGGAGAGCAATTTGCCAAAAGAGCTATAAATCTTTTTTTATCTTTTGAACTAGCAATATCATTAGTAGGTTTATATCCTAAAGAAATAAAAAGAGTTGGGGACCTTCATATACAAAGGTAGGCAAAGAATTAGAAAATGAGGGAATATCTATTAATTGGGTAATAGCTGAGGAGGTTATAGTATAAGATTATAATAGAATTTTATTGTGATGTAAGAAATGACAAGCAAAAGGAGCTCAGAAAAAAAACTAGAAAAACATGGACTGATGCAGAATGAAATAAGTAAAGCTAGAAGAACATTGTTCATGACGACAGAAATACTGTATAATAAACAATACTGAATAAATTAGCCATCCCCAGCAATACAATGATCCAAAACAACCCCAAAGAACTTATGATTAAAAAATGCCATCTGGTTCCAGAGAGAGAACTGAATTTAAACCAAAGCAAACTGAAGAGCAATATAAGAATGATCAACTATAAAAGGTAGACTTACTACTCTAATCAAGCCAATAATCTAAGGGACCTATGATGAAATATGCTATCCACTTCTAAAGAAAGAACTGATGAACTCTAATGTAGACTGAAGTATAATTTTTATCATTTTATTTATTTTTATTTTTTGTTGAAGAGTTTTTAAATAACATAGCTAATATGGAAATATATTTTGCATGACTTTATATAAATGATTGATGTTAAATTATTTGCCTTCTCAAAGAGTAAGGAAGGGAGAGAGGGAAAGAACTCATAGCCTATTTTTTAAAATGAATGTTAAATTTACACGCAATTTGGACATTTTAATTAAATAAAATATTTTTTTAAAAATAAAAGTTGATAAAAAATAAATTAAACAAAAAGAAGAGAGAATATATTACCCATCAGATTTACGGATAGGATAAGAATTTATGAGTCAAGAAGAGGTAGAGAGTATTGTGAGATGTAAAATGGCTAACTTTGAATACATTAAATTCAAAAAATTTTGTACAAATAAAACAAACATTTCCAAAACTAAAAGGAAAGCAGAAAATTGTGCATGGCGGAGGAGCAAGAGGAAATTTTCAAGACATTCCCTTGGATAGGAGCTTTATATCTAAAACACAGAGAGAACTTTGCAAAATTTATAAGAATACCAGCTATCCCCCAGGTTACAAATGGGTAAAAGATATAAACAGCCTGCAGATGAAGAAAATCAAAGACATTCATATATTTATGAAAAAATGTTCTAAATCACTGGTAATTAGAGAAATGCAAATCAAAACAATTCTGAGATAGCATCTCACACCAATGAAATTGGCTAAAATGATAAAAGGGCAAAATGACAAATGTCAGAGAGGGAAACAGGGACATTAATATTTGGTGATGAAACTGAATTGATACAAACATTTTGGAGCACAATTTGGAATTACTATTAGAGAACTATAAAAGTGTATATCCTTAGACCTAAAAATAACATTGTTGAATCTATTTCCTAAGGGAGAAAGAAAAAGAACCTATATGTTCCAAAATATGTATAGCAGCTCACTTTGTGGTGGCAAAGAACTAAAAATCAAGGAAATGTTCATCAATTGCGGAATGGTTAAACAAATTATAGCATATGATCATGATGAAATACTACTGTGCCATAAAAAATGATGAACAGGTTAATTTTTTAAACCTTTACCTTCTGCCTTAGAATCAATTGTATATTGGTTCTAAGTCAGAAGCTCTGTAAGGGTCAGTCAATGGGGGTTAAGTGATTTGCCCAGGGTCAAATAGCTAGGAAGTGTCTGAGGTCAGATTTGAACACAGGACCTCTAATCTCCAGACCTGGCTCTTAATCCAATAAGTCACCTTGCTGTCCCCAGTAGATTAATTTTTTTTTAAAACTTGGGAAAGAATTACATGAGATAATAGACTGAAACAAGTAGAATCAAAAGAACATTATATACTGCTACAGATTCAGTATTTAAAGAATAATTTATGAATGTTCACCTCTCAAGAATGAACTAAAAAATGAAAACATGAAAGATAATTTATATATATATATATGTGTGTATATATATATATGTATGTATCTTTGCTGGATGATGCCTTCTGTGGTGCAGGGAGGACAAGGGAGGGCTGAGATATCTGAAAATAAATTCTATTAGTAAAAAAAAATTAATCCTCATTAGACCCCATATCTCCACTGTCGATGGTCCTATATCTTTTTCTCCTCCCTTTCTCAATCAAATTCCTTGAAAAAGCCATCCACTCAGTGCCTCTACTTATTCTCTTCTATATACTCTTCAACCTGGCTTCTAACTAAAATACTCAAAATAAATTGTGCGCTCTCTCTCTCTCTCTCTCTCTCTCTCTCTCTCTCTCTCTCTCTCTCTCTCTCTCT
>NC_058130.1:46976610-47038722 GCF_016433145.1 Gracilinanus agilis
TCTCTCTCTTTCTCTCTCTCTCTCTCTCTCTCTCTCTCTCTCTCTCTCTCTCTCTCTCTCTCTCTCATTATTATTGATCTTACTGTTATACTTAATGACTTCTTCCTTTCTTCCTCTCAATCTTTGTTCTTAATTTCTATGTAGCATTTAACATTTTGTCCATCCTCTCCTCCTAGCTACTCTCTCTCTCTCTCATATTTTGGTTTTCATGACATCACCTCCTCCTGATTGTCCTTCTACTTATCTCACTCCACATCAGCATCCTTCACTCCTTTACTATCCATGTCATGCTCATTTACTGTAGGGGTACCCAAAGGTTTGTCCAGACCCACTTTCTCTTTTCTCTATATATTCTTTCACTAGATGATCTCATCAACTGTCATGAATTCAACTACTATCCCTACACAGATAACTCCAGATCTTCAGTTCTATTCTCTTTCCTGAACTGGAATGTTACATTTGAACTGTCTTCTAGAAACTTCAAATGGAATGTCCCATACATGTCTCTAATTTAGTATGCTCAAAACAGCTCATTATCTGCCCCAAACTCGAACAATTCTCTTCCAAACTTTTCTGTTAATGTAAAAGGTACAAACTTTATTCTGTACATCAACATTCATAACTTCAGTGTCATTCTTGATTCCTCATTCTTTATCAACCCAAATATATAATCTGTTGTTAATTCTCATTGTTTAGAACTCTTAAACATCTCTCATATATGACCCTTAATCACTACTCATAAAGATATCATCTTAATGTGGGTCCTTATTACCTCTTGACTGTCCCATTTCAAAAGTATCCTCTGATGTTCATGTCTAAAGCCTCTCCCCAATCAACCCAACCCCTAAACAATAATACAAGTAATTTTAC
This sequence comes from Gracilinanus agilis, assembly GCF_016433145.1. Lineage (NCBI taxonomy): Eukaryota > Metazoa > Chordata > Mammalia > Didelphimorphia > Didelphidae > Gracilinanus > Gracilinanus agilis. The sequence continues at coordinate 46,977,481 of NC_058130.1, forward strand.
CAAACACAAGTTCAATCATGTCATCCCCATTGGCCAATCAAACATGAACTCCTCTGTCTGGCATTTCAAACTCCATACAACCATGTCCCTTCCTACCTTTCTAATCTTTTTTGCACATTGCTCCCATCTATACACTTTGCCACTAGCCATACTGACCTACTTGCTATTCTAAACGCAAAGCTTCCTCTCACATTTCTTTGCATTTTCTGACTGTGATGCCTGAAATGCGCTACCACTTACTTTTCTAACCTTTTGGAGTCCTTTATTTCCTCTAATACTTAGGTCAAGCAACTGCTTCTACCCTTTGCTAATAGACTGTATGCAGATTGTGAAGTTTTAAATGCTAAATAGAGGAGTTTTTACTTTATCCTAAAAATAATAGGAAAACACTGACACTTCTCAAGAAAGATGACATCATGAGATCAGTGCTTTAGGAACATCAACAGAGGATAGATTGTAAAGTGGAGAAGCAGTATGAAATAAACCTATAGAAGCTACTACTACACCAGTCTAGCTTTCTCATCTATCTTGTCTCTTTTTTAGGGATGGACACTACCTCCACTGCCATTCAAGCACTACTGTCATCTTATAGATGCAGTGCCTAAAAGGAATCAATCAGCCTCACTGGGACTTGTCTTAATCTAAGCTTATTAAATCCCAAAGTACCTAAACAATACAGAGCAATGTTGCTCTCTAATTAAAACTGGTTCTTCAAGAGAAATTAATGGTTAAGCCTCTTCATACTGTGCATGAAAAGATGGAAAAGCCACTTTTCAACCCATCTTGTTCCTATTCTCTTCTCTAACTCCCTTTCTGCCAATTAATACTCTATACTTCACTGCTCCATTCTTCTGTCTTAGGTGAGAGAATTGAAACATCAAAATCAAGGAAGTACTGCTCTATTTTGGAAATGCATTTTTCTATCCCCCAGTTCATCCAAAGATTAACACTTCTCTTTCCCAATTAGTACTGATATTTTTCAGCCAGGAATAATAGGACCTATCAATGCCATTAATACTGTTATCCATCTTGGCAAATTTAGGAACTTTTTGAGTATTATAAATTCTGGTCATACTTAAATTTTACTACGTGCTATCTTTTATAATAAATATGATAACATTGACCCATCATTTTCAGTCACGTTTTTTTCTTTTAATAGTAGGGATAGATTCACCATGATTGATTTATAATTTCTCTCCCAGTCTCCCCTGTGATCAACCATACATTTTCAAGGTTGATGCCAAGTAAGTAAGAAGCATAGCAAAGGTGAACTGGCCCATGCTGGCACCAAGTTCAGCATCTCATCCTCATTAGAAGAGTTCCATTTATAGAGAGCACTCAAATGCATATTACTGAAAATGACAATGGCTAGTTTTATACTCATCTGCTGGAAGTGATAGGCTTAGTTGTGACTCATCCACCAATCCAGCTGATTCTTCCTTATTAAGAAGTTTTAAAAACAAGTTGTTACATTATTTATGATGAACTTCCAACGCACCAGGAATAAATCTTTCTTGCTACCCATATGTATGTCAGGACTTTACTGCCATATTCTTCATCATTGTGAATTATTTTCTTCAATATAATTTTGATGATACCATCTGCCATATTCCTATCTAACACTTTTGGGGGGTGGCTGTGATTACAAATAGCATTTTTGGCACCTCCCTTTAAAAAGGAAGAAGACTGACAAACATTAAAAGTATCACACGGCAGTAGCTCAAGAGGAAAAAGTCTTATAAAATCATCTAATGGCATATGGTATGGCCCATAAACTTAGGGATGAGTTTGAAGTGACATCTAAATTTTATTTAGACTATTACATCATCCAAGAGTAGAAACAAATGAATCTTCAGAACCTGCAAATTAAGTGAGAGGTCCCCATGTTTGGAAGGGACCTCAATCAGTCTACTAATTAAACCCACATCTATGCCTGTTTCTGAACAAGAACCTCCTCTATCACCTCAGTCAAAATTGAACCCCTCCATGCAACTTCCCAAGAGTATTAATCATATTAGAAGTCAGGGAATGCAAGATAAATTGGCTTTCTTTTGCACTTAGCACAGGAGACCAAGAGACAAGTATGCAAATTATTTTGATAATAATGATAATAAAGATCTAAAAGGTGTGTAACCTTAAGGATATAAGATGAATAATCATCTGATTAGAGCAATTATCCCTATCAGTTTAGATACCCTCAAGCAACTAAAATGTATTGAACTAATAGGACTACCTTGTGAGAGGGATGTAATGAGCAAAATAAAGGCAAGCACATACTTCTCAGTGTCCAATTAGTAATCCACTTCTCATGAGAGCCTAAGCCTCCAAATTTGATCCTCATTTTGGGGAGGGGAAAATGCAGAACTTCAATTTCTCATATATCCCATGAGATGTTATTTTAGCAAGGAGATGAAGGAAAGAGTAAGGACAATCTGAGCTAAACAGTAGAGATGGCAGCAGGTCCCAGATCATAGAAAGGGGCCAAGACCCAGTTGGGGCAAAGCATGCAGATTGGCCATGTTATGAAGAATAGGTGAGGCAGTAAAATTGTAGAAATTGTCATTGTTTTCTAGAGTCATTTAGACTTCAAAAAGATCATAGAATACTATGAATTGAAGGTGAGAATTGACAATCATTGAGATGTTGACTCATGAGGTATGCATTTAACCTCTAGACAAAAGTGTTTTAGATTGAACCCTATTTTCTCAGATTGTAGAAGGGAACCTTGAGGAGTTCCCTTCATTTCTAAGTTATTCTGAGGAGGAAGGGAATGGAATACTTAGCTCACTGGAGGAATGGTTGCTGAAAATGCTTAAATTGTTTTATGGTCCCATTTCTGTTCCAACTAAAAGCTTTCTTTAAAAACTGATTCTGTGCTGCTGTTTGTTATCACATCACTCCCTTAATCAATAAATCTACTATGTTCCCAGGCTATGTGCTAAGTGCTGAGGATATAAGGAGAGGCGAGAAACAATCTTTGCCCTCAAGGAACTCACAATATAATGGGGGACCTAACATGGAAACAGTTGGATTTCTGTTATCCCAACAATAACTGAATGAACTATCTAGACCCAAGATGGCTTTCAAGTTCCCATAATCTGATTGAGTGAAGGCACTGAGAGCCAGAACAGGTGACTTACTAGAGAATCAACTCTCATCCCCTTTAATTGAACCAAAGATTGTGCTTTCTCAAAAGTAGGCATTAGAAAGGTTAGATTTGTTCTGTTTTGCCCTATGGAACAAAAATAAAAGTTAAGTAAAGATTACAGAAAAGGGAGATTTTTGTTCAGTTAGCTATAAGAAAACAGTTGAAAAATTATGTTATTAAGAGTGGAATGGGCTGCCTTGAAAAGTTGGAGATTTTCCCTCATTCAAAATTGTCAAGCTGAGGCTGGATGCCCACTTAAGGATTTTGTAGAAGGTTTTCCTCTTCTGGTAGGATTTGACCTAGATGGCTTCTTAAGTCCCTTTCAATTATGATTCTATGAATCTGATGACTTATATTCAATCAATTAATCAATCAACAAACATGTATGAAATACCATGTGCCAGGCACTCAACACTGAGCAAGAAAGAGTTCTATGCTAATACTCCCTGTCCCCAAGATTAGTCTTGTTTTATTTTATTTTTATTTTCTAAAATGTCACCTAAATTCCCCAATATCCTTCCTTCTTTTTCTGCAAAGTTATTTGGTATAACAAAGAATAAGGAGGGAACAAAATCAGTTTAACAAAACTAACTGACACATTAACCAAGTCTGATATACTGAGTGTCCCACACTGATGATCTTTTACCACTGAAAAGAGAGAAGGAAGCTGAATGCTTATATTTCTTCTTTGGCTCCAACTTTGCCCATTAGAATTTCTAGCTCAAAGTTTCAGTTGTTTCATTTTTATTTTTCTCCCCATTTATAAAATTAATAATTGTGTCTATTGCCTTCCTAGTTCTGGTTTCACTTTACCTCAATTCCTGTGTCTTCCTATGCTTCTCTATATTCATCATATTTATTGTTTCTTACAGAACAATAATATTCCTTTACATTTAAGTAACACAAATTGCTTAGCTATTCCCTGCCCAATGGCTTTTTTACTTTGTTTTCATTCTTCTCCTACAAAAAATATTAAAGCAGGTTGACGATGTATAAGAGACCTTTCTTTTTATCACTGATCTCTAGGCCAAAGGTTATGGACACTTTGGACTCTTTCTTCACATAACTCCAAATTGCTTTTTAGAATGATCAGACAAATTCACTGTAGCTGACAGTCTTTTTAGGAAAATAAAATTCACACATAAATCACTTATAAAAAAGCTAAGAAAGAAATGTTCCAAATCACTCTTGATTAGACACATGCAAATTAAATTAAAACAAATCTGAAGTACTACCTCACACCTATCAGTTTGGGCAATATGACAGTTAAGGAAAGTAATAAATGTTGGAGGGAATGTTGCAAAACTGGAACACTAATCCTTTGTTGGTGGAGCTGTGAACTGAACCAACCATTCTGGAGAGCAATTTGGAACTATGCCCAAAGGGGCTCTAAAACAGTGCATACCCTTTGATCCAGGAATACCACTTCTAGGTCTATGTTCAAAAAAGATTAAAGAAAGGAGGAAATGACAATACTTGTACAAAAAATAAATATACCAGCCCTTTTTGTGGTAGTAAGGAATTGGAAATTAAGGGGGTATCTATCAACTGGGGAATGGCTGAACAAATTGTGACATATTGTGGTGAAGGAGTACTATTATACTGTTAGAAATGATAAACAAGATGATTTCAGAAAGAGCTAGGTAGATCTTCATGAACTGATGCAAAGGGAAATAAGCAGAACCAGGAGAACACTGTGCACAATTTTTAATAGCAATATTGTGTAATGATCAGCTGTGAAAGACTTAGCTACTCTCAGCAATATGTTTCAAAACAATTCCGAAGGACTTATGACAAAGAATGCTATCTACTTCCAGAGAAAAAAGTGTTGGAGTCAGAACGCTGACCAAAGAACACTATTTTTGTTTAGTTTATTTAAGTTTATATTGTGGAATTTGGGTTTTATATGATTATTCTCTTATGAAAAAGGACAATATGGAAATTTTTATCTGATAATATGTGTTTATTGTTTAAATTGTTTGATCAAATTGTTTATCATCTCCAAGAAGAGGGGAAGGAAGGGAGACAATTTGGATCATATAACTTCAGAAAATATGTGTGGAAAATTACTACACATAATTAGTAAAATAAAATATCTTTACAAAAAAACAATCTAAGCCTAAGTTATGTGGTATTGATGATAAGTGTAACTGAGTTAGAGAAGGGAGATATTCAATCAGGAATGAACAATGATTCTTAATAAAGGATATAGAACTTAAGTAAAACCCAGGGCTGACATTTTAGCTGCTTTAAATATGACTTTCCTACAATCACTTTTCTAGTAACTTATGACTTTACTGTTAAGTGTCATCACCTTCAACACTGTCTACAAGTCACTATTATAAAGCCTTTAGACCATTTCAAATAATAAGGTTAATAACTTAGTTTAATGCTAGCTGGCACCTGGGATCAATGTAACCAAAAACAACTCTGAGATTTTCTGCTTTTCAAACAAGTTAGCTCTGTCAAAGACCCTGGGGATGCTAAATCATGTCATTTTTTTTGGTAGCAGCTCATTGTTCTGGACAATCTAAAAACTACCCTGCTGGAATGACCTCCAAAGAAGCTAAAGAAGCAAGTATAAGAAGGAAGGAGAGAGAAATGAACAGGAAAGGCAAGCAAGGAAAGAGTATTATAAGAGGAAAACTAGCTGCATGCCAGGAACCAAATGATTCTGGATTCTAAGATTTAGAGAGTGTATATGAAGAGGACACCAACTGCCCAGTGAGGGAGAGCTCTTGGACTTCCTCTCCCCTGGAGCCGAGATTTACCTCTGTTGTTCCTGCTTGAAGAAACCCTACTTTGAAGTAAACTCAAACTGTTCCTGTAAGCTAAAAAGTGTTTCTGTCTACTAAAAAGATCTGTGACCAGTGAGCCAGAACTAAAACTACAGTTTTGGAGAGGTCTGAGCCCCAACTCCAGCCAGGCCCAGCTAGGTTGGTCCGAGTTCATTCCTGAATATATTTGGAGACTTTTTTCATCCTATAAACCAACCAGGGAGAATTAAGTAGTGTCAGGAGTAGTTAATAAGGTTTGGGAATCTAGTCAGTGAGGTCAGGGCTTAGGGAGCATCAAGATAACAGAAGAAACTCCCTTGGGGGAATTGTAGAAGTGGGGAGGCTAGTGAAAATCCATTAGAGCTAGGGAACCCCTATTCCTTAATCCTCCCTTCATACTTCTTTGTTTTTCAAGAATAAATCCCTGTTCCTGTTTTTACCAATTTGTCTTGGAGTTTTAAAGCATACTGGACCCAGTGAAAGAAGTTCTCAGCCTTACTTTACTGAGGGACACTGAAGAATCAGTATCTCAACAACATCATCAACACCATCATTATTAGGATCAATTATTTCACAGGCTAATAAAAACCAGGGCTCACCCCCAAGGAGCTGATGAACTAAACGAACTCTTCACTTCTTCATGCTTCCTCCCACATTTTCTAAATTCAATTTTTTAATGGTTTGAAAATTGTGTTTTGGTTTAGATTTCTCTTGTTTCCCAAAGATGACTTCCTCCCTTCTCCCTACCAATAAAATTATTCTTTATAACAAAGCAAATTCAAGCAAAACACATCAACACATTGGTCACATCTGATCAAGTTTACCTTATTCTGTTCTTATAGCCTACCACCTCTCAGGCAAGAGTCAGAAGGCCTTTGAAGCCAGGATATCTCATCCTTTTTATAATTGTGAAATCAGATTACAAAAACTATCAATGTCCTTTGAAAGAGGAAAGGGTAATCACATTCAACTTGCTATGAGGATGGGGAACGGTGGGGGAAGGGTGATAAACAGCACCAAATGGCAAACCACCTATTTCTGCCCCATCTCACCCCACAGATGCCTCCCTGATCCAGCAAGAGTAGGAAACATTGTAAGGTAAGAAATTAAAGGAATTGCCTCAATTCCCCAAGATTCTAGGAATGACATGGAGAAATAAGTATGGTGCTTACCAATGTACAAGGAGATGACCTCGCATGCTCTACTAGCCAATGAGATCAGCCAATGACCAGTCCTTTGAGATCCTGAGGCACGGTTCCAAGATCAGCATGCCCAAATAATGAAGTAATAAGCCGGACTGCGGGTGACCGGACTCAGTCAGCCACCACAGCAGCTTCTCTTCACAGCATGAAAAGGAATCCCACTCAGTAAAGAGTGACACAGAATGCTCAGCCTTCCAAGCCCAGACAGTGAGATCCATTTGAAGTTAATTAGTGAGTAATGAACTTGTGAAGGTTTATGAGCCTTGGCCAAACAGTCATACAAAGGTACAATGTCAACAATAAAAGCATTAATGGCTAACATCAGACAATTTGTCCTTTCCTTTGCCTAAAGGAAAAAGCAACATTAGACAATTTCCAAAGTGACAAATGCACTTTTCTTGGATGGTCTTATTGTGGGGAATAAAAAAACATCTTTGCTCTCTAAGTAACCTTAGATTCCTTTTTGTTCTAATGTTCAGAGTTGGGAAAATGTTTACATTATGCCTCCATTTACTTTAAAAGCTCACAGGAAAGCGTACACCCATATGGAAACATACACAGTACACGGAATGGTCAGCAGTAACCAGTGGCATTCAAAGACCATCATAACTTGACCACCTCTCCATCTTTCCAATCTCCTCATACCCCTACAGGCACACACACACTCACTTTATTGACTTTATTCTCCTTTAGATTCCCTCCACTAGAACAATCTCCAGACTCCAGGCATTTTTATTTGCTGCCTTACATGCCTGGAACTCTTTCTTTCCTTATCTCTACCTTCTGAATTCCCAGCTTCCTTCAAAAGCCAGCAAAAATCCTACTTTTATTTTTTTATATAATTTTTTTTTTATTTTTAAATATTTTTTTCATGGTTACATGTTTCATTTTCTCTCCCTCTCTTCTTCCCTCCCCACTCCCAGAGCAGACAAGCAATTCTACTGGGTAATACATGTGTTATCACTTGAAAATCCTTTAAAATAAGGCTTTCCCAATCTCCTTTAATGCAAGTACTTTCCATCTAAGATAATATCACATATATACACATATATGTGAGTGTGTGTGTATCTTGTTTGTATAAAGTTATTTGCACACTGTCTCCCTCATTAGACTGTGAGTTCAAGAACAGAGATTAACTGTTGTTTGTTTTTTTAACTTCCTTTTTCCCTAGCACTTACCACAATGCTTGGTATATAATAGGTGATTAATAAATGTTTATCAACTGCCTGAACAGCAGTATTTACAACTACATGTGTCCATATGGGTAGAAATATATTCATATAAATATTATATCTTATATGTATATGTGTATACATGGAGACGTAGTTGTTTCCATTATTTATAATTATAAATTATAATATCTGTCAGCATTTACAATTTTTGTTGTTAGGGGAATTCTCATTATTATTTATGTAAACCAAACTTAAAAACATATCTAGAGCTAGAAGAGATCTTAATGCTCATTTAATCCACTTTTCATATTTTATAAAAGAAGAAAGGAATATAAGACCCAGGTTTAGTGACTTAACTAAAGTCACAAGGATAGCTTCAGAGATAGCATTCAAACCTAGAACCCATGACTCCAGAGTCAAAGCTCCATCCACTCTACTAGACTGCTTCTCTTAAAGAATTAGAGAACCGTGTGAGGTTCACAGAGGTCAGATGTCATTACCCACAGTCAGGCCTCATCAATGGAAGAGGTCAGATCTGTGAACTACTTCTGTCCTGATTCCATGTCCAGCATTCCATCCATTATGGTCTCATGTGGATGGAACACTTCAAAAATGCATCATCTGAATACCATGGACAGTGGTCTACTGGATGTGTCTTCCACCATCTTTTCCACCAGGACGACTTTTTCATTTCAGGTGTCATTATGTGTGACAGAGACATGCGTATCATGTGCTATAATAGGGAAAATGTTGGACATGGATTTGGGAGATTCTTAAAGTGAGAAGAGATCTGGGTTGGAATGCCAGCTCTGACAGGGACTACCTATGATGTTGAATTGGCCTTTATTACAGATCAAAGGATCATAGAGGTAAAGCTGGTAGGAGACCCCTCAGAGAACATCTCATCCAGACCCATCATGTTACAGAAAAAGAAAATGAGGCCCAGGAAGAATAAATTACTTGCCCAAGGTCACAAAGGCAGTTAAATATCTAGGATAGGATTTTAATCCCCAGGCTTTAAATCTTACCTAATGTCTCTGATTCAGTTGGCTTTTCCCTAAAATGAGGTTAATCCTTATAATACCCAACTCAGGAAGCTGTTTAAAGGATAGTTATTTGCACATATTATTACTACTAAGTGACCTGGTGTATTGCTCAGCACAGCTTAATGGAGAACGCAAGTGCCGGTTAATCACCTTGGATGAGGATGTTCACAGCTCAGTCATTAGAGTGGGATATTAATGAGCCCATGGTCAAAGGTTTCAGCTCCTTTCAGACCACTGGGTTTAGTTAGTGTGTAGGCGAAGACTGTATTCCTTAGCCTAGTCTGACATCCTGAAAATGTACTTCCTTTGGTCATAGCAGGCGTCAAGGGAAGAAGATTCTGTCAAATTTATCACCAGTGCTGGAAGAATTGGTCCTGTGGTGAGGTGAGCAGGGTCACCTTTTAATACAAAGGAGAAAGCATTACTTCTATTTTTAAAAAGTACATATTGTACTCTAAGGGAAAAGCTAAGTGAATGCAAAAATCTTCTAAATCTAGGTTTTCTTTTCTCCATCTGCTTAAGGAAAAAAAACTCCAAGGGGTAGAAACGACCCCTACCTGGCCAAGCAAACGAGTTCTCTGCACTGATTTTTCTTTTTCCCACAGTCTTCCTTCCTTTGCTTAACTTGGTAGATGAGACGTTTGCTCTTCTCTCATAAAAATGGTCTGCCACAGTTGTGGTTCAGGGGATACAGGGGCAGAGGCACTGTCCTAGGATTCTGGAGGCATGATTTCTAGTCTTTAGCTTGCCACTGAATATGTGACATTGGGAAAATGTGGGGCAATGTGCCATGGTGGAGGAAATATGGACTTTGAACAATAACAACATGAGTTCAAATTGGACTTCTCACATAATTTCTGTGTGACCTGAGGAAAAAAATCACTTAATTTCCCAGAGCCCTAGGCAGCTCTTTAAGATTATAGATTGCAAGACAATTCACATATAAACTATAGATCTCAGAGCAATCATTTGGCAAGAACATCTGATTGGTGAGCACCTACTATACCCCATCCATCTAATCATTCTTTGACACTATTCTTTTTTTAAATCCTTAACTTCTGTCTTAGAGTTGATACTAAAGATTGGTTCCAAGGCACGAGAGTGATATAGGAAAGGCAATTGAGGTGATTTATCCAGAGTCACACAGCTAGAAAATGATTATAACCACATTTGGATCTACTGTCTCCCAGCCTGGTCCTCTATTCACTGAGCCACCTACCTTCTCCTTGACTCTCATTTTCTATGTACTTGTCACATAATAAGCTCTTAATAAAATGCTTAACCGATTGAGTGCATGATCTTCCTGTCTTGCTGCTACTACCTCTGCTGTAGTTTCCTCCCAAATGAGTCCTCCAACTCCCACTCTTGGATCTCAATATCCCAATTGGAAAGAGCTCACCAAATCTAACTGGCACAAACCATGCTTCACCACCATCTTCCTGCCACATTGCTGGGTACATACTGCTCCATCCTTCTCCTTTCCACTTTTTTTCTGACAACAATAATCAAATCAACACCAATATGATTTTAGAAATGGGGTGTCAATCAATTACTTTATGATTTTATTCATCCTCCCTGTGACCTTATTTCTGCCACCAAAACTCCCTTCCTTGGTTATTAGCCCCTTCTATTGCTTATGCCTCCTTATTAGAATGTAAAATCATTTATGGACAAAGACTATCTCTTTTTTCATTCATATCTCCAGTACTAAGTACAATGAGTGGCACTGGAAAGCATTTTTAGTCTTTGCCATGCTTAGTTGAGACATTTTCTTCACAAAGCCTTTTCTGTCCCACCCTCAGCTACTACAGCATCTCCTTCCCAAACTCCTATTTATTTTTTACTTATCCTATATATGCTCATTTGTGTACCTATTGCCTCCCTTATTTGAATGTAAACTCCATGAGGGAAAGAACTGTTGCACTTTTGCCTTTATGGAGCTTAGCAAATCACCTCATATCTAGTAAGTATTTAATATATGTTAATGGATTAACTTATTTTTGCATTCATTCATTTATTGGTTAAATAGGGGTTCCCCACCCCTAAGAAATCATAGGTCAAGACAAAAATAATCTGTAGTTGTTGCTCCTTACAAGGTTGTGTGAGGATTCAAGGAGATGATGGAATAATAAACTTTAAAACACTATAGAAATGTTCATTACTGTCACATCTCAGTCTCCTCTTTATCCAATGAAAGGTACGCATTATCTATTGGCTAAAGTGCCTACCAGCCCTCTGATTGGACCAGTTCCATCAGATTAGGACTTTCTGGTTTGTAATCTTCATTATCAATAGCTTAGTTGGGCAGCCTTGGCAGAAACACCTCAACCTCAGCTGTCCTTTGCACCTGCAGCTAGATTGGAGCAAGGGTATGATCTCAGCCTTCCCTGGCACCAGCACAAGTGATAAGGATGGCTTCCTCCCTGTGAGGCTCCTCCTGTTGCCAATCTACAAAATGTAGGACCTGGGCCAAGAAGCAGTGGCTGCAAATAGCTGGGTTTTCGCATTGCCCTTGCTTTGCCTAGATTGAAATGAAGGCCTGCCTTTTGAATCCAAGTCTGACCTTGTGAGAAAGAACAGCCATTTAGGAAGAATAAATAAGATGAAGCCATTGATAAGCTGGTTTATTTGAATATTAGAATGTGAGGCTGGGCATGAAAACAAAAAAGGTATGTGCTATTTCTGAATTCACTAAGATGCAAAAATTAAAGTCTGTGACCCTCCTGCCTCCAGGCCAGAAGAGAAGATATCTCTTTTTTCCTCAGAAGTGCCTGAAGCTAACAACCAACATGTAGGATGGGATTTTGCATAAAACAATCAGATAAGATTTAAGGGAAAATCAACATCCTCCAAACAGGCAAACTGGCTTATTTTCTGGCACCCATATGTGGTCTTTAACCCATCTCTTACCACTACATCTTTGCATAGTCTTTCTCCCATGGTTGGATTATTTTCCTTCTCATCTCAGCTTCTTAGAAACCATAACTGCTTTCAAGGTTCAGTTCAACTGACATGTCCTTTCATGATTCTTCAAGAGATTCTCATTTTGGTCCTAATTACTCTGCATTGATTTTGTATATTCTGTATTTACTCTTCTCCATACATGTGTGGCACAGTATCCCAGAATGAGCATTGGCTTAAGAGTCAGAGTATGTGGATTCAAACCCCATCTCTGATGCTCTCTGCCTGTGTGGGTTGGGCAAATTGCTTAAACTCCCTGGGCACTGGTTTCTTTGTCTGTAATATAGCATGGGCAGGTGGTGGCACAGTGGAGAGAGCAGCAGGGTTGGAATTAGGAAGATTCATCTTCCTGAGTTCATCTGGCATAAGAAACTTACTAGCTGTGTGACCCTGGGCAAGTCACTCAAACAATATTTCTGTTGCTCTAGAAAATGTTCTCTTGTTTCTGCTCATTTCACTTTCTATTTTTTCCCAAAATTAATCTGTTCAGTATATATATCACAGCTTGTTTAGCCATTCCTCATCCTTTTTCAGATGATAAATATTATAGTTAATACAGGATCATGTAAAAAAATAGAATAAAAGTTCATTGAAAACCAAATGGCCTTGGAAACCTTAAAGAATGAGTGAGTTAAGAAACTAGACATAGAAGCAACAAGTAATTTTATTAAAGTAAATGATAATAATATTACATATCAAAATCTATGAAATATAGCAAAAACAGAAATTATAAAAAATTTACATCTTATTCTTGTAAAAGCAAAATGAAGAATCAGCACTAATAATAATATTCAATGAATGCCCATTCTCACCCCCCTCAGACCTGGAACCTTGACTTTCTTTTCTTGCATTTCAGAAATGTCATTTTTCAGATGAGCTCAGCAGCAGCAGATAAAATCATGAATGATCTTGTTTATCACAGTGCCTCTGATCAGAGATGAACTCCAACCCATGGGGCTGATTGCCTGTGATCCCTCATATTAACCGGAGTCCTTTTAGGTCAAGAAGGATGTCTCTCTTCTTGGCCCTCTGTAAACATCCCGAAAGACTCATTTAAAATAGGAACATTGAAAGCAAACTCTACCTTCTGTTTTGGAACCAATGCATAGCATTGCATTGAGTGGTAAAGGCTAGGCAGTGGGGGTTGATGATTTGTCCACGATTACACTGGGAAGTGTCTGAGGTAATATTTGAACCCAGGACCTCCCGTCTCTAGATCTGGTTCTCAATCCATTGAGCTACTTGGTTGGCTTCCACTCCAAGTAATACTTCTAATGAGTAGCTATATCATAGCATTTTCTTCCTCCACAATTATCTGTGACTCTCAATTACTTAAAGAATAAAATAAAAATCTCTTATCCTATAAAAAAATTAAATAAAATATAAAATGGGAACATTGGTGTCCAACTAGGATATATTTTGAGGGAGACAACCTTCATCAATACACCTAAGATACTGTGTTAGTTAAAATCACCTGGGGTTCTATTTGGAAGGATTGAACCTCAATATAGTGTTTGACAAACTTCTGTGGACCTGTGGGGGTCCTTAAAACTACATTTCCCATGGTCCAACGGGTTTCATGGGTTTCCTGTTTTGGATGACTTATTAAAGGTGAGGGACTGTTTTAAGTAGGGGGAGTGACTTGGAACTTCCTCTTTAGTTACCTGAGCTCAAGGAGAGAGGAAGGTAAATGGCTGAGGTGAGGTTGGAATAGGTTTATTCTTACAGGCGTGTGGTCAGTTTATCTCTATCAGCATGGCTTTTATTAAAATACTATTCTCCCTTTTGATTTTGGCCCTCATCATTTTTAATCATAACAATACTTTTCCATCATGGCAGCTTCTCTAGAAGCAACCTAACAGCATCCAATCATCTGTATCCAGGATTATTCTGTCCCCCAGTCACTGTAGACACACCCTAGTGCATATTGAAAGGTCTTTTTCTTCATAGTCCTTTGGGTCCTGAGATAGATCTTTAAGACTTCTCCTTCTTTGACTGCTTGACCCAGACATGATTTATGCCACATTCCATATGGTCAGAATTACTAGTTACAATTCAGCTCTGCAATACATTCTCCACCCCCCCTTTATATCATTATTATAGGGACAGTACTAGACCCATGATTTCATTTGGAATAGGTATCTCATAAAGGGGAAAGCTGCTAAAGCAGTGAAAGGTAGGCATCAGAGGCAGATCTTGAACTTGGGTTTTCCTGGCTCTCTCCCCAATATGCCAATCAACTTCTTCTTGGGGATATTATCTGGATCAAATGAGAAACCATGTTGAAAACTATCAACTGCTAAATACAATAAAAGGCATTTCAGGGCATACCCTAGAACTACCATACTGAGGAAGCTCCCTTAGCCTAAATTCTGTGGGGGCTTCACTTACTACCTCTCCCTGTTTGGAGTCCTGAATGGCTCTACCTCATTCTAAATTCCACTAGGTCAGTCAGTGAGTCAATCAACCTCAATTAAGCACCTAATATGTGCTGAGCTGTACTAAGCCAACGTGTTCTCTAGTGTCCAGGTCAATGACAAAGGAGGTTTCCAGAGAGATCTGTAACTTCTCAAAATGTGGAATCCAGACACAGCAGGTTTTTCCTTTAATAGGCTGAATTTTTATGAAACCCTTTGTTACCGTTGATGCTGGAGGTGGTACAGTTGGAGCTCTTTGAAATCAAGTTAAACATCGGCAGGTGACACATTGGAATGCTTTCCAATGCTTAAGGACATAGAACAGAGTTGTGACATATGAGGGACACGATCCTAGCCTTGGTGCCTGCTGAGAAACTTTAGAATGTATTATAAATATACATGAAGAAACCAACCCTGAATCCTTAACAATTCAGAAATTTTTAAAAAGTGGCTCTTAAATGGGCAGCAAGAAAGGTTTAAGATGAGACCAAAGGTGTAGCCTCCTCTGCTCAACCACAAAAGAAGTTCATCAAATTATAGAATCTTTAGTGTTGGAGAAAGCAGAGTAAAGGGGAAAGGGTTGTGGGTTTGGAGTCAGAGAACCTGGGTTCAAATCCTGCTCTTCCATTTACAACTGCTGTGACATTGAACAAGTTACCCCTATATCTAAAGTAAGAAATGTGGATTAGAGGATCTCCAAAGTCCCTACCAGCTCTTATTGTATGACCCTACAAAGATCTTTCGACTATCATCTAGACTAACCTACTTCCTAATAACTAAATAACTTCTACAATATCCTGAATTTGCCCAAAGGAGATTTGATTCTTATTGACCTATGGAGAAGGAAATCTTCAAGTCCTCATTACATATAACATTCTAATGGTTCTGGGAAAGCATCAGAGTGAATGACATTGCAAATGATTCAGTTATGGGAACATCACTCTGCTTCTGCAGCCCATCTTGATTGGTCAGTTCTTTAATGACCTCTGAGGAAAGTGACCAGAAAACTATGTTCACTCCTTCTTTCCTTTCTAGGTGCCACTGCTGAGTCTTGGATTTCTTTCTCTACTGTGCCATACAACACCTTCTCTCCCCACCTCCACTGTTTTCCATTTCCTTTTATGTGTTGCCTTATAGCATTAGAAATGTAAGCTCTGGTGGGCAATAATTGTCTCTCCTTTTCGCTCTTACATAGCAAGAACTTAATGAATGTTTCTTGACTTGATTTGATATAAAGATTGACTGGGAATTATCAGATAATAGGCTATGCTTTTTTCAGAAATACCAAAATGGATATGTGATTACATCAATTTCAGAATTCCTTCCAATGATATTGAATGCAGTTTGCCATCTTGTATGACCCTTGTCCATATTTTCCCATAAGGTTCATTCAATATATATATACATATATATATATATATATATATATATATATATCAGAAACTTTCTATACTTTGCTCTAATGTTGTGAGGGAACTTGATGAACTCTTGACTGAATTTTATTGCCAGAGTGTCAAGGGTAGGGTATTTTTGCTGTATCTTCTAAGGAATCAATTTAATAATAATTTCCTTGAGGGCAAAGACTATCTTTTGCCTCTTTTTTATGCCTGGCATCTGGCATATGTTATACACTTAGTAAAATGTTGAATGATTGGATAATGAATTATCTTAATAGATCATCTGTGACACTCTCTTACAGATGCCTAGAGGGTAGCATTTTTTTCTATCAAACCTCTTTTTTTATAATCAACAAACAATAAGCACAGTGAAATCTTATGCTTTCAAGTTTATTGAAAAACAGTAAAGATTTGATCAGTTGTTGAATATCACTTTTGGATGCCAACTAGTACTTTAAACCCAATACCATGATGTCATTTTGGTCATCTTCAGGTAGAAAGGACAAAAAAATGAGTTCCCTGCTAATACCCTCACCAAAGATACCCTCCATTCATCCTCAAATTATCAACAAAATTATTCCTGAAAATTGTCAACACAACTAAATAATAAATTATCTCTATTTCCAAACTCTCAGAAACATTACCCACTTTTAGTCATAAAAAATAGCACATATATTTGACAAACAATATATGCCAGGTAATATGTTAAATACTTTATAAATGTTATCTCATTTAATTTCATAACAATCCTGAGAGTTAAGTACTATTATTATTCTCTATTTTACAGCTGAGGAAACTAAGGCAAATAGAGTTAAAGTGACTTGTCCAAGAACACAAAGCTACTAAGTGTCAGGGTCTGGATTTGAACTCAAAACTTCCTGCCTCCAAACCCAGAACTCTATTTCATTGTACCACATGGAAAGAGCAGGAATCTAGACTGGTAGTTATTTGTATTCTTTTGGTCACTTTGGTAGGTATTAGCGAGGTCAAGATTTTTTCCATATATTTAATTTCCCCTTACTCTTCATTTATCAGTCCCTCAGTGTCCCTACAACGACTTCCTTTCTTTTTTTTTTAAATTTTTACCTTCCTCCTTAGAATCAATACTATGTATTGGTTCCAGGGCAGAAGAGTAATAAGGGCTAGCGAACGGAGGTTAAGTGACTTGCCCAGGATCATACAGCTAGGAAGTGTCAGAGGCCAGATTTGAATCCATGACCTCCCAGCTCTAAGCCTGGCTCTCAATCCACTGAGCTACCCAACTGCCCCAAATTATTTTTCTTAAATATATATATATTATATATACCTACTGGTCCAATCTGGCTACTTATTCTATTGTACTCCTTAATGAGAACTAAACTCGTCTCTATATGCAATTCTGGGACTGTGGTGTTCAGGGCTAAATGTGTTGATTCTACTATTCTTGATGATAAACATAGTTGGTTAAAATTGTTTCTCTAATTCTATTGTGTTTCTTTTTTGAGCCTGTAATGTCGTTTCAGTCATTTTTCAATTTTGTCTGAATCCGTTTGGAGTTTTCTTGGGAGAGATACTCGGATGGTTTGCCATTTCCTTTTCCTTCTCTAGCTCATTTGGCAGATGAGGAAACTGAGGCCAACAGGATTAAATGACTTGCCCAGCTAGAAAGTGTTTGAGATCAGATTTGAACTCATGTCTTCCTGACTCCAGAATGGGCTCTGAGCCACTTAGCTCTCCAGGCTACAGTACTCTCATTTTTCATCCTTGAATGAACTTAGAACAATCAGAATGATAGCTAAATTTTATATATTGTTTGAAAGTCAGTAAAATGTTTCCTCACCTCCAGCCTCTGAGATAGATGCCCCATTTAACAGATGAGGAAAACTGAGGCTGAGAGTTCAATGACTTGCCCAAGTTTGAATAGGGAGTAAGCATTTAAATCAGAGTTTCAATTCAGATCTTCCTGGCTCCAAGTCAAGTATATGTATAGTCACTATATCAACTAATTGGCCTATACTTCAAATTAGAATATTAGACTATGGAGAAAAATTGAATTAAATATTCTATTTTGTTTTTTATATAACTAACTATTCACCAACGTTCTAATGCCACCATCAATCAGTACACATATACTTTGCTTTAGGCAAGCAACAAAATGAAGCAAAACAAAATCATGTCCCCAAAAATCCAGTCTTACAACGAAAACTAATGAAGGAGAGATTCCTTGTATTAAAGAAATTGGAAGACAAGCCCTTTTTCAATTTCCTCTGGAGTAGTTAAAATACAATTTAGTTTCTGAAAATCAATTCTAACCAAACTCTTCATGAATATATTCATTCTTTCTAGAAGATAAATCTATACAAAGGAAATCTCTTCCTTAAACATAAAGAAATTTCCCATCTCTGGTTGGATACAGCTCCAAATGATAGGTCACCACTATAACCAAATTCCAGTACAGTTTCTTGTAACAGAATATGATGTATTAGTAAGTTCTATAATAATAGCTATGCATTTATATAGTGTTTTTAAGTTGTGCAAAATACTTTACAAACATTGTTTCATTTTTCCTCTCAAAAATCCTGGGGAGACAGAATTATTATTATTATTCCCATTTTACAGATGAGAAATTACAGAAGATAACACTTTAAATGACTTTCCTTGGACTACACAGATAGTAAGTGTCTGAAACAGGATTCTAATTTAGGTCTGATCGACCGTGGATCGTCTTTGATAAAAAGGTTTAAAAGAAGTAGAATCATTCACTTTCAATAAAGCAATGGTCACTGCTCTCATCTTATGTTAAACTATTTTTCCTCAAATACAGATGTAATCTTTATTAAGTATTTACCTTCTTCGAGCCTAACTTTTATGGTCTAAAATGGGGATGCAGACCTATGTCACAGGTTCATTGTCAGTCTCAAATGAGATAATAAAAATTTATAAACCTTATTATATGAATGATTTTTAGTATTATTAAATTTGGTGCGGTTGAGTTGTTTCAGTCAAATCCAGCTCTTCATGACTCCATTTTGGAGTTTTCTTGGCAAAGATACTGAAGTGATTTGCCATTTCCTAATGCAAATCATTTGACAAATGAGGAAACTGAGGCAAACAGGGTTAAGTGATTTGCCTGGGATCACATAGCTAGCAAGTGTCTGAAGCTAGATTTGAACTCATGAAGACAGATGAATATTCCTAAATCCAAGTCACTTAGCTGCCCTTATTATTAAATAACTTACACAAATTAGTATGACCAATGAGTTTAGCCTTAGAGAAGAGTGAATAAAATGCACAGGTCTTCCTTCTTTGTAGAACTGGAGTGGGGAAAGAGTGCATCATTGCATCAGTATCCAGTTACAGAAATACAAAATCATTTCAGAAAGGAGAGAGCTCCAACAATTGCAGTACTAGCAGAGCCGCCGTGTAGAAAACACTGTACAGATCAAGAATTCTAAGAAGCCCAATGGAGATTCCCAGTTAAAGAATGCCAATGTAACATTACATTTTTTTTTTCAGAAAGAGATTGAATTTCAGGGCAAATTTTGAATTCTTCCCTGCTATTCTATCACACCCATGACAGCTACCACCACATGATTGGTGATGCTTAATTAAGATATAATAGGAAATGGATAGATTTATTTTGTAGAAACCCTCAAGAAAATTAGGAAATTGAAACCCCAGATAAAACTCTTTGTACTTTTAAGTGCCAGATTCCAGAGGAATTCAGAGGACTTTTATTGGTCTGTACAGGAAGATTACAGTATTCATGTGCCACATAGTAGAGCATATCTGGTCATCTTCATTTCTCACTTTAAGTACTTAAGTCCCTAGTAAAAATCAACCAGTAAGAACTCACAAGCTGACCTTAGCACCCAGAACAATAACCAACCAGAACTATACCTTGAAGAAATTCCATGTTTAAGGAGATTTGGGGAGCGGGGTGAGGAAGAGTCTTTGTCAAGATTATAAAATATAAACCCAAATTTAATTTACTATTAATTTAGAGATAAAATAAATAATGAGTATCGAGTAGTTATTTTTTGTATTTCTCATGGAATGATCCAAATTTTCTATGTCGAGTGAAATTAACTATGTTTGCTATCAAAATAAACTTTTTTTCATTTTAAAATGTGATCCGACTGAAAAAGTTCTTAATTTTATTGTTCTTTATGCCAAAATTAATCTAAGGTTGTACTTATTCTTTCATAATTAATGATCACTAATCCTTTGATGTTAGCTATCACAAGTAAGAAACAATAACAGTAAAGAATTAGAGAATTTGTCTTGAAACTGAGTGTCTGCCATCGCAGTTTCATTGACATTCCCCAATTTATTTGCAACCTACCCTGCAACTTAAAGACAGTGCAAAAATTCACTCTGGGTTTTATATTTCTGGATTTCAAATGAGTCTTTAGTACTCAGTGCATGCTCATAAAATTAGTCGATTCCACTCTCCTCAGATCAAAGCTAATATGCAGTTCAATCGAATAGTCAGAGCTCCTCTGAGATCACCCCTCAAGGCACAGGTGCACTGTACAGTTTGCCACTGAGCAAGAGGCCAAATTTTGCCTTGGGCTATCAGAAAGTAGAACTTCTCCTAGGAAAAAGAGAGGTAGGCAAGCCAATGCCTGTGGCCATATTGCCATATTGCTATTCATTTGTTCTATTGTGTCTGACTCTTTGTGACCCCATGGTCTACATCCATGAGGTTTTCTTGGCAAAGAATTGGAGTGGTTTTCCATTTCCTTCTCCAAAGTGCTCCATTTTTTTAAAACCTTTACCTTCTGTCTTAAAATCAATACTATGTATTGGTTCCAAGGCAGAAGAGTGTTAAAGGCTAGGCAATGGGGGTCAAGTGACTTTCCCAGGGTCACACAGCTAGTAAATGTCTGAAATTGGATCTGAAATCATGTCTTCCTGATTCTAAGCCCAGTGTTCTCTCCACTTTGTCCCCTACTCACCCATATTGCCATAAGGATCATGGATCTAAAGCTGTAAAGGAACTGTAGAGGTCATTTATTCAAACCCCTTATTTCACAGTTAAGAAAACAAAGTTACACCCATAAAAAGTGGCAGGGCCCTAGGCAATAAAATTGCAGATTTCAGGGCTAATGAAAATCTGCATTGAAAGAAGGAATTACCTCCCTGGGAGTCCCTTATGTGGACTAAATCACTGCTCCAGGCTCTCTCCTGGACTTCCCCAGTCTCTCCACCACCACCACCACCACCACCACCACCACCACAAAAAGAAAAAGATAAATCCTTGCACCTTTCTAGGTTGCTTTATTTTTAAGTGCTTCAAAAACTTCTAGAGGCTACATATAAGCATAAGGTGCTTGTTTTCCTTTCTCCCTTAATTTGGCTTCACTCCCACACTTCTTAGTACTCTTATTTTAATCCCCTATAAACTCAGACTCAATAATTATATCACACAAAATTTAGCTTTTTCTTTCCTTAAGAAAATCTGCATGGTCAGATCTTTCCCTTCCCCCTTTTCTCTATCTAAAGTTACCTCTCCAAGGTCCCATTTTTGAAAAGAAATTTTGATGAATTAATCTCTTCTAAAATAATAAACTTCAGTGGTTCCCTATCATCTTCAGGATCAACTAAAAATCCTCTGTTTGGCTTTTGAAATCCTTCAGAACTCAGCCCTGACCCCTCTCCCTGCCACCTTTCTAGTGCTTTTATACCTTCCACCACTCTCTCAACCCATGTAATCTTTGATTCAGTGACATTGGCCCCTAGGCCAGTTGTTGGTAACAAGACCCTCCACCTCCCACACTGGGCATTTTCACTGGCTTCCTCTCTGTACTGGATGCTCTCCCTCTTCATCTCTGCTTCCTGACTTTTCTGGCTTTCTTCAAGTCCCAACTAAAATTCCACCTGATTCAGGACTTTTCCCAAATCTTCTTGACTCTAGTTTCTTCCCTCTGTTGATTTATTTATCCTGTATATGGCTTCATTGTATATAGCAAGTTACTTGTATGTAATTTCTTCCATCATATTGTGAGCTCCTGGAGGGTAATGATTGTCTTTTGCATGTTTTCATAGCACCAACACCATGTCAGGATGCTTAACAAATACACATTGACATTTAAAAAATGCTAAAGTTTAAATGCTGTAATAATTAAAAATAATAGAGACAGAGTAAAAAGAGAAGTAATATTTTAATTAAGGCTATCTTGGTAAAATAAAGAAATGGCCACACAACTGCTAAAATCTATTTCAAATTCCCCACCATTAGTCATTACCCTCTCTCACCTCTCCTATATAGCCAAGAGAGCGCCTCAAGCCTGATCTCCCAATTTAAGTTATGCTTTAAGTTAGCTCACGTCAAATCACTTCAAAAACTGGAAACCCATTGAATCATGGAAAATGCAGTTTCAAAGTCTCCTAAGTCCACAGGAAGTTTGTCATATATCTAAATATCTTAAAGCTCAAATGAGCCCCAAGTACCACTCAATGGAACCTCCAAAATTCCAAATAACACAATGCAAAAATATTTGCATTTTAAATATGGATTTTGTAGACAGTTTCTTGGATAGAGATTTCCTATCTAAATATATAGAGAATTCTGTCAAATACATAAGAATGTGAGCCATTCTCCAACTGATAAAAGGTCAAAAGATAAGAACAGACAGTTTTGGGATAAAGAAATCAAAGCTCAATATAACTACATGAACATTTGTTCTAAATTATTTTGACTAGAGAAATGCAAATTAAAAATAATTCTGAGATATGATCTCAGATTGATAAAAGGGCAAAATGACAAATGTTGGAAGAGATGTGGAAAAATGGGGATGCTAATACATTGTTGGTGGGATTGTGAATTGATTCAAGCATTCTGGAGACAATTTGAAATTGTACTTAAAGAGTTCTAGAACTGTGTATAATAATACCACTATATAAAGTAATCAAGGGAAAGGGAAAAGAAACTCTATGTTCTAAAATATTTATAGCAGCTCTTTTTTATGGTCACCAAGAACTGGAAACTGAAGGGACATCCAACAACTGGGTAATGGCTAAACAAGTTATGATTTTGATTGTAATAGCATAGTGCCCTGAGAAATGACAAACAAGATGATCATAAAAAAAAAACCCTAGAAAATCTTATATGAAGTGTTGCAAAGTTAACTGAGCAGGACCAAGAGGACACTATATACAGCAGCAATAATGATATATGATAATCAACTGTGAATAATAACTTAACTATTATCATCCATCCAAGGGTCCAGAATGGGACTCATGACAAAAAAAAGGACATCCACAACCTCAGAAGGAACAGATGGAATCTGAATGCAAATTGGATCACACCATTATTCACATTATTTCCTCCATGAATTTTTCTCTAGTATATGCAATATGTGTCTTGTTTCACAACTTGAAGAATGGAAAATATGTATTATATGATAATATATGTACAGTCTATATCATATTACCTGTCTTCTTGGGGAGGGGAAAGAATGGGAGTGAGTGAGCAAAAAAAAATGAGATGTAGCTTTTTGGACATAACTAATGTGAAAATTTGTTTCTTTTGGATAAGCACATTTACTAGAATTTATTACATGTTTATAATAAATATGTATTATGTTAGCATTATGCTACACATTATATTATGTTATATATCTAAAAAATAAAAACAAATAATAATCCCAAAAAACAGCAGCTACCCTCAACCATAAGAAGGATATTCTGGACTTGAACTTAAGGTCAGAGTAGTGACAAGTTATTTCTTGAAAGTTAATCTCCAGTCCCCATTGTTCAGCAAATTAGCTAGGTTCCCATAGACAAATCATTCCATTTCTTCGGCCCTCAGTATTGGGCTCAATGGTCTCTGATGCCCAAGCTAGGAAACATGAAATAGTTGTGTCAATAAACCAAAGATTTGATCCTTGATTCTGACACTTACTAGGTGTGATGACTTTCATTTGTGAGACTCTGTTTCCTCATCTGCACAATGGGATTAATAATAATAATAGTATTACTGAAGTGCCCAGAGAGTCAACCCCAATAATGAGTGAGGTCAGCAATGCAAAATGTAAGGGACTTTATTGTCTTAGCTTAAGCTAAGGGTCTCACATCTAAAGGACGGTGTGTGATTCTGAGCTGTGCCGAGCTGGGTTTTTAAAGGGTAGTAGGCAGCAGGGGACAGGATAGGGGGATGTCTGTAAGGTATGAGTTCCTGCAGATAAGGGGAGGTCTGCAAGGTAGGAGTTCCTGCAGATAAGGGATCTTTGACAAAGGTCACTAGACGGTTTAGGATGCAGGGGCCAATAGTGAGAAGGAGAAGAAGGGTCACCAAAGGCCCCAGAATGGTGGAAATTAGGGTTGTAAACCAGGGGGAGTGCCAGAATAGCTGTTTGTACCAACTTCCCTGAGACTCCCTCTCTTCCAGACTAACCCCCTATGATTTGAATAAAAGGAACATTCTTCCCCCAGGGCTATGCAGAGCGCCCCCTGCTGTAAGAAGATAAGATCTAGTCCCCTCCTGTTTTGCAGGGCCAATTCTGAGAGGGAGGCAAGAGATTTTTCTAAGTGGGTGATGGGTGCTTCTATATGGGCTAGATCTTCATCGACTGCTACCCAGAGGGCCAAGAGGCTCTGCTGGTGGATGGTGAGAAATGCTATCCCTGTGCCTGCTCTGGCTAGGCTAAGGATGGTGGCTAGGGTGATAGAGGGAATGGGTTCCCTTCAGACTTGCAGAGCTTGGTCAAGTTCCTCCCAATACCTATAAGAGGCTTCCGCTGGGTGGTAGAGAACATGGGGTAATACAGTTACAGCAAGCACACTTCCTTGGAAGCCTCCAGGATGGTTTTTGCGACACAGGGGGTGAGGCCAGTGATGGAACACAACCATCAGGCCGGGAGGAGGAAAAGCATAAGAGGCAGTGAGGGGAGAGGTTTTGGCACTGAGTACAGGTGGGGCCATAGTGGTGTCTCCAATGCAATGGCCTCCTCCAAGGACTGTTTGCAGAGTCAATCCAATCCATCTGTCTCCTCAGGCACACTCCAAGGGGTTTTGTTCGGAGGAGGTGTTATAGGGTGCATTAAGAGCAACAGCATCGTAGTAAGGAGGTCTGGCACTCAGGCAGAGCCAGCAGCTCTCAGTCAAATTTGCAGCTGCCAAATTAAGTGAATCAAATACGGCCTGGAGAATGGGAAATAGGGGGATGGGGTCTGAATCTGGAAGAGGAGGGGTGGGATTCTGAAGGGGGGTAAGAAACAGCATTGTCGGGTGATTGGTGGTGGGAGGGTTACGAGGTTCTTATTCAAGGCTGTGTTGGGGCCCACTTGGGTAATCTGGGGGCAAGGTTCCTTTTTAATGAAGAGCAGGCCTCCTCTTTTCCACTCCCATATGTCCTCATTCCCCAAGTATGGCCCACAACCCAGCCAGAGTCCTGTGGGCTAAGGACTGTTAAGATGAGGTAATGGCAGTCGACCCATCATCCCTTATTTCCTTCTGCTATGTGGCGTCCTAGCTCTTGTCTGGGCTTACATCTGAGGGGGCCCCAGGAGAGTGAAAGGAAGAGGTCTGGTCTAGCCGACGACCATCCCGTTGAGCGTGTTTCACATCCCCAGTGAGAGCAGTAATATTGTCCTGGGGAGTTACAATAGGATAGTCCTGGGTTAAAGGAAGGACAGATATAGTAATCATTATACGTGAAATGCCAGTGTGGGGCCCCAGGAGGCTCTGCCATGCAAGGTCCAGGCATTATAATGATGTGGCAGGGAAGGAGAGTAAAACTGGGGGCCCCAGAGGTGACACAGGTGTGCAAGACAGAAGAGGAATCCCAGCTGCCTAGGGTCCATTTCCAGGGTTGATGGGGATTCTGGGAAAAAACTCTTGGCATCAGGAGCTTAGGGCATGAGCAAAGAAATGTGAGAAGATACATATGTAGAACCACTCCATGGCTATTGTTTGAGTAGGCGAATTTTGAGGGGGTTGGTGGGATGCTTGTTGCTCACCAATTGGCTGCAGGGTGGTCTGGATGATGTGGGTCAGGCCAGGCAGCCTTCCAAACGTGAGAGTGGTGGATCCAGGGCCAATGCTGTCTACCTTGAGGGTGGAAGGTGTTACAAAAAGAGTGACATATGGTCCCTTCCATCAGGGCTGTAAGTTCCCTTTCCTATGCCTTTTTACCCAGACCCAATCCCCTGGCTGGAATTCATGAGAAGGGTCTGGAGGTGCCTGAAAAATATCCTTCAACCTGAGCCATATTTCATGGTTAATGGTTGCCAGACCCAGCAACATAGATGTAAGATCCCCAGGGGTGGTCTCGGTGGGAGAGACAGGAGAGTTAGGTAGAATCAGGGGAAGAGAACCAGAGTATCTCATAGGGAGTTAGAGAGTGGGGACCAGGGGTGATCTGGCATCAGAACAGGGCCAAGGGAAAGAGGGTCACCAAGTCTATGCCAGTCTTGAGGGCCAATTTGGATAAGGTCTCCTTAATTGTCCTATTCATCCTTTCTACCTGGCCAGAACTCTGGGGGTTATATTCACAATGTAGGTTCCAACTGATCCCCAGGGCAGCCGAGAGTCCTTTAAGAATCTTATTTACAAAGGCTGGTCCATTGTCTGACCAGATGGTGGTGAGGAACCTTAATGGGGGAATGATTTCCTATAGGAGCTTCTTGGCCACTGTTTTGGCAGTCTCTGGTCTAGTCGGGAAGGCTTCAGGCCATCCTGAAAAAGTATCCACAAAAACAAGAAGGTACCAGAACCCAAACTTCCCGGGTCTAACCTCAGTGAAGTCAATCTCCCAGGACTGGCAGGGGTGTTCTCCCCTGCAAACGGTGGCCGGGATGTTTGTCGGATTTGGCAGAGTGCATTAGTTGGGAGGCTTGGCATGTCTCAGTGAGGTGGGCTAGAAAACTGTGTTTTCCTGGGAAATGTAGTTGTCCCTTCTCCAGAAGCAGGGCCAGTTTCTTTTCCCCAAGATGGGTGAGGTGATGCAGATGAGTGCTCAGCAGCTGTCCCAGAGTCTCAGGGAGGATTCTGTTGCCTTCTGGGTCTCTGTACCAGGGACCATCCTTCTCCCCTTGGTGTCTCTTAATCCATTCTAAGTCCCTTTCTGAGTATTGTGGTTTCCCCATCTAGAGAGGATGGGATAGTCATTGGAAGAGTCAGGAGAGGAGAGCCGAGCACCACATCCCAGGTTGCTTGGTCTGCTGCTCTGTTGCCCCTGGCTTCCAAGGATTCCCCCTTTTGGTGGCCAGAGATGTAAACCACAGCAACTGCCTTAGGCTGCCATACAGCTGAGAGGAGCCCTTGGATTTTGGCCAGGTGCTTGATTTCCTTCTCTCCTGCTGTCAAGAATCCCCTTTCTTGATAAATGGGTGTGTGGACATGTAGACTGGCAAAGGCATACCTGCTATCGGTGTACACTGCCAGGCATTTCCCTGCCACCCCCTCCAAGGCTTTCTGCAGGGGGATCAATTATGCCTTTTGAGCGGATGTCCCTTCAGGAAGGGCGGCCTCCCAGATGAGGTTCCCTGAAGCCTCGACCACTGCTGTGCCGGCCTTTTGTTCTCCATTTATGATGAAGCTACTGCCATCCGTGAACCAGACCCGTTCTGTATTCGGGAGAGGCATGTCAGAGAGGTCTGGAAGAGTGGAAATGGCAGCAGCCAGGACCTCTTGGCATTCGTGCAAGGGCTTATCCAGTTTCGAGTCAGGCAGCAGGGTTGCTGGGTTCAGGGTGGCAGTCACTCAAAAGGAGACTCGGGGAGCATTGAGTAAAAGACTCTGATAGTGGGCAAGCCGAGCACTGCTTAGCCACCTGTTGGGAGGCTGTCAGAGAACACCCTCAATGGCATGTTTTTTAGTGCCCAAAAAGGCATTGCCCATGTCGGGGGACCAAGTCCAGTCTGGCTTTTCTTTGGAGTCCTCTTATAGGGGCTGGGCCAGCTCGGCGAACCCAGGAATCCAGAGGCTGCAATATCCTACCAAAACAAGAAATTCCCAAACTTGTCGGGATGGGTATTCCTAGGATAGTCTCTTTCATAGCCCAGGTAAGCCACCTTTGTCCCACTTGAAGTCTGTATCCCAAATACATGACCTCTCTCTTTCTATGATAGCTTTCCTGGCACTGAGTCTGTACCCGAGTTGCTCCAGGGTTCTTAATAGAGCCAAAGTGGCCTCCTCACAAGTGGCCTGAGTGGGGGGGGGGGGCAAGTAAGAGATCACCAACATATTGGAGGAAGGCCACGTGGGGGTGTTCTCCCTGGAATTCCCAGAGATCTGCGGCCAGGGCCTCACTGAAGATTGTGGGTGTGTTTTTGAACCACTGGAGCAAACGTGTCCAGGTCAAATGAACTGCTGTCTGTGTATGGTCATCGTGCCACTTGAAGGCAAACAGGGGCTGGCTAACGGGAGTCAGGAGCAGTGTAAAGAAAGCGTCCTTTAAGTCAAAGATGGTGTATCAGACAAGGTCTGGTGGCAACAAGCTGAGCAGTGTATATGGGTTAGGGACAGTAGGGTGAAGGTCCTCCATCCTCTGGTTAACTTCCCTTAAATCCTAGAATGGCTGGAAGTCTTGACTTCCAGGTTTATGGACAGGCAAGAGAGGGGTATTCCATGGGCTTTGGCAGGGAATGAGGATGTCTGCCTCTCCGAGCCTGTTAATATGTGGGGTTATCCCCCTCCTAACCTCAAGGGACATGGGGTATTGAAGGACCTGAATCGAAGTCACGTTTGGTTTCAGGGTTACTATGACAGGGGATTGCCACACTGCTAATCCAAACCCCAGTGTCTCCGCCCACACCCCAGGTACCTTGTCCATCCAAGGGCAGACATTGTCTGGGACCTCTGCTGGTGCTGGGTCGGCATGGAGGCGATATTCATTCTGCAGGGACAATGTCAAAACATGGAGAGGAGACCTATGGTCATCTGTGACTGAGACCCCTAAATTGGTGAAATGAATATGGGCTCCTGCTTTATGCAGGAGATCTCACCCTAATAATGGGGCCGGGCAGTCAGTAATGATGAGGAAGGAATGAGTCACTTGTTGGCTCCCAAGGTCCACCCTGTGGTTAATAATCCAATTATACTGCTCTGTGCCCGTGGCACCCTGTACCCAACCAGTCTTAGAGGAAATAGACCCTGCTGGGGCAGTAAAAGAGCTGAGAATTGTGCGCCAGTGTCCACCATGAAATCCCCTCCATATTCAGGGTTACCCAGGACTCTGGGAGGGGCTTAGAGTCCCGTGCCCATCAATCATCCTCCCCCTGGGTCCATAGGACCTTCGTAGGGTGCTGGTCACAGTGGGGATAGCAGGGATTGAGGGGCGTGGACCAGGTGTTGCTTGGTTCCTTATTCTTAAACCCATTTGATTGTCTCCTATTAAGGTGTGGGCATTGCCACTTCCAATGGCCTTCCCCATTACAGTGAAAGCAACGTGATTGCTCCCCATAATCTCTTTTGGGGTTGCCTCCCAGGTGGCCCCTGGGTGATCAAATTAGGCTTGCAACTCCCACCACAAAGATTTTAGCTAGGTCTTGCTGATTTTTTCAGTCCTGCTTAGCCCTGAACTCCCAGTCCTCCAGCCAGAGGCGCTCTGCCCTTTCGTCAGGAGTTTCAAGATTGTCGAAAACTCACTCTGCAACTTTGAGAAGGTCACTTAATAACTGTTCTCCCAAACCCTCAATCTTTTGGAGTTTCCCATGGATGTCAGGGCAGATTGATTAACAAAAGCCAGGAGAACAGAGGCTGCCTGTGAGTCCATAGGTATATATAGGCAGAACGCTTCCTGCAGCCTTTCCAGGAAGGTGGTGGGACTTTCCTCAGGTCCTTGTCTAACTAAATTTACCTTGGCCAAATTTGTGGGTTTGTGAGCCACAGCTTGAAGACCAGCCATGAGAGTCTGGTGGTAGACACGGAGACGCTCCCTACCTTCAGGCTGGTCAAAGTCCCAGTTGGGGTGGTTTGGGGAAAACGTCTCATCAATTAGTTTAGGCTGGTTGGTGGGTCTGCCATCAATCCCAGGAACATTCTTCCTGGCCTCCAGGATGATTTGTTCCTTCTCCTCACTAGTAAAAAGAACCTGCAAAAGCTTTTGGCAGTCATACCACATGGGGTTGTGGGTGAAAAGGATGGAATCCAGTAGAGAAATGTTTCTGAGGTTGCTCTGAAAAGGAGGGGTTCTGGGCTTTCCAGTTATAGAGGTCACTGGAAGAAAATGGCCAATATTGATAGACTCAGGTCCCCCAGGAACCCTCGGACCCATTGCCTGGATTTCTCCCTTCTCTTCCAATGCATCCACTCGTACTATCTCAACTTGCCAGGGAACTCTAACCCGCCGAACCAGAAACTCCAACCCTACAAGGTACCTCTACCGGGCCTTCTAACCCACCAAACAGGGAAGTCCAACCCCAGGCATGGGATTCAAACCCCTGAAAGTTACCCTTAAATCTCGGAACTCTAAGCCCGGGCAAAAAACTCTTGCAGTGGGGATTCCAACCCCAAAAGTTACCTGTAAATTTCTGGCCAGTGAAGTTGTAGGTCTCCCCTGGTCGATAAGCCCATGCCCAGAAGAGCTCCTCTCTCCCTTCTAACGGAGCATGCTCAGAGGGTCTGTTAGGGTTCTGGTTTAGCAATAGGCTCTCCCCATATAAACCCCAGGGCCAGAGGGGCTAGCCAGTCACTTAGCCTTACACCACAAACCTTCAAGACCTCTTCCCTTGTCCCCAGCATAAGCCGTGGATTGGAGCTCACCAGACCCGAGCAGTCTTGGCAGTAAGGATCCTAAGTGAATTCCCAATTGGTCCCACTGGTGGTCAGAACTCAATTATCCCTGTGGGATCCCGGACGAAACCCCATATGAAGTGCCTGGAGAGTTGATCCCAATAATGAGTAAGGCCAGCAATGCAAAATGCAAAGGGACTTTATTGTCTTAGCTTAAGCTAAGGGTCTCACATTGAAAGGATGATGTGTGACCCCGAGCTGTGCGGAGCTGGATTTTTAAAGGGTAGTAGGCAGTAGGGGACAGATTAGGGGGATGTCTTCAAGGTAGGAATTCCTGCAGATAAGGAGGATATCTTCAAGGTAGGAGTTCCTGCAGATAAGGGTATTTTATTATGCAAGGGTTAGGATCTGGAGACCAAAAGTCTAGGAATTCCTACTGACAAGCCTGTTTCACTATAGTGTCATACAGGGATCTGGATTTTTAATTCTGACTCTTTCTAGGTTCCACACTACTCACCTCATAGTTTTGTCTGCTTCTTAGAATTCCTAGCTTCCTTCAAAGTTCAAAGTTAAACTTATATTATTTCTTTATCTTTCCTGATCCTTTAGTACTAGGGTCTCCCCCATTGGACTATAAGCTCCTTAAGAGCAAGATTATTTTTTATCTTTTTTCTTTTTATCCCCAGCACCTAACCCAGTGCCAGCAAGTACCTAATGAATGCTCACTTATTGAGTGAGTATTGAGGATGGCTTTGTATTTCCTTGACACATATTTGAATATACTTATATATGTACTTATCTCCTCTTCCAAAATATAAGGCCCTTGAGATCAATAAATATTTCATGTTTGTCTTGTATCCTCAATATCTGGCACATGCTATAAGACTAATAAATGCTTGTTAATTAACTGATTGAAGAAAGGCCTTTACAAAGATAAAAATGTAAGTATATTCTGTTAGTACTGTGATGCTTGGGAAAGGGGGCTAGATATATAGTCAGAGGACCTGGGTTTGATCCCGTGTTGCTATTTATACATTTATGATCTTGGGCTAAATTCTTATCTTTTCTAGCTTCCAAATCCTTTTAAAATGAGAGAATTGCAAAGGATAACTGTGGAGGAATCTTCCAACCCAGAATTCCTGCTCTCATGCCCCAGGTCTGGTTTGATGTTCTGCCTTTTACTACACTTTGGCCAAACTTTTAAATTTTCTGGGCTTCATGTTTCTCATCTATAGATTGAAGAGATGATTTTAGATTATTTCTAATATCCCTCTAAGCTCTAAATCTATGATGCCATGATCCTTTTATTGGAAGTACCCCAAATTAGTTTGTATTTACATGAGTCTTTAAGATTTCCAAATCACTTTACATTTGAGTATACCATTTGATCTTTAAAATTTTCCTGGGAAGTTAAAAAATACAACTATTCACATTTCACATCTGAGGAAACTGAGGCCAAGAGAGATTAAGCAACTTGACCAAGATTAAACTGATAGTAAAGCACAAGTCAGGACTGTAACCCAGGCCATCTATTTCTAAATCCTTCTTAGTCCTTCTAAATCCCTTCCTAGTCTATCATGCTGACTCCAAGAATTGCCTACAATAAAAGAAGAATTGTCTGGCAAGTAGATGGAGTTCCAAAGGTACTTCCTGGTTGATTGATAGTACAGGAGACCAGCCTGTGGGGGAGAAGACAAACCTGTAGCCCACACTCAGCACTGTACATCCCAGATGACAGAATATACTTGTGATCAGAAAGAGTATCTCACTCATTGAGCCTCAAATTCATTCCTTACCAGAATGCATTGGGTGTCCCAGTTCTCCTTTCCCCCTTCACCAAATCCAATAACACTCAATCTCTCTGAACAAATAGCTACATTGTTCAGAGGGGCTGTGGCTGTCAAATACCATCAGTAAGAGAGCTAGATGGATAGAAAGAGAACAAGAGGGTGGAGAAGCTATTACCAAATGGCACCAAGCCTCTAAAATCCACCCTCCAGTATGACATATATCTGCAAGACTGTCCAACAAATAAACATTCTCTAGTGGATGGCATATTTATGGGCCAAGTATGAGTGTAGGAATGTAAAGCCATTCCCTAAAGGTTGTATATTTCCAAGTAATTGACTTCTGGGATACAGAAGGGCAGTAAAACAGTTCTGATAGATTGGACAAGGTTCCTACTAGTTCTTTGAAAATTCCCAACCTCAGAATAAAACTTTGTTTCTCCCTTTAGTCAAAGAGAAAAAAGTTGTCAAAAATGGTCAGGAATAGAATAAACAGAGATAATCCTCATAGGGTCTCTGAATTTCCCATTCTCTGAGAGTATGCTTACAGAGGGGAGGCTATAGCATAGTGCAGAGGCCATTGGCTATAAGGAAATGATTTACATTTATAAGAATAAAAGCCCAATGAACAAGGATCAACACCACCTTACACACCCCATCTTTTCTATTCTCTTATATTTCGCCTCCCTCAAAAAGAATGCAAGTTACTTGAGGACAGGGACTATCTTTACTTTTGCTCATATTTGCATCCCAGAGTAGATGCTTATTAAATGATTGTTGCCTTGATTAATTGTCAAAGGTTATGAACAGGTAGCTAAATGGCAAAGTGGATAGATTACTGGGTCTGGAGTCAAATCTGGCCTAAAACATTTAAAAGCTGTGTGACCTTGAGCAAATCATTTAACCCCATTTGCCTCAGTTTCTCATCTGTAATATAAACTAGAAAAAAGAATAGCAAACCACTTCAGTGTCTGCCAAGAAAACCCCAAACAGGATCACAAAGTCAGACATGCCTGAAATGATTGAATAGCATCGAAGATGAACAGGTGGTTTCCAAAGAAAGAAAAACAAACTATCAATAGTCATATTTTTTATTGTTCCACATCACTAAAAAGTAGTGCAAAATAAAACACTCAGGTTCCTCCTCACACACAATGAATTGACAAAGTTAACCAAAAATTAGGAAAAGAGCGAATGTTGGAGGAGACGAATTCTCCAATTTGCTAGAGAACAAGCATTTTAATGCATACTGGTGGAGTTGTAAAAGACTCAGTCATTCTGAAAAAAAAATTAGATTTTGCCCACAAAATTAAGAAGCTGTGATTATACTTTGACCCAGTGATACCACTGCTAGGCCTTTGTCAAAGAATGCAGAAGAAAACATATAAGTACAAAAATATTGTAGGAGCAAAAACAAACAAACAAACAGGAAATTAAAGGAGAGCATCAATTGGAGGATGGTTCAACAAATTATGGTATGTGAGTATAATGGAATCTTATAATGCTATTTGCAGAGTGAAGTAAGCAGAACCAGGAAAACAATTTATACAATAAGGACATTGTAAAGACAAAAAAGTTTGAAAACTTAAGTATCTGATCAATTAGGTGAGTGAACTATGCCACCAAACTTCTCAGAGTATAATGACAGACTCACTCATTGTGTAGAATGAAATATATATTTTTAACATTGTGAATGAAGGACTTTGTTTTGCTTAACTATGTGTATTTGTTACAAGACTTGTTTTCTTTTTTCCATCATGGTGGGGATAAATGAGGAGAGAAGATAGAGGACCTGGGTTAAAATCTGAAAAAGTCACAACTTCATTGGACCTCAGTTCTTTCTTCTGCACTGATGGCTTTGGATTACATTGTTTTTGAGGTTTCTTTCAGTTCTAGGCATCTGGTTCCATGATAAACTTCTCTACTTCAAAGTGTAAGAGGGAGATTTAGGTATTTTATAGATATGTATTTAAAGTGTGGCCACCAGGAATCAACAATTCAGGTTGCTTCCGTAATTAAATCAGACCCAAGTCAGCATTGGGTTAGGCAGTTTATTTACAATTAGGAAGGTAAAGGTATGGGAATGAAGAGGAAGGGAGAGGCTAGTCCAGGCCTGCAGAGGCCTGGATGAGAGAGAAGGTTAAAAGGCTAAATAAATTAGGCTGCAAGCCACAAGGCCCAGCAACCAGATAGGCTGGTGCCTACTTAAGGCAGAGTTTGGAAGCGGCCTAGGTAGGCCAAGGAAGTCAGCCTAACTTACCCACGTGACAATTCAGAGTAGAAGCTGCCTGAGGTCTCAAGGGAGGTCCTTCAGCACCAAGTTCAAATCGGGAACTGCCTCCACAGGAAGTAACCAACCTACTTGAAGAGATAGTGTCTTTCGTCACTTCCCGTGGGTCCACCTCTAATTCAAGTGGACAATTGGCAGTCTCTACACTGATTTTGGACTGCCCAAAGGGCAGTCCCTTGTTCTTGATTTGTTACTTATTGTCACATGTGGGTAACTCATCTCCCCTCCCCATTAAGGGGATAACATCATTTCTATGCCTAGGGTAGGTAGATTTTTGACTATGAATCGGCTAAAGTTAATTCCATTTACACAATAGTTTCTGGACTAAAGTTCTAGACAGACAAGAAAACTAGCCAATGTTACAAATGATTTATATTAATAAACAATTCAATTGACTAGCAAACCATCTGATGATACAAATTATTTTAAATGCTAAGTAATACCCACCTAAATTGCTCATTGGCTATGGGAGACAGGAGGGAAGAGGGGAGGGAAAGAATATGAATCATGTAACCATGGGAAAATATTCTAAATGTAATTAATTAATTGATTGATTGATTTTAAAAAAGAAAAAAATGATAAGCAATCCAATTGGCTAGCATATAAACCAATGGTTCACATTATTTCAATTAACAAACATTGGCAATCAGTCAATGATACAAATTATTTGAACTGATAAATAACTCAACTGGCTAATAAACAAATCAATGGTACAAGTTATTTGAATTAATAAACAATATAGAAGCACACCAAACTAATTGAAGCTATTCTCCTGAATGTTTTGGCACCATAAGCAACTCAGTGGTCATTCACAGATCATGGCTGCTTTGAAGTCAAAGATCCCATCTATTCATGACCAAATAACCATCTAGGCTCATGCATAGATGAATGAGTTCCAGGCCTTTGGACTTGTTCTTCTTCTGTAATTTAGCTCTTTAGAGATTAAAAGTTTGATACTTTGAACACTAGAGGTATGTGGTCTTTTGCCAGTCCCTGCTTTCCAGAGCTAACTCTGTATACTGCATCACGCTGCCTTCCTTCATTTTCTTCCTAGTTTAACCTAGGATGTGGAGAGTTGGAAGAAGGTAAAATTTGCAGATATGCTGAGACAAACATCATCTGAATTAAAAGGATAATAGTCTAAACAAACCAATGGAAAGGTAGACTGGAAAGTCACAGGACCATAGAATTTTTGAGTTAATAGGCACTTCAGACACCACCTAGTCCATTTCACACTCCCAAAACAATCCCCTTCAAAGCTTACCAAAGAAGCCACTATCTAGCCTCTGTTTTAAGACCTCCATTGAAAGGATTTAGTTTAGTCAAAGAACAGGTTAAAACCCAACACTACACATTTCAAAGCACTGTTAAAAATCATAGGACCATAGCATTCAAGAACAGAAGATTTAAAGCTGGAAGGAACCTTAGTGGTTGGTCATCTAGCAATAGCCCCTCAAGTAAGAACATTGTTAGAGAGGGAAATGGCTTGCCAATGTTCACACAGCTGGATAGACCTAGAACCCAGGTTTTGTTTTTTCTTCTCCCAAGTCCAAAGCTCTTTCAAAGTCATGCTTTGTTTTGTGTTTTTTTTGCAAGTCAGAGTCTCAGTAGATGCAAATTATCTTAGAGGCAGGGCTATATTCCAAGGCAACTTAAGGAAAAAAGAAATACATAGGGAAAAAAGAAATGGATGATTAACCATTTCATCAATGAAACAAAGAGATACTGTAGATTGGCACAGAATGAACATGAGTCATAACTCTAACTAAGGACTAACTCACTTAAGTCTCAGAGAGTCTCCAAATGCTTGCCTTGCTTTAATTCAACAAATCAATTCAGCAAGCATTTCTCAAACCCCTACTACTGCAAGGCACTGTCCTAGGTTCTGAAGATACAAAGAAGGAAAAAATTCACAGTCCTTGCCATCAACGAATTATTTTTCTTCTGATGGGGAGGACACAGCTATAAATATTATACTATCATGTAAGTATAATATACAACATGATATGATGGAATCAAAGAGAAAGCAGACAAAGTGCTAAAGAGCTGAGGAGGGAGGAAACACTTTCATCAGGGGAAGTCTAAAAGTGATAACTGCAGGAGTTGGAACCTGAGCTCAGCTTTTAAGGAATATAACGATTCTAAAAGGTAGAGATGAGGGGAAAATGCAGTTATTAATCAGAAGAAGCCTATTCAAATGCATGGAGAAGAGATTGAATGTCAAGTTCAGGAAACAGTTTGTTGTCTGGTTTGACTAGAATACAGAATATGTAAAGAGGAGTAATATGAAGGAAGCCTGGAAAGCTGGGTTGGAGTCAGACTTCATAGGTCCTTAGTAACAATTAACCAATGGAGAATCATAGATGGTTTTCCCTTTTCCCTGATGTCAAGTCTGTTATCCTTTAAAAATGAACCATAAGATGTTACAACAGGTTCAAAATTCACTGAAACTCTTTATTTGGAATATAGTAAGCAGGTTAGAAAACTCTGTTTCTAGTTTTCTGTATGCAGATATGAGAGGTTTTTTATAAGTAACATATATACATGTTTTAGTAACATAGAAAGGAGTGAGTATTCACAAGGAGGTGATCTAAAGCTGCAGAGATGTCAAAAAGGATAAAGTTAAGAAAAGTCACCAGACTTAACAATTGAGAAATCATTGTTACTTTTGAAGAGTGTGGTTTCACTTGATTGAAAGGAATAAGGGTAAAAAGATTGAGTACATATGATCCTGGGAAGATGGTGGTGTCTGTGACAAAACTGGAATTCTAAAAGAAGAGTTATGCTGGGGGAGAGATAATATAATGAGAGCAACAGTAGGGTGTAACTCCTATTCTCAGCTACTGCATAGCATATCCCATAAGGCTGGCTTTGAAACATCAAAAATGAAAAGAAGGGGTTGGGCGGAGGATTCTATCAACCACTGCTCTGAAATATAGAGCTTGTCTCTCATGGTGCCTGCCATATGCATGAGGTGCTCTGGATGCCAGGTGTGGTATGCTGGGAAAGGGGAGATAATTTGCCTCAACTGCTATTGATGCAATAGAGGAGACATTGGGGGCTTACTGTTGGGGGGAAAATATTTGGGAAGAGTTGCTTCTCAGTATTTGAAGAAGTGATGGAGTTGTGTCAGAGACAAACCTTGTGATTTGGTATCACAGTGGAGATAGGATGCAATCTACCTTACCACTATCCAATTGGTTGTCATGTGATGGACCCCTTAGTCATTTCAAGGACCACTAGGAGGCCACCTTATTCATTTTGAAGACCATTGGTTATGACCATAGATGATACTTCTTCAGGAAGAAAATGTAGAAATGAAACTAACATTTACATAGTATACCAAGCCAAGAACTTTTCCAAATGTTATTTTATTTGATTCTCAGAACAATCCTAGGGGGTAGATGTCATTACTATTCCCATTTTTCATTCGGTGAAACTGAGTAAAATAGAGGTTAAATGACTTGCCTAGTACCTCACAACTAGTGTCTGAGGTTGAATTTGAACTCAATTCTTCCTGATTCTTAGCCTAGTGCCCTAGCTTCAGGTATGATTATTATCACCATTTAAGAGATGATGTGAAACTGTACCTAAGAGAGAGGTTGAATGACTTCCCCCAAATCACAGTTAGTGCATAACTAAGACAAAATTCAGGCCTTCCTGACAACAAATTCAGCACTCTATCCATTATACTACCCCATTGCTTCAACTCTTCCCCTTTGTTTTATAGAAGAGACAAAGCCTTATAGAGTAGAGGTGAAGAATGACTCGCCCAGTTTCATATAGATAGTCAATAATAAATACTATCTGGTTATACAAATCAATGGACTTCCCACTGTAGCAATTAAATTTAGGTTTTGACTCAATATGAGAGATATAAAAGTGGTCACCATTTATAAAATATTAGCCCCTAAGTCAAAATGACTGTTAGCAGCTTTTATTTTCAACAAGGTAGAAAAAGTGAAAGTGGAAAATATAGAAAAGAGACAGAGCCTTAACAAGCCTACCAGCCCTATGCACTTCTCTGATGAAGTCTGGCTTAGCCCCCAGCAAGGGCTTCCCCAAGCCCCAATCTCCGCATGAAAGTCTGATAGTCTCCAGCAAGCCAACACAGAATCCAAGGACAGAGTCTCTCCACAAACCAAGGAAGGAATCTCCAGAACCAGTCTTTCCACAAGCCAAAGCAGCAAAGAGAGCCAAGGAACCAGTCTCTCCAAAAGCAAGGAAGGGAATCATGTTCCAGACCATATTAGTCTCTTTTCATATTGCTTTTTCCACATCATTTCCTGTATCTCCCCCTCTTCACAGAAACCAGTTGCAATCTTTCAATTTGCCTAGCACTGCCCAAAGGGGGGCAGTACTTGTAGCCTTTGGGATGTGAACTAGTAAGTTACTTATGAGCTTTCTTACCTAATAGTTAAGTGGGTGTTATGTTGATAATAACAGATAGTTTGGGGAAGCAGATAATTATGCCAGTGCCAGAAACCTCCAAGACACAGACACAGACTGACAGGCTTCAGTGAGAAGGGAGGGGATTTGACACTGCTGGCTCTCAAACCCCTCCCCCCCAAGCAGTTGATTTTCAGTTGGAAAATGGAGACAGGCAGAGGAACTTCTGGCAAGTTTTTATTGAAACTGAACTCCAATGATATTCCCTTTCTTTAACTTATATTCCCCACAGGTCTGATAGAGGAATAAGTAGAAGCTAGTTATCTAAATGTTGAGGACTGAGATGGATTTGATCTTCTTAAAACTGGCAGCTGAGAGGATCCAAGCTATGTGATAACTAGGAGCAGTGAGTATCCCCAAATAATTCCCAGGCACAGATATTGAAGGTAAAACTTATATTAAGAAGGAAAGGGAAAAGCTAGAGGGGGTAATTAGGTTTTGGATAAGGAAAGGGTAAACCTGATCTGTCAGGTTGAAGCTGCCCTTCCCACTCAGGAGGGGGTGATGGGCACTTGGCTAAACTGGCTCTCTTATTAATAGTGAATACTTCTAATCTCTATATCACTAAATAATTGTTGTATTGATGTTGGTAAGGACTAACCCTACTAAGCAGGCTAACTCCTGAGTAGAAACAATGATGGCTTTTGCCACAATGGCCCTCTCAGGTGAACCCCCAAGTCAGGAGCAGTAAGCAGTGAGATCTGCCCACATTAACCCCCAGAAGCAAATGACTAACCCTTCTCAACTGTCCCCTCACCCAAAGTTCTCCGGGGGGGGGGTCCCCTGGAATTCTGGGTGAGGCTGACCCTGTATTTTGCAGGGATTCCATGCTGCCATCTTTTACATAACAAGGGGTACTAAGTAGGGGTACTTTAAGTTCTTGATTTGATTAGCTAAAAATAGACAAGGGTAAAGTTAATTCTATTTTCACACCACCACAACTATGCTACCTCTTAAGCTCTTCAGGAAAATATGCTCTATTAATATGATGGGATGTTCATTCCCAATTTTGAATAAGTGCTCATTTTTAAAGAGCAAATCAGTCTTGGAAAACATGTTTGTTATTACTGGTTTGTGTTTGTATGATTTGGGGTGTTAGTGTGTTAAAAAAGGTTTCACTATCTAGCTGCCCTTTTGCAAGTTTACCCAGACTGCGTTACACAGGCAGTAAAATCAAGTCCACTTTCTTTCCTACTAGAACATAGCTCATAACTGGTGCTGTGGACTGCTGACAATCTCCCAGGCTACAATAAAGCAGTGACCAGTACTCACCCCCACTATCAAACAGACAGCATTTGGGCCTCTAGGGCACCTTCGCACTAAAGATTGTACTTAGACATAACTGTCCTGTGGTTACAGAGAAGCCACAATAACGGTCAGCTCTGAATAAGCACAAAATTTGAGAGTACAAAATGAAGTTCTTTTTTTCCCCTTTTGTGTTTTAGTAGGAAAGCAAAGGGTTGGCATTTCTGAGTTCACCTCTCCTTGCTGAGAAAAATAATGATCTGTTTATCTCTGATTGTCATTCAAACTGTGTGCCCACAAAGCTGGCATCTGTCTCCTCAGTGGACCCCCTTCTGCAATATGTCCTGGCTGTCTCATGCACACACACACACACACACACACACACACACACACACACACAAGAACTCACACACCACAGAAATGACACTTCTTGTGACACTTTCCCAACCACATTAGTTATGATTCACTGGCAATAATTATCAACAGATGACAGCATTTGCTCATGATGATGATTGTAAAGGTCTACAAAATAATGGTTGTTTTCTCTGATACTCAAGAGGATCTGCTTTTTCAAATGATTTCATGACATTTGAGCCACTGATCACAAGTACAAATTAGCCAATCTCAATTAAGTAGGGATGAAAGTTCAACTTTCCATAATTAAAGCAGTAATGTGTTTCACCTCTAATCTGGGATAAATTCTAAGGAGCAGAGATTGTTGTGCTTCTAAAGAGAAGTACATATGATGGAGGAAAGCCATATAGCCCTCTCTATCACACTTCCCAAGAGTAGCTTTCCTAGGATGAAGATCCATCCAAAGCATAGTACTTGATTTTTGATTATACTGATCAATCAAACACCAAATATTTATTTTCCATCTACTCCACGTCAGGCACTGGGTTTGATGCTGGGAATACAAATACCAAGACAGAAATAGTCCCTGCTTTCAAGGAACTTACATTACAATGGAATAGGGAACAAGTGCATATAAATATAGCAATATGTCCCAGAAGTGTGAAGTTAATATGTACGATAGTATACAAAGTCACTAAATCCAAGATGGTTTTGAGAAAGAGTCCTACCAATTAGTGGGATCAAGGAAGGCTTTTGGAACAGTGATATTTAAGCTGCATCCTAAAAGAAGGGCCACATTCTATGAGGCAGAGGAAAGAAATGAGTACATTCCTGTAATGTAAGATCTCCACTGCAAAAGTATAGAGGTGAGAGATAGAGTGTTTCGTACAAGGAACAAAGAGAAGGCAAAGTGGAGTAGTGTCTAGGGAGGTTGGAAAGACAGATTGGATAGGGAGTCAAAAGTAAACACAAGTTTATATTTTATCTTATGGGTCATGGGAATGCTCTAGCATGAATTAAACAGTGAGTCACGAGCTCATATCTGATGATGATTATTTCATTGGTAGCATTGTGTGAGATTAACTAGACTGGGGAGAGATTCAAAGCAAGGAGAGCAATTAGAAGGCCAGTGCAATAATCAAGTTGGTAGCTGCATGAGTAGAGAGAAGACTTTAGATGTGAGATGTGAATGTAAATACTACAGAATTTGGCAGCTGAATGAATGTGTGGGGTGAGTAAGAGTGAGGAGGTCAAGATGAGGCAAGATTACGAACTCAAATAGAAACCCATTGAATGGATGGGAATTTTTTTTTCAGAAAAACAGAAGAGTTTGAAAGAATGAATGGTTTAGTGTGAAAGGTAGTGAGTCTGAGCTTTGCTGAGTTTAAGATGTCTCCAGCACTCCAATTTGACATTTCTAATAGGTATTTGGTATGTAGCACTGAAGCACAGGGAAGAGATTAGCCTGATTACATTGAGTTGGTTATATGGGCTAGGAATCATCTGTAGGCAGATGATGGAAAAACCATAGAAGCCAAGGAGGTTACCAACAGAAAAAGTGTGAAAGGAAGAGGAAAACCTAAGTCAGAACCTGGAGAACATCCACAGATAGTGGACCTTGATATGGATGATTAAATGGTTAGAGGATGAAAGTTGGCTGGCAATAAATAACTTCAGTTACAGTTATGTGACTTTTCCTATCTGTGATCAATCAAGTAATTGTTAAGTATCTACTATGTACGCAGGAAGCTTATGGTCTAATGGAGGAGACAAGAAGTTCATATACAAATATAAAGTGAATAAATGTGATTATATTCAAGTAGGTAAATACCAGGCAATTTAGGGAGGACCAAACTGGCAATGGGGAAGATAAGAAAGGCTTCATCTTCGAGCTGAATCTTGAAGGAAGAGAAGACTTTGAAGAGCTTTATACAGTTAGAATCAGAACTAGAATGTAGGGATTGATCCAGACCCAAATCCAAGTGTCAGGGGAGAGCAGGAATCAAGTCAGATAGGCAGTCAAAAAACCTGAGGCCATGCAGACAGGCTGCCTTTAAATCAACAGCATCAGGTTTTTCTCATAAGGACCTCTGTCACACACATTCAAATCAGACAAAAGACCCTTACAGATCAGAGTGTGGAGCAAGGCAACACTGGAGACTCTCAAAATAAAAGTTTCATTGGAACAGAGACAGATGACACAGGAAATTTTCTCAACTCTCATGGACAGAGGGGCCATATCAACTTCTCAGCCAGGACAATAAAAGAAAGGGACTGGACCTGTGGTTGTATTTCCATAGGGTACTCCTGGGTAAGGAAGCTTTGCTCCCAGTGCCATTTATGGAAATCATGGGGAGGACTGAGAGATAATTTATCATGAACATATGAGCCAGCAGTAGAATTCGAGCCAAGGTTTTCCCAGTTACCAGGCTAGTTCTCTATCAATTAGGCAATGCTGCCTCTCTCATTTATATTTTTAATATAAATATAAATAATAAAATATATAATATATAATATAAAAATAAATAATAAAATATAAAAATTATATTTTTGAAGTTTCTCTTTCTGTATATATACACATATATTTTATTTATATATTTACATATACACACACATGGATGTGACTATTATCAAGATTATGAAGGACAAGTGAAGAATTTGCCAGAATTAATGGAAAAATGTACATAGGTATAAATATATACTGAAAATATGTGTGTATATATTTGGGTGCATGTAAAAA
Organism: Gracilinanus agilis; assembly: GCF_016433145.1. Lineage (NCBI taxonomy): Eukaryota > Metazoa > Chordata > Mammalia > Didelphimorphia > Didelphidae > Gracilinanus > Gracilinanus agilis. The sequence continues at coordinate 47,021,127 of NC_058130.1, forward strand.
GCTATATATACATATAAACATATATAATTTTATATGTATACTATGCTGAATATTTTTTTGTTATTCTTTAATCATTTCTCAGCCGTGTCCAACTCCTTGTGACACCAGTTAGGGTTTTCTTGGCAAAGAAACTATAGTAGTTAACCATTTCCTTCTCCTACTCATTTTACAGGGAGGAAACAAAGGAAAATAATTAAGGGACCTGCCCATTGTCACACAGCTACTAAGTATCTGAAGTCAAATTTGAACTCACAAACAGGAGTCTTCTTGATAACAAGCACAGCAATCTATCCATTGCACTAACTACTTGCCCCCCCCCCCACTAAGATCTTTAGGACACTGTGTGTGTGTGTGTGTGTGTGTGTGTGTTGCCTAGAGGACTAGACTTGGGTCCAGGAAGTTCCAAATTCAAAGCTATCCTCAAACACCCAATGTATAATCATGGACAAGTCATTTAACCTCTGTTTGCCTCAGTTTCATCTGTAAAATAAATATAATAGTAGCACTTACCTCAGGATTGTTGAGGACCAGATGAGATTAATGTTTATAAAAAAATTTAAAAAACACTTAGGACAGTCTCTGGCACAGAGTAGGTACTGTGGAAATCCTTATTCCCTTCTCTTCAAGTTTGTGATTCCACTGAGATTTTATAGCCCAGAATTTCCCAAAATGTGACATTTCTGTTGCCTTTTTAAAAAGTGACAATCCTCTAGGGATGTCTTGGAGAGAAAACAGAGGCAGTTTGGTCAGCAAGAGAACCCAAAGAAAGGGAATGAATGACCTGAATGATAAAGATCTGCCCCTCTCCCCTTCTGCCTAGGAGACGCAGCTCATTAGGCACCAAATGCTTAGAGACTGTCACTATTAATTGGGAGGTGTTAATTCTCTAAGAAGCACCAATAAATCTTCACAGGCATCAGTGACATTTTCAATTATGTACTTCTGAGACCTTTGCAATCAAGGCTTCATCCAAGGTACCACACAGAACCAATACAGAATAATGCCTCTTCTGTGCAATACATTTCTACCCATCCTTCATGGCACAACTCAAATGGCCACATAACACCTTCTTTGATTGTCCAGATTGGATGTACCATATTTTCCTGAGGTCCCAGTCTTCTTGGAGCCTCAATTTTCTCATCTGTAAAATGGGAAGGCTTTAACTAGCTGATCTCTGGTCCCTCCCAGAGTAGAGCTATGAAATGACTTCTTATTTTCTGAACTACCAAATGCTTTCAAGAGATCTCCTAATACTGTAATAAGAGCTAGCTTTTAGAGAGAACTTTAGGTTTTGGAAAGGATTTCCTGTGTATCATATAATTTGATGCTCAGAATAATCCTGTGAAATAGATGCTGTTATTAAATCCATTTTACAAATGAGAAAACTGATGTTAAGTGACTTGTCCAGGGTCACACATGCGGTCTCCTAGAACCAGCTCATGTTGATTCATAAGAGCCATCTGGTCAGTTTTCAATTCGAGCCTTTACACTTCAGAAATTGACAAATGCTAGAAATCAGGGCTCTCTATTGTTTTCTTGATTGTCTAGACTTAAGAAAATTATGGGGAAAATATTAGACTTGATTGTCTAGACTTAAGAAAATTATGGGGAAAATGCAGATTAAACTTAAAAGTGTGCTCTGTATACAGTAGTGTGGGCTTTTTTCCCCAGAGAGTTGGTCATTAAATATTTACCAGTATCCTCTTGCTTACATAGCTAAGACTTAGGAACAAGATCTGAAATCAGATCTTCCTGGTTCAGCATTCTATTCACTAATACTATTTAGATGTCTAAGAGGCAGTATGATCCTTTGGAAAGAGCATGTTGCTATAAATCAGTAAGATCTGAATCCTAAACCAACCTCTGACATTTTCTGCCAATATATATGATCTTGGGAAAAATAATTTCCCTGACTCTCAGTTTCCTCATCTTTAAAATGGGGACAATAATACCTGATGTTCTTATAGCCTGGAGTTATTGTGAAAAGTACATGAGAATGTAAAATCTTAGAGCCAGTTTTAATTAATTTATGGCCCTTGTTCTCAATGAAGGTTTTAGTTTGAAGCCCATACTTTAGTGTAGTGTGGCAGTGACCTTAAGTTCTCTAAGATTACTCTCTATTGAAGTCTAAGTTCTGGGAGGACCTACAAAGCAAATAATGCTTTGGCACAGTGGAGTGAACCTTGGCTCTGGAATAAGACTTTCTGAGTTCAAATGTAACCCTTGATGTTGATTATATAGTGCCCACTGTCACATACTATCACCATCCCCTTACAGTTATTCACCACCCCCAAATGCACCTGTGGCCATCAGTGCTCCCCTGGATGGCTGCAGCACCCACCAGGGGACAGTGGCACCCACTTTGGGAATCACTGCTCTAGACCCAGAACGATTTCAGAAAGAGCTGAAAAAAACCTACATGACCTGATACAGAGTGAAATAAGCAGAACCAGAAGATTTTTATGCATAGTAACTGCAATATTATGGAATGATCAAATGTAATAGACTTTGCTACTAACAGCAATAGAATGATCCAGGAAAATTCTGAGGGATTTATGAAAAAGAATGTTATCCACCTCCAGAGAAAGAACTTTTGGAGTAGGAATGCAGATGAAACCATATGATTTATCACTTGTTTATTTCTATATATGTTTGGGGGTTTTGGTTCTATAAGATTATTTATTTGTAAAAATGAATAATATGGAAATATGTTTTGCATGATAATACATGTATCATCATGTATATCCCAGACTGAATTGCTTGTAAGCTCTGGGAGGAGGGAGGAAGAAAGGAGGGAGACAAAATGAATCCTATAACTTTGGAAAACTTATGTGGAAATTTTTTATCAAAATAAAAGAAAAAATTAAATTAGAAAAACCAATATAAGATTTTAAAAATACATGTATAACCCAAATAGAACTGCTTGTCAACTCTGGAAGGGGGAAGGAAAAGGGGAGAGAGACAGTATGGATAATACGACTCTGTAATACTTATGTGGAAACTTGTTATTAAAACAAAAAAAGACTATAGACATAGGAGGAGACAAACATTTTTGAACAGGACAATGTAGAATTCTTATTTTGTTTCCTTATCTGTATTTGTTAAAAGGATTCTGATTTTATTTTATTTCCATGGAAGGGATGGCAAAGAAAATGAATGTTCATTAATTGAAAAGAAAATTTTAATGAGAAAGTGGGACCAGATGACTTCCAAGGTCTTTTTAAACTCTAGGTCTATTACCTGCTGAGTTGTTGTTATTTGTCCTTCATTTCCTTTTTTTAACTCTTATCTTCTGTTTTCAAATCAATACTAAGTATCAGTTCCAAAGCATAAGAGCAATAAGGGCTAGACTTGTCCAAGATCACATAGCTAATAAGTGTCCGAGGCCAGAATTTGAACCCAGGACCTCCTATCTACAGGCCTGACTGAACTTCTTAGCTGCCCCTGTCCATTTCCACAGAGGATAAGTAACATCAAAGGGTAATCTCTTGACTGGCTCACCAATTGGATTTAATTGATGCAGAGTAGAACAAAGTCATCAGCCTCACTCTTTCTTCCAGTATCATGGAAGATCAATGACAGGACAAAAGTTAGGACAATTGGTGATGATCCAGGATGCAGTGGATGACCTTGGAATCTTCTCTGTCTATCCAAGCTCCAAGTGCTCTACATTGCCTGCTTCATCTGTCTTTGTGGCCATTGGAACAAATTGTTCTCATCTGCCCATTCCCATGGGGGAAGTCTTCACATGATTGGGGAAGACAATCCCTTAACTAACTGATGGGTTTGTGGTCTATTGGTTACCCTTAACCTGATTTAGCCCAGCTGCCAAGATGGTTTGCCAGATGTGGCTATTGTTCACACTTCAGCTTCCCAGAAACCCAGGAGAGAGTTGAATGCCAGATGGACACCAAAGATGGATGAGCAGTCTTGAAAAGGGCTCAGCAATCCCTCACACTAAAAGTTATAGTCTTCCTTGTATAACCATACATGCTAGTTATAGAATATCTTTCAGTCTTCTGGGTAACAGCTTAGGTATGATTACAAAAGCTCATCACAATAAAACCAGATTCAAGGTGATGTCATTATTGTATCCACAGACATTTACCAAGTCCACCAAAAGTAAAGAATGGAAAGGTTTTGATCAGCATCAGTAGTGGTGAGTGCCCATGAGACCAAGATTAGAGTTCCTTGAAGATTTTTAGTAAGGATGTTATCTATCACTTAGCATTAACTTGCAGGAGATTGCTTTTAATTGCATGCCTTATCAGAATCCAATCTTTCTGAGGTTACACCACACGGTGCCTAAAGCATTACCCTGCTTATAGTAAATGTTCAAAAACATTTGCTGAATGCATGAGTTTTGCCCATCATTCATTTGACACCACTGACTAAGTATCCATGGTAGCTGCAGCTTTGTACCAAGTGGTAAGGAGTTAAGAAAGAATGAGAAGACCCGTTGGGGGCAGCTGGGTAGGTCAATGGATTGAGAGTCAGGCCCAGAGACAGGAGGTCCTAGGTTCAAATCCGGCCTCAGACACTTCCCAGTTGTGTGACCCTGGGCAAATCATTTGACCCCCATTATCCACCCTTACCACTCTTCCACCAAGGATCCAATACACAGAAGTTAAGGGTTTAAAAAAAAACAATGAGAGGACCAAGGTCTTGACTTCCTAAAGTTTAAAATCTATAAAGAAGGAATCCAATATACATAAATACCACAAATAAAAACCAATAAGTGATTAATTTCACCTGCAAATAAATATTTGTTACTTTGATGTGTGAGGCTTTATTAGCATCTAGTAAGATTTGTGTGGACCTGTGATTTTCATCATTTAAGGATTGTGGAAACCTCCAATTATAGAGACCCTCTTTTCCAATGAAGATTAACAACCATGTAGAATGAGTAGCCTTGGAGAATTGCCTGGGAGACTGAAAAATTAAGTGGCTCTCCCAAGATCACACAGTTTTGTGTGTGTGTGTGTGTGTGTGTGTGTGTGTGTGTGTGTGTGTGTGTGTGTGAGCTCAGAGGCTCAGAGGTAGGACTTCCTGACTCCATGGTCAACTCTCTATTCACCATACCATACTGTCTTCCTTTGAATGAACTTGGGATGCCTGAAATTATACAAGTTTTCAAACTTTTATTAAGCTTTTTTTATATACATACAAGGCATTGTGAGGGATACTACTGGGGGTAAAAAAATACAGATAAAAACAGTGGCCACCCTAGAATAATTATCAATAATATGGAAATAGGTCTTGATTGATGACACATGAAGAAAGCAGTGGAAATGTGCGTTGGCTATGGGGGCATTGAGGAGTAGGAGTCTAGTTTGACTGGAATGTGAGTGGAAAGAGGTAGTATGAATTAAGGCAGTTGAGATCCAGGTCACAGAGAGCATAAAATGCCCAAGCAGGGAGTCTATATTCCATTCCATTCTATGCATAATGTGGAACTACTGAGATGTTTTAAATAAAAGATTAGCATGATTAAGGTAGCTTATATTAGACTAGACCAGTGGTTCCTAAACTTTTTTGGCCTACCACCCCATTTCCAGAAAAAATTACTTAGTGCCCCTGGAAGTTAATTTTTTTTTATTTTAATAGCAATTAATAGGAAATATAAATGCACCTGTGATCATCACCACCACCCCTGGATCACTGCAGCACCCACCAGGGTGCGGTGGTGCCCACTTTGGGAATCACTGGACTAGACTGATGAAATAGCCAGGAGTAGAGAATACACTTGAGTTGGAGTCAGAAAGATCTTAGTTCAAATGCTATCTCAGACTTTTACTAAATTATGTGACTCTGGGCAAGGCACTTAACTCTCTCAGGCTCTCTTTTTTCATCTGTGAAATGGAAAGTAATACTGGGACTCATCTCTCAGGGTTGTTGTATCAAATAAAATAAAATAAAATAAAATGCCAAGCTCTTTGTAAACCTTAAATCACTATTCACATTTTAGCTACGATTATTTAACTAGTATATGCTTGTTAGACTGTACAGGTGAGATAACGACTTCATAATACAGGACATCTGAGGGGGTAGCCCTTCTGGGAGTTAATATAGAGCTTATCAAGATAGATAGAAATTTTCATCATTCTTTGGAATTATAGAAGCAGACATTTCTAACTATGTTGTAGGATGGGGAGGTAGGGTGAGGTTCCACTCTTAAACATTAAAATTTTTCCTATAAATATAAACATTTATCCTGGGAAATGTAAGATCAATGAGGGAACAGACTTCTTGGAACTATTGGGGTAATTTTCTGCTCTTCCTGGCTTATCTTCATATTCACACTTGATATTGTTTGTTTTCTATATGTCACAAATTTCTATATTTCAAAACTGACCCACACCATCTATATCACAAGGCTAAATCATCCTTGAAGAATTTTACAAACATTGAATTGTTTTACTATAAGGGACATTGAAGTGAAGGGACTTAATTCCCCTGAGAAAAGGTAAGGTGAAATCATTCAAGAATAAGTGCCCTTCATTAGGAGGGACAGTGTGACCCTGGGTAAATACCCATGATTATAGAATGTTGGATTCATGGCTGGAAGAATCATTAGAAACTACCAAGATCAACTGCCTATTTTTACAGATGAAGAACCTGAGGAATAGAGATGTTAAATGACTTGTACAGGGTCATATAATTCATAAGTGTTTAAGGTAGGATGATTAAAACCATGAGAAGAGGCTCCAGGCAGGACATCAGTTGAAAAAATAGGAAGATATTTGGGGACTAGTTCTCTGACTCATTGAGCTGTCTCAGTCTGAAGGCAAATTCTAGAATGTTATTGAAACAGGATAACTAGACTTCCTGAGATTTCTTTTTTAACATTCATTTTAATTAAATTTGAGCTTCACATTCATTCTTCCTTTCCACCCTTCCTCCCTTCCACCCCTTCCCTTCCCTGAGATGATAAGCAATTTGATATAAAATTTACATGTGCAATAATTTAAAACCATTCTTGTCATTTTGTGGAAGAGACATCAAAAAAAGAAAAAAAGACAATTTTAAATATAGTATGTTTTAGTCTGAATTCATACTTCATCATTTTTTTTCCTCTGAAGGCAGATGATGTTTTTCATCATGAGTCTCTGGGATTATCTTTGATCATTGTATTACCGAGAATAACTAGGTCATTCACAGTTGTTCATCAAAATATATTGTTGTTACTCTGTACAATGTTCTTCTGGTCCTGCTCACTTCACTTTGTATCAGTTCATATGAGTCTTTCCTGCTTCTTCTAAAATCATCCTGTTCCTCATTTCTCATAGCATGATAGTTGTGAAGAGTGAATCAAACTTTCTTTGTCTATCAATAAGCAATTTTTAAGTTAATCAATCAAAAACTTAAGCACCCCTACTTAACACTAAGTAAGAGTGTTTGCAAGTCACTTACTAAAGTGGGTGACAACTCCAGAGGCCAAGGCCCTGCCCCTGGGTAGTGCTAGTCAAATTGAAAGACTGCATTTGGTTCCTGTAAAGTGGAGGAAGGGACAGGAAGGAACTCAGAAAAAGGACTATAAAAAGTCCTGAACTTCCTGTCCAAGGAACTTCGGCTTCATTTCAACTTCAGCTTGGGACCTTGGCTCTTGAACTGCGTCTTGGAGGACTGCTCCTGGATCTTCTCCTTTGGACTTCAGTGTTGGAGGACTTCACCTTGGGATCTGGCCTTTGGTCTTCTCCTTTGGAGTTTGTCTTGGATGGGTGAGTAGCTGGCCTTCCTTTCCTGGCTTCTGGAAAGATTGGTTCTGGAGATTCCTGCTTTGGCTTTGGAGGAGACTGCATTGGTGGAACTCTAGCTGGAGACACCACCAGACATGGGAAAGGTCTTGTGGGGCTGAGCCTCACTTCACTAGAGAAGGGCTAGTAAGCTTGTTAAAACCTGTCTCTATAGCTACCTTTTTCCATTTCCACTCTTTCTACCTCTTTGTAAATAAAGCTACTAAGGTCATTTTTAATTAAGTTATATCTTTTAAATCAGCAAGCACAATATTAATTTAAAATTCTCATATGAGCATAAAACCTGAATTTTAAATTCTTACATAATGTTCCATTACAATCATATACTGCAACTTGTTCAGTCATTCTCCAACTGATGGGTAGCCCCTCGGTTTCCAATTCTTTTATAGCAAAAAAAAAAGCTGCCATGAATATTTTTGTACAAATAGGCCCTTTCCCCTTTTTTATTTCTTTGAGATATAGACCTAGTAATGATATTGCTGTATGTTAGAGCATGTATAGTTTTAGAGCCTATGGGGCATAGTTCCGGGGATTTCTCAAGACCAAAGTGGGCTTCCTCCTCATTAGACATCTTCTTGAAGAAGTTAAATGAACACCTACTAAGTTGTGTAGAAGGTATTCCTTTTTCGGGTATTGGTTGGATTGAATAACAATTGAAATCTCTTCCAAATATGGAATTCTGAGGTAATCTGATTGTGATTTGGGAAAATCACTTAAATTTTTCTGGGGTTCAGTTTCCTTATCTGTAAAATGAGATGGTTATAATACACAACCTCTCAGGTTGCTTTCAGTTCTAAAGCTACATTTCTATTATATGATCATTGTTGATTGTTCTGATGCCTCTAAACTATCTTAGTCATATTAATAGGGCTGTGATCTCATGCATTAAGATAGAAACATTACTCTAATTAAACTGAATTGAATTGAATTGAATCAGAGCTGAAATGGAAACAGCCTCATTAAGGGCTGCAGCAGCCTGAGAATGGAAAACTAACATGAACCAAAACTTGATGCTGAGCACAGAACAGCCCTGACTCAGGGACTTCAGCATTGGTTCTAGGAAATAATTTCAGCTCTTCAACTCATAGCAGCAATATGAAATATGTATTTGCTGTGGAAATCATAGGACCCAATCATTCCCTATATAAAAAATAAGAACAAAGCTCTCGCATAATCACTCACTCTAAAGAAATTTTGCAGAGTTAGCAATTACCTTCATGTGGGTAAAAAACTGCTATTCTCTACAAAATTTGTCCCCACAAAATCAATTTCCAAAACAATCAATAGTAACAAACTCAAAAAGAGCACCTAAGAAATAATAAAGACCTATCATACCAACAAAGAAGCTCAAGCGTGACCTTTTGAGCAATATTGTTTACTTAGCCTAGCAGATGGAAGAGAAAGACCATCGAAATAAATGAACCCACACCTCCAAAGATAAAAGAACTGTATAAAAACATAATTTGAACATAAATGCCCAGGCTAGCCTTCAAGGCAATTCTTCTGAATTGTTTATGGTTATCTACCCAGGCTGTCACAGCTTTGATTTAAAGAATTCATCATGTGAATGATACAATCTGGATGAAATGCTAGCACCAGTTCAGAAATCATCAAGAGATGCATAGGATTAGCTGGAGTTGACAAATTTGCTTATGGCAGCAAAATTCAGTGACAGCCATCATTTTGCCCAATTCCACTCCTTTGATTTGGTGCTGGAATCTGTCTCTCCTTCGCTGAGATCTGTCCAAATGCTGAAACACACAGTTAAATATTTTATTCCAGTGCATGTTGATTTGGAGCGCTGGAAAGACATCTTCACCTTCTACCTTCCATTTATCTGTCACAATCTCTTAGCCTCAAACGTACATCATTTCCCCCATTTTATGGGATATTTATGAAGCACCCACAAGCTGCTAAGTGCTACACAGAACACACTCATAATGACTCCATTCCTCTCCAGAAATTTATAGGCCAAGAAGACTAGACATACAAAAGATTTTGCCCTATTGGAGTTGATTAATTTTCATGCTATCTTTTTAGGAAAAGTCATGAAAGTGATGGCCCCCAAAACTATACCACTGGAGATAGACTATATAGAATTATAATCTTTTCTTGTTTCTTTTTGTGGTCCAGATCTATGATTTCATCCATCTAGGGAACTCTCTCCAGCAGTATAGATGGCCCTTGCTCTGAAGCTTGCAATCTAAGAAAATTACTGAAGCCACTGAGAGATTAAACACCCTCCTCAGGGTCACACACAGACAGTATTGTAAGAGTCAAGACTTGGACCCAGGTCATCCTTACTCCAAGTCCAACTCTCCATCAACTATACTATGCTAACTGCCATATCATCATCACCATCATCATCATCATGAAATTCATATAACACATTAAATTTTGCAGAGTATTTGATAGACATTGCTTCATTTGAGCTCCACAATAACATTCTGAGGTAGATACTAAAATAATCATGTGGATATAAGAACTCTAAACGTGGAAGTTGCCTTCAATGATACAGAATCCCACCCATCCAGTACAATTCTTATCAATATCTTCCCATAAGTTTATGGGAGGGGTGAGTCCATCCAGCAATATACTGGATTATTTCCTCACTTTCCCAGTTTTCTCCTGGAATCATAAGAATGCCAATAGAGTACTTGACCTGCCCTTCAATGAACCCTTACCCTCAGTAGATGACCAGCCCATCTTTTTCTATTGAACACTTCCCTTAATACTTCCTTTACTACAATCCTACTCTGAAGTTTTTTGTTATAATTTGTAGACTGCTCTATGTGCCTCTCTATTGCCTTCCATGTGACACTCATTTTTTTTAATTCTTCAGAGATTGTTGTGTTCTATGTCTCAGAATCATTAAAAATACCAGTAGAATATTGTTATTTTAAAAAGATGGGCCTCTGTGTCCAGAAGTTTGGGGGGCATTAAGGAGATTTCAAACTTTGTGAAGGCAAAAAAGTTCATTGTTTAACTCTAGGTCAAACTTGTCTGTATTCTCTTTATACATATATACATACATATCCGTACATTTAGATATCATATATGTAGATAAATAAATATATTTATACAAAGATATCTATATATTCCTATATACAAATTTTACAGATTGCCCTGTTATGTTAAAATTTGGTCAATAGGCATTTTTTATCTATTTTTTTTTCCTGTGTGGAAGGTTAGGTCAAATTCTATTAAGTGGTTATATACCTTTTCTAGGTCTGCAATGTTCTGAGACTTGATGAAACTATAATGATGTAATCCACAAATGGGAAAGATAGAGGACTTCACTTTTCAAGGGGAATACTTCTCCAACTTAGACTCTCCTCCATCCCAATGGCAAATACTTTGAGTGGATCTCCCTGTTTTATGCTTTTCCTTATGCTTATGATGAGAGGGTTATTGAACAAAACTGTCATGTCTTGAGTCATGTCTTTCAAGTAACATTGAATATTTTGACATGTAAATGGGGGATACTTCTTTGAAAGAGAATGCTTTTAAGACAGGTTTGCTTTTTTATTACAATTACTTTCAAATTATTTTATTATTTTCAAATTACTTTTAAAAAATAAGTTACTTTTTACTTTTAAATTACTTTTAAAATAAAAAAGTGCAGTGGATTTTATATTTTCTGCATATTTTAATTAATTGTAAAATGTTAAATACATGTTCATTCTACTATAGAACACTGCTAAAAATCTGCCTATTCCCTTCTAACACTGTCAATAAGGATGCCATCAAAATTGTGTAGATTATCTAAATTTTAATGTCCTTGTCACCTTCCTAGTGACTCTTTTCCTTGCTCCCCAACCAAATTACCCAATATTTATTTTGCCAGATGTTTTTAAATACATTATGTATATGTTTCTCCCACCACAAGAATGTAAATTCATTGAGAGCAGGAACTGTTTTTTTTTCTTTTTTTTTTTTTTTTTACATTTGGCATCCTTAGAACCTAATTCAGTGTCTGGAACATAGGAAGAGCTTAATAAAAATGCTTGTTGGTTGATTGATATTTCAAAGTATGGGATTTTCCCCATTCTTTTGGTACCTCCCTCTCTTTCAGATATCTTATGACTCAATACCTCAATTTATAACTATATGTATAACTATATTACCTCCAGCATGTACCCTGTACATACAATAAATCTAATCTGTCTACTTTCCTCCATGCTGTTCTTTTTAATAATGTTTCTATGTCCTCTATTAGTACATCTAAGACTGTGATGTTAGCTTCAAAGGATGATGACTTTACTGATTTTTGTTGGAAAAACAATTTGTTATCAAAATCTTTGCAGATGTTTTCTATTTTTCTCTTTTTTATTCATCTCCTTTTTATTCCAAAATTCCCTTAGGATGACTTTTCTTATTTGAGTTTCATACTAAGCTCCCTTCAAATGAGTTGTAGCCTCTACTGCTCCTTTATATTTAGTGAAATAATATTGCTGATAATTTTATATCATCCTCCTTCATGATATTTTACTAACAAATTTGTGTTCTAAAGCCATGTTATCTTATGTTGCCATCTCTCTCCAGTGGACAAATAAGTGTTTGCTAATTTAAATACTTTTTTTAGGTTCATCTTGCCTCCCTATAATGACAACTAATTCATACTGATTAAACCTTTGTATAAATTATTAGTTTGCCTTATGTCACTCCTGTCTCTTTACCAGTTTTTGTCAATGATATTTGAATAAGACAGAATTAAATTGTTTTATTTGCATCTCATATATTTTTATTTTATTTCTTCTAGCTTTGTAGTAATTCTGATCTTTCCTATAGGATATCAGCTAACAGACTTTATAAACATAGCTTATTCAGAAGTAATTCTCACATCAGTAGTCTTTTACTGCCTGATAAATTGAATCAGTTCCATTTTTGTGGTGTTGGAATTTTTTTATTTGTGATATTAATCCTTATGTTAAACAACTATTTAATTCTCTTTTAATATTAAGTTAACATCTATATAGCACTTTCTGGTTTGCAAAGAACTTTACAAATATCTCATTTTTTAAAAATTCACAGCCACCTTGAGAAGTATATGCTGGTAGTAGTAGTAGTAGTAGTAGTAGTAGTAGTAGTAGTAGTAGTAGTAGTAGTAGTAGTAGTAGTAGTAGTAGTATTTCCATTTTTGTTGTTGTTCAGTCATTCAGTTGTATCCAACTCTTTATGACTCCATGGACCATCGATCCATAGTTTTTTATTGGCACAGATACTAGAGTGACTTGCTATTTCCTTCTGCAGTTGTATGCAGGCAAGGGTCAAGAAACTTTCTCAGGGTCACACAGCTAGTAAGTATTTGAGGTTATATTTGAACTCTAGTCTTTCTGGTCTTTCTGATTTTAGGCCCAGTGCATTCATTTGCTTTACCACCTTGCTTCCCTGCTCCATTTTACAGATGAGGAAACTGAAGAAAACAAAAACCAAGTGATTTGTCCAGGTTTAAATAGCCAATAAATGTCCAAGACCATATTTGAATTCCGGTTCTCCCATTCTGGTCTAGTGCTCTATCTATTGCACCACCTAATTGCCTCTGCTGCCACCTAGCTTCCTCAAAGAAATTATTCATGATATAGAAGCATGTGTCTTCTAAGTTGCATATAAATCTTTAGCTTCTCTCTTTGCTTATTCTTACAATATTTTCTACCATATTTTTGTCATCTTTACTTATTCTCACCTTTACATTGAAATCAACAAGTATTGAGGTGCATATTGATTTCATTTGGAGAGTCTTAATGCATTCATATAGAATTTCTATACTTCTATGATACATATTGGAAGATAAGCTGCAATTGTTTATAAGATAGTCTTTTTATAAATATTTATGAGTACTACAATATGACATGATCAAATTCCCCATGAAATGTTTCTAGTTATCTTTGGATACATAAGAAATCCAGTTCTCAAATGGCTCTTTTGCCTCTCCAAGGGGAATCTTTGAGCTATTCTTCCAATTAGTCACAATTTCTTTCTTTTTGTTTCATTTCTAATGAGAATATCAAGACTGGTATGATTAATTTCCAACAGCAAAATATGCTCAATGAACAAGAATCTAACATTTAGAGTATAGAAAGTCAAGTAAAAGTGTAGAAAGAAAAAATTATAGACAATCCAAGAATTCTGGGACCCTAAGTATTTTCTGCCCCCTTTTCAGCTTCTCTTCTACTATCTCTATAGAAACAGAAGAGGGAAGCACAGGGCTGAGAGTTATTTTTAGATTTGATTGAATTTTTTTCGTGGATGGCTGTGGCCAAAGAATTCATCACCTTAATGATATAAGGATTATACATTTTTATATCTTAGTAGGTGGATAAGGTCCTTATAGAACCATAATTATCTCTTTAGACAACTCTTTTTTTTTTCCTTTTTATAAAAATTCTTTCTTTTTTCTTTAGAACATCATTATGAAGTTTCCTATCTCTTCTAGGTTAAATTCTCAGGTAGAAGTGAAGTTCATGGGATCTCACCTATCCTTCTGAATTCTTTGATGTAGATTCTCCCCAAATCTAGAATATGTGGATTTGATATAATCTCGGCTTTCCTCTCCTTCTAAAACTTCAAGATTAAGTGGTCAATTCTTCATGGTCATTACAACCATTCCCTCCTCATTGGTAAGAATAGATCCTGAAAAGAATGTCTCTCTGTTGATTTTTGTCCTTGACAAGCAGACTCCATCTATTTCTATAATTAGTAGAACCCATTAGAGTAAAGAAAAAGACAACTGGCTCAAACAGATCATTTCAGGAAACGCAATGTCATTACTGGATCCATAACAATGGAGAAACCAATATCAGCTTCAAACCACAAGAAGGTACCATAACAATGAGAGAGTTACTTCAGATATTATTCTCCCCATTTTACAGATGACAAACTTGCCAACAATCACACAGCTAGCAATTTTCAAAAAACATAATTTGAATCCAGTTCTTTGTGACACCAAATACTTTATTATATATACCATCCAGTCCCTTTGGAAGAAATTAAATTGGAAGAAGTTTCACTCTTGGTAGGAAGATGTCACTGGAGACACAGAAGGTAGCATAAGAGAATATAAATTTGGAGGATGAAAGACTGTATCTAGTAGAACCAAGATTTTAATAGTTTAATTCTTCACTGCTAAAAATCACAATAGATAAGACTTTATGGTATTCTTACCTATTCACAACTGCTCCAAAGGAAAACTGAGAGTTTGATTTCCTCTAACAATTCAACATTCTTTTCAGCCTTTGGCTAAATGGAATAATAGGCTGCATCAAAAAAAAGAGTCTAGCCTTTGTTCTGAATACTTTGGATGTGGCTATTATATGACCAAGCTTTTGGGACAGATGGATATAGCTGTGTGAGACAACGAACTTTTTCCCTGATGGTTTTTTCTAGTTGATGCCCTGGGAATCTGAAAGGGTTATTCATTACAAAGCTCTCCATTTTTAAGAGGCACACCTGGTGGCACCCTGATTTAGTACAAATTTCCTTCAATTGTGCTAGCTGGGAAAACTTTTATCTTCCATGAATGATGTTGTGGACTAAACCAGATCCCTAATCCTGAAGAGCTAAGCTCACTCATTGTTTTTGTCATTATTTAATTGATACACATCAATTTACTGCTACTATTCTTCCAGCCATCTCATTTTTGCTTCCTCGAACCAATCTGAAAATTGCAGCTTTGTAATAAATGTTCTAAATTATTTTTAATGGAAATATATTTTTGAGATAATGTAAGGGATAACCTTTCTGATTCTTACTTTTCTCTTATATCAAATGGGGTTAATGTGATTAAATCTAGCTTACACTGAAACTCAAGATATTGTAAGATCAAAATTACATGCATTTCTTGGATAGAGGAATAAAAAAAGAAAACTAATAGATATATCAGAAGGATCCCTCTTATTCTTCCAAGAAAGCAACATGAACTCATTCATGGAAAGATTCTTTAACCTTAAAATATCAGATTGTCCAACAAGACTTAGCAAGTCACCAAAGGATGACTATTGTGCATAACAACAAAGCCCTGTTCATCTCCGGACCTGCTATCCCAGAGACATCAGCTCTGTTTTCACTCATCTTCATATGGGTTCCCAAGAATACTTTTGGGGTCCTCTGTATTACTCATCTTAATCTTTTGGCTTTTCCATAAGAAAGATGCTATGCATGGATATGCTCCCCACAATCATTTTCCACTCTCTTTTCCTCTTATTTATAATAAAATACATTTGTTGGATAGATGATAATAAACCTGTAGCCAGTGAGGCTCAAGCTTATGAAAAATCTTGACCTTACCTTACATTTCCCTTTATATTTCAACACATAGTGTGGAATGAATTCATAGTAGGCACTCAGTAGGTATCTGTTGAGAAAATGAGCAAATACTTTATTACTTGAGTTGAGAAGACAGAAGCCCATCACTAATAGGCACTCAGAAACCCTCACTCTAAACATCTGAAGCATTCCTTTTCCACAAAGATATTTATTTTATGGCCTAGGGCATTAAGCTATATACCTATTATCTCTTCGTGCCTCATTTCTTTTGAAGATATTGAGTACCTAAATCAGTCATCTGTTCATGACAGCCAATAAAATAGGTTTCTTTATCATTATCTGCTTAATCTTAGCAATACAAGTGACTATTGTGTAGAATATATCTTGCCATCTTCTTCAAAATAATGAGTGATTCTTTCAAATGCTGTTCTAAAACTAATGCATATTGTATATGCATATATATGTGTATACATACATACATATATAATTTGCCAGAGCCATCAATTTCTTAATCCTATCCAAAAAAAGGGCCTAAGGTTAAGCTTGACTAATTTGTTATTGATGAAACCATCCTGTCTCTTACTTTCCTAAATGTTAACTAACATCTCTAAGAATAAGTTCTAAAATTTTGTCTGGAATCAAAGTCAAATTTACTAGCCTGAAGTTTAAAGATTTAATTCTCTTATTATTATTTTTGACTCATCAGGACATTTGCCTTTATCAAAATGGCTCAATAATAATAATACTAAGTAGTTCTTTCAGTACCTAAAGAGTTAGTGCATCTAAGCCAGGTGATCTTAATTCATTCAGAGCATCCAGGTGCTCTCTTGTAATCTTCTTAAATCAAGTATCACCTCTCTGTTTAATATTTTTGTTATTTTCATCCCAGGTTACATACCATACTGTTGAGGTGTATGAAGCACTCCAAGAAGGTTAATACCTCTGTTGTGAGGACTTTCTAAGTCCTTTTCAGAGCTGCTTTTCTTCTTTGGTGTCCACCTGCCATCCAGAATTCACCTGTGGCCCCAAGAAGCTATGCACATTGGTCACACTCTGGTAAGCCATCTCAAAAAGTGAGTTAACCTGGTGAGGATAACTGCTAGGCATTAAATCCATCAGTGAGTTAAGGGAGTATTTTTCTCAGGCATGTAAAGATATCCACTGGCAGAATGGGAAGTTGGGAACAATTTGTTCCAAAAGCTATGAAGGCAATGGAAGCAAGCACTGTGAAGTACTTAAGAGTTTGGTAAGATAACAAAAAAAAAGCCAAGGTCATCTGATGCATACTAAGCCTTCATTCATCTTGATCTTTTCTTGCCACTGGACTTGAATGATTCTAGAAAAGAAAATAATGCTTAAAACTTTGTGCAACTCTAGCTCACTTAAATCCAATTCAAACACAAGTCAAGACATCACCCTATGATTCTATTGGTCCTCTTTGAAATGAAGGATGACCTGGAGATGAGAGGAAAGAAAAAGAAAGAAAGAAAGAAAGAAAGAAAGAAAGAAAGAAAGAAAGAAAGAAAGAAAGAAAGAAAGAAAGAAAGAAAGAAAGAAAGAAAGAAAGAAAGAAA